>NC_081411.1:17578708-17890896 GCF_030272615.1 Cryptomeria japonica
AGGCACCCAAAGCACAGTATGAAAGACTTCATACACATCTGATGAAAATAGGCTTTGTAAGAACCAGTGATGATAGTAACATTTATCTCAAGTCTGAAGGAGATGAAATACTGGTCAGTGAAGTATTTGTTAATGATATCATATTTGGAGGTAATGATGTCATGAGCAACAGTTTTGCAAATGAAATGAAAAATGAGTTTCAAATGTCTTTAGTAGGGGAAATAAACAATTTCATAGGCTTGCAGATACAGCAAATGAAGAATGGTATTTTCATTACACAATCTAAGTATGTGAAAGAGGTTTTGAAGACATTTGGCATGAGTGACTGTAAACCGGTTGGAACATCAATGGTTACAAGTTGTAAGTTGTCTAAGGAAGATGAGTCTAAGTCTATTGATGAAAAGGAATACAGATCAATGATTGGCAAACTACACTATGTTGTTCAAAGCAAATGGGATATAGCCCATGTGGTTGGCATAGTTACTAGATTCCAGAAGAATCCAAAGGAAACACATATGATAGCAACCAAGAGAAATTTTAGATATTTGAAAGGTACTGTTGACTATGGATTATGGTATCCATATGGAGGAAACTTTGATTTGAAGGTGTACACATATGCTAATTGGGCAGGAAATGTTGATGACAGGAAAAGAACAACCGGTGGAGCATTCTTTCTTGGAGGAAGGCTTGTTTCATGGAGTAGTAAGAAGAAGAGTTGCACTTCATAATCGATTGTTGAAGATAAGTATGTTGTAGCTTATATGAATTGCACACAAGCTATTTGGATGAGGCACATTTTGGAAGGTTTTAATATGAAGATCTCAGAACCTATAAATATTTTATGTGATAATAAAAGTGCCATAAATATTTCTAAGAATCTTGTTTTGCACACACGAACCAAGTACATTGAATTGAAGTATCATTTCTTCAGAGAAAAGGTGCAAAGAAAAGATGTTATCTTAGAGCATGTTTCTACCAAGGAGCAGCTTGCAGATATTTTTACCAAACCTCTACCTAAGACTACATTTGAGTGTCTTAGAATTCAACTAGAGGTTGTACCCCTTCATGAGGTTAGTTGAGCATGATGTTGATTGCATCAGTCCCTGAATCACTTGCATAATTTTACAGAAGGATTGGTGTAGTAGTGGAAGCTATTCCATAGGGGGAGCATTTAGTTGCAGTGAAAATTTGCAATTACATGATTTGATTTTCATTTTGCCATTGATGTCAAAGGGGGAGAAGTATTATGTGATTATGAGGAGAACCAGTATGAAGATGATAAGATGAAGAGCATGGTGAATACTTGGTAATGTAAACCAAGATTTCTATTCACTAATCACAACAACAATCATAGGCGTTGATATTGTATTGCCATCAATGCCGAAGGGGGAGATTGTTGGCATTTGCATGAAGATTGCATTAATGATATGTTTTGTTCTCATTGATGTTAATTAATTGGTAATGATATTTATTATATTGTTGATATTGTTGTTATTATTGATATTGTCTTGTAACTGATAGGAAGAGCTTTGTGGAAGATATTGTAAACTGGTAAGTATGTGAGTTGAACCGGTAACCTGTTGGCACTATGGATGAATTGATTATGTGTTGCATTGATGTTTTATCATTGATGTCAACACTAGTTGTTACCTGCAGACATGTTTACACTGGCTGATATGGATGGTTACCGGCAGACAGGCTACCGGTATAAGATCTAGTGTTACCGACAAAAGAGATTATCTGTTGGGCACTTCCGGCATGATTGGATTAGTGAAGTATATTGGATTTCATGTGTTATATGCTCCATGAGCATGTTTTGGTCAATTGGTATTGGTTTGGTAATTGGATGTTATCATACACACTGGTAAACCCTTACCGGCACTGGTTTAAGGCTTTATCGGTAGAGCTTTCAATAAGGAATTATGACAGGATGCATAAGTGGTGTTGGTGCAACTTCGAGATGGATCTCAAGATGTTGAAGATGTTCATTGATCGTGTTTCAATTGCTTGAAGATGTTGCTTTGGCGTGGTGGACCCAAAATAGGTCTAGTACCTATCTAGGTTATGGACCGATATCATGTTAGCGTGTACTATACACGTTACTTGGATGTTTTGAGATGTTTTATGGATTTTCTATTATTGTTTTGGTCTTAAGCCGACATGGCATATCATTGTAAAAAGGAATTATGTAATGATCTTATTGTAATATCTTTAGGTGGCCAACCTAATTGGTTTAGACCTTAGGGTTTGTATAAATAAGAGGTACAAACTCTTTGTAATGAATCATGGTTATTGAAAAGGTCATGGTCGAGGAATGTAATGTACAAATGTTGTAATATCACTCAGGAAAAGGAGTTGATCGATCATTGGTGATCGGATTGGATTCAGAAGAGGATTTAGTCCTCCGGCATAGAGCTTAATTGGGACTGTAATCAAGCATGGTAGATGCTATTTCTAGCAGTTCACTCTATTGGATTGTTGTCCATTTATCTTGAGAAGGTTGTAGCCTCTCTGTAATCAGTGAGACTCTTTTGTAATGAGCAGTACACTCTAGGCAGTGTGCCTTCCTGCAAGTGCAGGCCCCTCATTGTAACACATACTTTCTACAGAAGTATCATCAGATTGTGGGTAGGTTTCCCACCATGGTTTTTTCCTTTCCGGGTTTTCCACATACAAATCATGGTGTTATGTGGTATGGTTGCTTTACATTGATTATCAAGTTAATTGTTGAGTTGTATTGTTAACCGATATATGTTCCTACCGACATCTATTTGTGCTTTACCGATACTTGATTCATTTAAGGTTATATTGTGGATTAAAAGTTATATTAACAAATGATTCACCTCCCCCCCCTCTTAGTTGTTCATCGGTTATTCTAATAATTGGTATCATATATTTGGTCCTCTTTTGCAGAAGCTTAACCGCTTGAGGTAGACCTCATTGGAACTAACACAACTAATCCACAGGCAGCTATTTTCAGAAGAGAAATCCCTAAGCGTAATGGAACAAATTATGGGATATGGAAAATTTGAATGGAGACTCATCTTAGATGTCTTGGCAAGGATATTTGGGAGATCACTGAGAAAGGATACACACCTTATGATCCGGCATCTGGGAAACCTGCTCCTGCAGACTTGGATAAGAATATTGAAAATGATTGCAGAGCTAGAGAAGCCCTCTTGTGCGCACTTACTAATCAGTAGATCATGGGATTAACTGACAAATCATCGGCTAAGGTTATGTGGGACAAATTGAAAACTCTAAATGAAGGTGATCCTACTGTCAAAATTGCTAAACTTGATGGTTACCAGGTAAGATATGAAAACTTTAAAATGGAAGAAAATGAAAGAATTACTGTGTTTATGGAAAGAGTAAATGAGATTGTTATGGGAATTCAACATTGTGGAGGTTTCTAAGTGAAGATGAAATAGTTTCCAAAGTCTTGAGAGCCCTTCCACTGGCTTACAAGATGAAGGCAACTGGATATAATGAGCTAAGAACAATGGCAAACACTTTAGTTAATAGAGATATTCTGATTGGGAAATTATCTTCTTTTGAGTTTGAAGAATTTGGATCTCCTAGAGCTGTAAAGTCTGAACCTGCTTTTCATGCATCATCATCAACATCTATTGGCAAAAGTGATTGGAGAGCCTTATATGCAAAAGAAATGGAAGACATGAGGAAAGAAGATGAAGAGCTTGAGCAACTTGAAGCCTTATTTGCTAGAAGAGTACCTAAAGGACCTACTGGAAGTAAGTATGAAGGAAAAGCACCTTTTAAATGTTTTGCATGTAATAAGATTGGTCATTTTGCATCTAGATGTCCTGAGAGGATGGCTAGGTTTGAGGAAAGAGTAAAGAAAACTTTTAAGCTTAACCAGAACAGATATAGATTCAAGATAAGCAAACAATGATACATAGCGGATGAGGAAGGAGTAACAGATGACTCTGGAGATGAACCGGTAGAAGATTCTGCTTGTGGATCTGGCAATGGAAAAGAATGGGTGTTCTATGCTTTAAAGGAAGATGAACCGAAACCGGCTATCAGAAATGAAGAAAAGGCCTTGGCACCAAAATTTGAAGATAAAGATGAATGGGTAATTGACAGTGGATGCTCACACCATATAACTGGAGATAAAAGGAAATTGTTGTCCCTGCAAGAATACAATGGTGGTCAAGTCAGATTTGGAGATGACAAGGCATGTATGATCAAAGGTAGAGGTATAATTTCTTTGGATGGCAAGCATAATATTGATAATGTCTATTATGTAGAAGGTTTGAAGCATAATCTTTTGAGTGTTGGACAATTAGTTGATAAGGGTTTTCAACTTTAGTTTAAGGATAGAAAATACAAAATCATTAACAAGACTGGTTTGGAAATTGCAACTGGTATTCAGACAAGAAGTAATATCTTTCACTTGAACACTGGTAATAAGACATGTTTGATTGCTCATATTGATGAGAGTTGGCTATGGAATAAGAGGTTGTGTTATGTTAATTTTGATTGCATTTTTAAGATCAGTTCAACTAAGGCAGCTAGTGATATACCTAAGATTATGAAGCCTCGTAATGATAGGGAGATTGAGTGAGAAGTTACTCAATAAGCCTAAATTGGTTTAATTTGTTAAGTGGACCCAAGGATATGGTTTTTATTTTGTATTAAATTAGTGTTTGGAAACATAAAACTCCAACACCCATACCTCTCCTCAAACAACCACCCTATTGTGTGTTATGCAACATTGTTCTAGCTTGCTTCCTCAAAGTTACTCAAATCCTCCACCATAGGTCCACACCCCAAAATGTTGTCTTTGTTGTCATTATTGATTTAATTAGGCCCATTAGGTGTATTTAAACTATCCTTCAATAACTTGGAAGGTTCTAACATCAATGAGGCAATCAGGTTCACTTTTTAGCAAAATAGGGCTAAAAGGCTACTAGCTCGTGGAGGCCTAATTGGAGTGATTTTGCTTGTATAGTGAAACAATGGTTAAACCAACCTTGGAACCTGATTTGGAAGCTTTCTACAAGGTCCAAGATCAAATATTTTCATGGTTTTAGCTCCTGAGAAGATGGTATTATGACTGTCCACAATTTTAGGCAAGAAGAGAGGGTTTTAAGAGGGTTTTGCTCAAGTAACAAAGGATGTCTCCTCTAAACCACAAACCAAGCTTCTAAATTATTGTATAACCTCTGCCCCATCATTTATAACACTTCTTCAACACTGACCTGCATGACATTTCATCAAACACTTGCTATGCAAACTGAAACATGACTGTTTTATTCACTTTTACTGTCAAATTCACTGTTTTGCTGCACTTTGAAAGGGTTAGAACTTCAAGAAAAACTTCACCAAGGTTTGTAAAAATCTCCAAACACTTTTTCAACACTTACCACAAGATTCCAAAGCATGAACATGTTCATTAATCAACTTTAGATGCAAAAGACATTAAATTCCCCAAAACTGGGTACTTGCTACCAGCTATAACTCAACACACTTGCAAGGTGAAATAAGCATTGTTTAAAGATCCAAATGCTTGTAAAAATCCAAGGAAACTAGTTCAGACCTCTGTCTTAAATTTTTTCACTCAATTGACCTCTGAGCACAAACTTATTTGAGTCTTTTTCAAATTTACTAGCCAAGTTCATCTCCAACTTGCCTAGCATGAACTCAAAAACACTTCCTTTGCACAACCCTGACCAAAACATGAATTATATAAATTGTAAATGAGAAATAAAACTTTTCTAATTCCATCCATGGGAGCCCAAACTTGGAATTAGACAAGTTGATGCATTTTGGAGGCCAAAACCCTTGACAGGGTAGCAAAAGAGCCAAAAATGAAACTTTTTTGTACAACCCACTTCCAAACACAAAACCTACAATATAATTACATGAATAGAATTGAAAATACATTAAAATCACTTCCCAAAAGGTACAGCATGAAAATGAGAAGTCCCAGTACGGGTTACTATACAAATGGAGTGCAAAACATGAGAAAAAACATGAAAATTGTTGCTCTTTTGATTGATTATGATAGAAAGTACAAAAGCCAAACCTATACAAAGAAGAGGGAGGTGTATATATAGTATTTGGAGGTATTTATCAATTCATGTATGGACATAAGGCATTTTTATCTTCTTTTTACAAAAAAGTGTCTAAAATGACAACTTTTGTTGCTCCAAATGGCAATTTGAGCAACCTAACACAACCAACCTTCCAAAATCACCTAGAAATGATTAAAAACACTTTCTAAACATTTTTAAATTCTTTCCAAAGCATTCCTAAGCCTATAAGGCAATTTTCCACTTTTTAGCCCTTTTAGGTCTAGAAGCACAAAATTGACAATTCAAGCCTTAAGAAGCAAAAATTGATTTCTCAAGCACAAAATGAGATCAAACACTCATGAAATGACTAAAACCAACCTATGAAAACATTAAAAACCTATTACAAGACTTACAAACACTTAAACATGAAAATACTAAAAATGGAGAGTAAAGCATGACTAGGTGCTCCTACACCACATAATCTAGTATGTAAGGAATGTCAATTGGGTAAGAAAATTAGAAGTTATTTTAAGAGCATACATGATAAATCTAATCATGTACTTGATTTGATTCACACTGACTTATGTGGTCCAGCAAGGACTAGAAGATTTCAAGGTGATAGGTATTTCATGTTGATTATTGATGACTATTCTAAAATGATGTGGGTGACTTTTCTAAGGGAGAAGCTTGAAGCTTTTGATAAATTCAAGATCTTTAAAGCGAAGGTTGAAATATAAACTGGATTGAAAATTAAATGTCTTATATCAAATCATGGCGGTGAGTTCACTTCTCATGAATTCAACAATTATTGTGAGACAAATGGAATCAGGAGACAACTATCTGCCTCTAGGACTCCTCAGTAAAATGTAGTTGAAAGGAAGAACAGAACCATTTTGGATGCAGCTAGATCCATGATGATGGAACCCAAATTGTCTCATATCTACTGGAGAGAAGCAGTGAGTACAACAGTCTACACACCGAACAAAGTTCACATTAAAGGTGAAACCGGTCAAACCCCTTATGAATTATGGTTTGGACATACACCTACTGTTAAGTATTTTAGAATTTTTGGGAGTAAATGCTATATCAAAAGAGATGATTCAATTGGAAATTTTGATCCTAAATGTGATGAAGGAATATTTCTTGGTTATTCAATTCAAAGCAAAGCATATAGATGTTATAACAAAAGATTGCATAAAATTGTTGAGAGCGCTAATGTGAAAGTGGATGAACAGTACAGAAACCATTCTATGTCATATAACAGGGAACCGACAGTGGAAATGATCATAACAGAACCAGCAACACCTCAACCGGTATAGGAAGCTAAAATAGTTACACCGACACAATCAGAACATTCAACTGTGACTAATGATCAAAGCAGTGAACCTGAAGTTCAAAAGACACCAAGGTATGTAAGATTAAATCATTCTGAAGATCGAATTATTGAAGATAGAAACAAGGGAGTTATGACAAGAAGAAAACTAGCAAATGAAGAGGTATTTCTTATTTCTCAAGTTGAATAGGCAACTGTTATTGAAGCTTGTAAGGATAAACATTGGTTAAAGGCTATGGAAGATGAATTAGATTGGATAGAAAAGAAAGAAACTTGGTCTTTAGTTCCCCGACCTAAAGATAAGAATGTTATTGGAACTAAATGGGGTTTTAGGAATAAACTGAATGAGGATGGTCAAGTTATAAGAAACAAGGCGAGATTGGTTTGCAAAGGATGTTCTCAAATGGAAGGAATTGATTATGGTGAGATATTTGCACCTGTAGCCAGAATTGAATCTGTTAGACTATTTCTTGCCTATGCAGCTTATAAGAACTATAAGGTTTATCAAATGGATGTCAAATGTGCCTTTCTAAATGGTGAGCTTGAGGAAGAAGTTAACATTGATAAATCTAATGGATTTTCATTGACAGATGATAAAGATATGGTTTGTAGATTAAAGAAAGCTTTATATGGTTTGAAACAGGCTCCTAGAGCTTGGTATACAAGGTTGGATAAATATCTATACTAAAAGAAATGTTGATAGTAATCTATACTATAAGATCATTGACAATGATATTCTGATTATTGAAGTTTTTGTTGATGATATCATTTTTGGAGGAGAAGATAAATTGTGCAAATTTTTTGCTAACAACATGAAAAATGAATTTGAAATATCCATGATTGGTGAGATGAAATTTTTCTTAGGTTTGCAGATTACTCAAACTGACAAACGGATTTTTATCTATCAAACTAAGTATATGAGGGAATTGTTGAAAAAGTTTGGTATGGAGAACTCCAAACCGGTAAGTACTCCTATGACTACAAATGAGAAATTATCTATCAAGGATACTTCACCGGTAAATCCGACAAGGTATAAATCTATGATTGGTGGTTTGTTATATCTAACTCAAACTAGACCTGATATTATGAATGTAGTAAGTATTGTTTCAAGATATCAAAGTAATCCTAAAGAAAATCATGAATGTGCAGTAAAGAGAATATTTCGGTATTTGCAAGGAACAACAGAATATGGTTTATGGTATTCCAGAAATGATTATTTCACTTTATGTGCATATACTAACTCAGATTGGGCAGGTGATACTGATGGTAGGAAAAGCACTTATGTTGGAGCTTTCTTTCTTGGAAAGAAACTGGTTTCATGGATAAGCAAAAAATAGTAATGCATTTCTTTATCTACTGTAGAAGCTGAGTATGTTGCAGCAGCAACTAATTGCTCTCAAGTTTTGTGGATGAAGCAAATGTTGAAGGATATTAGGGTAAATTGTAGTGAGCCGGTAGTTATCTACTCTGATAGCTCTGTAGCTATTGACATGTCTAAGAATCTGGTATTTGACTCTAAGACTAAGCATATTTCAATAAAGTATAACTTTCTGAAGGACAAGGTAGAAGAAAAGGAAGTCAAATTGGTTTATATGAACACTAAAGAACAGATTGTAGATATATTCACTAAATCGTTGTCTAAGGAATCATTTGAATACTTGAGAGACAGGTTAGGGGTTTCTGCCCCTCCGGCAGAGACTTGATTGATGAATTTTGTCATCAGTTTGGTATGCATTATCAAGAACATTATTCATTCCAACACTGATGAATGGTGCTACCACTCAGGGGGAGTAGTCATCTTTGAGATTCAGAGGTTTATATCATTGCTCTAATATTTTTGTCAGATTTCTGGCATTAATGTCAAAGTGGGAGAGATATTGATGTGAAAATAAAAAGTGATATACATTGGGGAGAGAGATTTCTTCAGAGCCTTACAGAGATATCATTCACTAGGGGAGACCTATTGATTGTTGGTTGTCTTCCATAGAGGGAGACTTGTTTGGCATTTCTTGGTACTTAGATCTTTTTCACATCTAGTGTTGCCATCAATACCAAAGGGGGAGATTGTTGGCACTATGGATGAATTGATTATGTGTTGCATTGATGTTTTGTCATTGATGTCAACACTAGCTGTTACCGGCAGACAGGTTTACACTGGCTGATATGAATGTTTACCGGTAGACAGGCTACCAGTATAAGATCTAGTGCTACCAGCAGAAGAGATTATCTGTTGGGCACTTCCGGCATGATTGGATTAGTGAAGTATATTGGATTTCATGTGTTATATGCTCCATGAGCATGTTTTGGTCAGTTGGTATTGGTTTGGTAATTGGATGTTATCATACACACTGGTAAACCCTTACCGGCACTGGTCTAAGGCTTTATCGGTAGAGCTTTCAATAAAGAATTATGACAGGATGCATAAGTGGTGTTGGTGCGACTTCAAGATGGATCTCATGATGTTGAAGATGTTTGTTGATCATGTTTCAATTGCTTGAAGATGTTGCTTTGACGTGGTGGACCCAAAATAGGTCCGGTACCTATCTAGGTTATGGACCGGTATCATGTTAGCGTGTACTCTACATGTTACCTGGATGTTTCGAGATGTTTTATGGATTTTCTATTATTGTTTTCGTCTTAAGTCGACATGGCATATAATTGTAAAAAGGAATTATGTAATGATCTTATTGTAATATCTTTAGGTGGCCGACCTAATTGGTTTAGACCTTAGGGTTTGTATAAATAAGAGGTACAAACTCTTTGTAATGAATCATGGTTATTGAAAAGGCCATGGTCGAGGAATGTAATGTGTGAATATTGTAATATCACTCAAGCAAATGAGTTGATCGATCACTGGTGATCAGATTGGATTCAGAAGAGGATTTAGTCCTCTGGCATAGAGCTTAACTGGGACTGTAATCAGGCATGGTAGATGCTATTTCTAGCAGTTCACTCTATTGGATTGTTGTCCATTTATCTTGAGAAGGTTGTAGCCTCTTTGTAGTCAGTGAGACTCTTTTGTAATGAGCAATATGCTCTAGGCAGTGTGCCTTCCTGCAAGTGCAGGCCCCTCATTGTAGCACATACTTTCTGCAGAAGTATCATCAGACTGTGGGTAGGTTTCCCACCGTGGTTTTTCCCTTTCTAGGTTTTCCACGTACAAATCATGGTGTTATGTGGTATGGTTGCTTTACATTGATTATCAGGTTAATTTTTGAGTTGTATTGTTTACCAATATGTGTTCCTACTGGCATCTATTTTGCTTTACCGGTACTTGATCTATTTAAGGTTATATTGTGGATTAAAAGTTATAATCTGTTAACAACTGATTTACCCCCCCTCTCAGTTGTTCACTAGTTATTCTAACATAACCGGTATAAGAAGATAAACCCTATCTAACCAGTAAACCCTACCAGTTGTTTTTGTTAAACCCTAACTGATTAAGTTTGTTGTATTGGTTATGTTGGTTTATGATCTGATGTTGAGTGGTAATGATGGTGACACGTATGGTCATTGTATGAAGACAAGTTCAAATTGTTTTGGCGCATTTGTTTGTTTGTTTATCTAGGGAATGAGCAAAGTGAATTACATCTAATGCAAAGTGTGTGATGAGTTACAAAGTCCGATGAAGCAGTGATCAAGGAGCAGTTGGATTTTTCTTGAATAATGTGTACAGATTGCTATGTAAATCCAACGGTCATACTTGAACCGATTTGTTTGTAATCTCTATGAGAGAATTAGGTTTTTGTTGTGTAACCGATCTAATTGATTTGTTATAAGGTCGATGAAGTTGTTTTGAAAAATTTGTTGGCAGAAATCAGTTGAGTGTGTGGTTGCCGAACCGGTTAATGAATTTGTAGTTTGAGTAAAGGCAAATTGAAGCTTAAAAGGATCTAATCAAGCAAGTGTAGTGCTATTCATACAGATCAAGCAAATCCCGTTGTCTTCTAACAATTACAGCATAATTAAAATCCCCTAACCGAGTAAGCTCTAACAAGCTTGGTTACTTCTTAAATCCTCTAACAAGGTGATCCATTAGCTTGGATTCTCAAATCCTCTACCGAGGTTACTCCTAATAGGGTACTTGCTTTTATCAAGGCATTTGTTGTAAATCCCTTAACCGGGTGATTCCTAACAGGATCAGTTCTTAACAGGACTTTTTGTAAAAGCTTTAATAGGCTTGGCTCCTAACAAGGCGAACTTCAGAAGAGTTCAAATAGCTATCTTTTGAGTCTCATCTCGTCGTGGTTTCTACCTATTTGGGTTTTCCACGTATAAATATTTGTGTCATGTGGTGAATGTTTTTGTGGTTATGATCTTATGATTGTTTTGATTAACTACTTAACTATTCTTATAAGGCATGATAACCGGAAGCATTGAGAAATTAAGTTTTTTGACAAATGATAAAGCGTTTGGATGTTTACAAGTTTAAAGTTGTTTACTGTTAAGTTGCTATAACAGTCAACCGGTTTTTCTTGTGAGATATCATCTTGACAGAGTTATTTCATTGATAAGTTTACTTTGTGTGATTGAGATTGAGATTGGGAAGTTTGTATCAGTTTTTCAATTTACTAATTCACCCCCCTCCCCCTCTCAGTAGTCTACTGGATACTTATTCTTTCATCATACCATCATTCACAGTATTTTTTCTCCTTGAACCAAAGGGGAATGCAAAGATGAGATCCTTTAAACGAAAATCCATCAATTGAAATAAGAATTTTTGAAAGGGATATATACATGTGTGGTTGTGACCACTTAGAAATACATAGGTGTTGCCAAAATATGGATCAATGACATATTCACTCTTCATTTCTTCAAAATCAATCAACCTATGACTCATTACAACTAATAAATGACATCTCTTGCTTAAAGCATCAACCTTTACATTGGTTTTGTCACTCTTGTGTTGCATAACAAATGTGTAGACTTATAAGAATGAATCCCACTTGGTATGCTTGTGGGATAGTTTATACTATGAATTATTGTATTTTAAGGCTTGATTGTCAATCATCAAGATGAACTCTCTATGGAGAAGCTAGTGTCTCCAATATTTCAACTCTTATACCATAACATGGAGTTCCTTGTCATAAGTATTATGCTTCTTTTTAACCTCATTGAGCTTCTTATTGAAGAAATTTGCATGCTTCTCATCTTGGCTTAGCACTCCTCCAATAGCTACAGCTAAAGCATTACACTCCACTATTAAATTTTTCTTAAAATCAAGCAAAGAAAGAATAGGTGCTTCAAAGAATCTCTTTTTGAGTTTTTCAAAGCTCACATCAACTACTCTTGTCCAAGTAAAAACCTTTCCTTATTGATGCACTTATGCCACTAAAATTCCTAATGAATCTCTTATAGAAATTCACCAACACATGGAAACTCCTCACCTCAGTAGTAATTTGAGTAGGCCACTCAAGAATGACCTTGACCTTTTTTCAGATCTATGCTCAACCCATCAACTAAGATAATGTTGCCTATAAGCACCAACTAATCTTTGCAAAATTCATCCTTTTTAAGGTTAATAAACAATCTTTATACTCTAAGTATGTCAAGCATTATTCTCAATTGTTCTAAATGCTCCTCCATAATTTCACTAAAAAATCAAGATATCATCAAAATAAACTATGACGAATTTTCCAATGTGCAATCTAAATAGTCGGTTCATGTTTCACATGAAGTAGGGTAGGGCATTGGACAATCTAAAGTGTATCACCATCCACTCAAATAACCCATCCTTGGTTTTAAAGATAATCTTCCACTCATCACCCTCACGAATATGTATTTGATGGTGTTCACATTTGAGAGCAATCTTGGAGAATACCTTGGCACTCAGTAAGAAATCTAATTGATCATCCATTTTGGCAGCAGATATCAATACTTGACCGTGATTTTCTTGATGCCTCTAGATTCAACACACAATATCCATTTTCCTCTCTTAGGGGAGAGCAGGGCAAGTGTTGCACAAGGACTCATGATTTCTCTTACAAACCTATTTTCTAGAGGAGTCATCTTGTAAGCAACTTGGTTTAGAAGTTTGACTCCCAAAATTAGATCAAATTGATGAGTAACATTTCTAGGATACCCAGCTGGAAAACTGGATGGCATCAAATCAAAATAATTTTGCAATAATTTTTGCACCTCTAATGGAATTGTTTGCTTAGCCAATTTCTCCTTTTCTAGAGGACACGGATGATAGTAGACCTCCCTCTAAGATTCTTTAAAAAAAAAATCCAACCCATGGTAGACAAAGGCAAAGTTGTTATGTCAGTCCTTCCTTCATCTTTAAAAAGTTTCAAGATATGGATCTTACCATCATGTTGTATCTCTATAGGTGTTTTCTCTACCATAGTGAGTCACATTTATCATACAACCAAGGGCTACCTAATAACAAGTGACAATCATCCATTGGTGCTATATCACACATTACCTTATCTTCATATGACCAATTTTGAAGTCAACTAGATAAGATTGATTCACAAGCACATTATGATTCTTTGTCAGCCAACAAATTTTATAAGGATTCGATTTTGGAATACAAACCAGATGCAATATTTGCACCAATTTTGTACTTAATAGGTTATTGGTAGATCCACTATAACCACAATCATCTTGTACACTTTCCTTTACACATGTATTGTGTTCAAAACAAATTGTTTCTTCTCCAATCAGCAACAAGAACTTCTTTGTCTCTAACTACTAAGGTTCTATTCAACATCCAATTATGACCCATTTCTACTTCAAATTCTTCTATCAAGGGTTCTTCTTCTTGGGTCATCATTGTTCTCTTTAGGTTTTGAGGGCAATCTGTAGCCCTATGGGTTGCACTACAACTAAACACTTCAAAGATTTCCAACCTCCAAAGGTTTTTTGTCCGCAATCTTTTGCCTTTAAGCCACCTCTTCCTTGAAATTTTGGCTTCACATTATCCACTTGTTCTTCTTCATTGCTCGATTTGATGGAACTCACTCTTCCTTTATTTGAACTACTATTACCTCTTTTGCTGGCCACTTTTCTAACTTTATTCAAGTTTTCCTCTTCTTTTAAGGCTAGTTGATATGATTCATCCATAGTATTCACTTTGAGTAAAGCTAACTCATTTTGGAGTTGGACTCAGTCCATTAATGTGCATGGCCATTACATGCTCATTATCTTCTTACAAACTAGTTCTTATTCATAGCTTCATAAATTCTTCAATATAGGCAGATATGGAGGACTCCTTCAATATTAAGTTTTGAAATTTGTAAAGAGCTTATGTTGATAGTCTGAAGGCATGGATCTAGCCTTCAAATGCTAAACATCATTAGCAATAGTTTAATTTTCTCCTTTCCTTAACTCCCCCTAATGTTTTGGAGATTCTCCCACCATAGAGTTGCATGAGACTTCATCTTTTAAGCTACAATTTTGACCCTTCATGGATTAGCTTCCTCAATTCCTTCTATGGCATAACATTTTTCCAAAGCTTATATTATATCCACGAACACTGCTTAAATCATATCCACGAACACCTCAAGATTTAATTCACCCTTAAAATCACGAACCTTAATCTTGATTCTAGCTTATTATTTGTTGATTGCCTCAATAAGTCTTTCCATTGGATATATGGTTGTTGCTTGTTATCTTTGAACCTCTTGTTCTTCCTCAAAATATTCATGAGGAAACCTATCCTTGAGGACCTACAACCTTCTAAGTACTTCATCCATTGCATTACCTCTCCATCTAGCATTCTTTCCACCTCTTCTTCCCCGGACTGCATGAGCTCCCATTTGGGTCATTTTTCAGTTTTGCTTTGATATCAAAAAGATGCAAACAAATCTCTATACATGCAGGTTAGTCTTGAAGAACATGAATTTCTCTGCTATCTCTAGTTCATGAAGATAAACAAAAAAAATGTGACATAGAATTTAAGAGGTAGATTAGGAGACATTGTTAATTCTCTCTTGCACCATAAATTTTATATTCTAATAATACTTAGAAAAAAAAAGAAGTAAGCACAAAGTTGTGTATTTCATCTTAGTTACAACTAGTTCTCCGTCCCATTATTCCCTATCCTCTATGTTCTTCCTTCTCTTTTCTCTATTATTTTAATTCTATCCAAATTGAAAAACTAACTCCCTAATTACCATCCATTCAACTCTAGAATCCACTGTATTTATTCAATTCCTACTTTAATTCTTCAATCTAAAATTATAAAATACAGCTAGTTGGTCTTGAAAGGGACAACAAGTATATGGACAAGAAGGAAAAAAAGGAAGTAAATATACCAGGTGATGTGTTGCAATGTTCTTTAATTCTTTCTTTAGATATATTATTGATTCTTGGTTGTTGGACTTTGGAGCTTCATTTCATGTCACATCCCATAAAAAAGTATTTTACTATGTTCAAGTTGATTTTGGACAAGTTTATTTGAGTGATGATGAACCATGTAAGATTGTTAGAAAGGGTAAGATATAAATAAAATTGCCAAATGGAAATCAATGTTTGCTAAAATAGATGAGGGATATTTCTAATTTGAAAAAGTAATCTAATTTGAACATGACAACTAAGAAGTGAAGGCTGTACAAATATATTTATAGATAATTTCTAGAAGGTCACTAAATACTCATTGATAATAGAAAAAAGGGAGAAAAAGTGCGCACATTGTATTTATTTATTGGTCATTTTGAGTTTTCTATTTCCTTAGCTTCCATAGGAATACAAACAACATTATGGCTCCACAGGCTTGGACATGAGTGAGAAGGGGATGAGGATTCTCCATTTTAGGAATTTATTGCTAGGTTTGAAGTAGGTTGATTTCGAATTCTATGAAAATTGTGTTCATATAAAGCGAAGTGAGATTTCTTAGAGCTAGAAAAGAAAATTAAAAAAAAAAAACTTGTCCATTTAGATGTATGAGGATCGGCTTAAGTGTCATATCTTGGTGGCTCTTATTACTATGTTACTTTTATTGATGTTGCAACTAGAAAAACTTGGGCTTATTTCATTCCTTAAAAATCTAATGTATTTGATACTTTAAATAAATGAAAAGTTTGGGTTGAGAATGAGAGAAAATAAGCTTGAGTGTCTTAAGATCAAATAATAGAGGTAAATATTGTAACGTATTATTTGATATTTTACTATTCATATCATGATATTCTTAGATAGAAGACAGATCTAGAAAAAACCATTAAAAAATGGTGTGTCTGAAAGGATAAATAAAACAATCATAGAGTGTGCAAGGAGTATGAGATTGTATGAAAGGATAAATAAAACAATCATAGAGTATGCAAGGAGTATGAGATTGTATGTAGGACTGTCATTACAATTTTGGGAAGATGTTGTGGACATTATTGTTTATTCAATAAAAAGAGGCCCTTTAAGTCATTTAGATGGTGGCATTCTAGAGGAGACAAACACAAGTAAAATGGTGAACAACTCATTCTTCAAAACTTTGGGTTGTGAAGCATTTGCCCATATTGATATAGAAAAAAGAAAAAATCTTGAGGCAAAATCTAATTAGTGTGCTTCTTTTGGATATGGAGTAAATATTTTTGGTTATCATTTATGGAATTATGGGAATCACAAAAGCATTAGTTGTAGAGATGTCATATTCAATGAGATCATACACAAATATCAGTTGCATAACAAGAAACAAGGAAAAGAAACACAAAATATACCGTACTTGATGAAATCCCAGAAAAGGGTGAGCGCATGTTCATAGGGTTTTCCATGTCACGTCAGTTTTGCATTAAGAGAATTTGTAATATTGTAAATTTTAAACTTCCATTGTAAATATAATATTGTTAAATATCTTCAAACTTCCATTGTAAACACAATTTTGTTAAATATCTTCAGGCTTCCATATCATTTTATTTTAAATGATTCTCCACAAATTTGTTTCATGTTTTTTATCACGAAATATTAAATTTAAATCTTTGCAACCATCACAGCCATGGATTTCACGTCCCAATTACCTTCAAACTTTATCCAAGTCAATTTGGGTTTGCATTATGGCTAACGCCCATCAAAAGTTTAACCAATTCTCTTATAGCTTAAAATATTGTTCCAAGTTCGCATTTAAGATAACATAAGGGATCCTTGAAATCTTTTCTGCCACCTACTCACGTGTCTAGAGCTTAAGCTAGCCGGACTACATAAAGTTGTGGATTAATGACAAGACAAATGCTTAACAAAAACAAACCCAATCTTTAAGTACTTCAAATATAACTGGCCCTCTTGAATGCATCTCGAGTGCTTGATGCAATCAACAGTTAAACATGCATTATCTCCCCTTAACATTTTCATCCAAAAATAGATCCCTTCACAACAAAGTCGAAAGACTAAGGAATCCATTCAAGACGATGCTGCTGTTTTCTTTAGGCATGCTACACATCTTCATGTGGACAAAAATTTCATTTGAATTTCTGAATATACCATGCATGATACGCAAACAAAAAATAAAAAATACAACCTCGTGCTCTTTGGTAAATGTTATTCATATCAGAACTGTTATACAGATTTAATAAGTTTCCTTTTAGCATGAAAACATCCTCTGAAATAGCCAAATACATTTTCTTGCAGCACAGAAAGCATATTCAAAGCACTTAATTCCTTCAAGAATGAAAACTATCCAATAATTTCCATGTTGCCTGGAAAATAAGATAAATGACTCTGCGTGCTCAATGGTTTCACTGTTAATACATTTGTAACTTGAAATATGGAACCAATAACTGCAACATTGAACTGGAGTACTGGTAGCTGTGGAGATAAATGATTCTTCCACTCATTTCCATAATTTCCTCAAAGACATGTTCTTCTCTGTTTCCTTTTTCATAACCTTGGCAACAGCCATTTCAAAATCCTCCTGTGTCACATGCACCCGTCTTTCTCGCAGTGCAAACATTCCTGCTTCTGTGCAGACAGCCTGCCATAAAGCAAAACACATAATAACTGAACTTCTAGAACACGGAACAAGAAATATGATCAATCTGGTCTACAAATACACGTACAAGACCTGAGTATACCTTAAGCTCAGCACCAGATGCACCATTCATCTTTTCTGCAATTTTCTTTAGATCAATGCCACGCATCAGGTTCATCTTTCTTGAATGGATTTTCAAAATATCCCAACGAGACTGCAATGCACAACGAATGCTGCAATTAGTTAAGATAGTGCTTATTCAAAGGCCTGTGCCTAAAATTGATGCCTCTAACTGAACTCGGATTTGTATAGCTAATCAAACTCTACACAAAATCCATGCAATCAATTAATTGCCAGAGAATAATCCAAATGTAACTCAACATTAAGTTTAGATGAAAGCCTAGACAACATTCCAAGAATTTTCTAGTGAATGTTTAGCCAAACCAGATCCTGCAATCAAATTATAAGGGTGACCAAAATATTTTCCATAAATAATGACCATTTATAACGAGACAAGATTATTCAAAAATAGAGATCAGCTGCTTTAGGATAACTGGTCAGAAAATTTCATAGATTCATCAAAAAAGTTAGTAAGTTAATTTGAGTGACTAGGTTTCTTTCTTTTGTTATTTATGACAGTGTCACTCATACCAGGAGGTCATCAAACCAAAAACATTATATTATGTTTCATGACACTATTGTTTCTCATTACAACATTGCTGTTAGTTTTGATGAAAGTGCAGAGTATAAACCTCTTCATTAGGATTAGGAAACTCAATTTTCCTGTCAATTCGACCAGGTCGAAGAAGTGCTTGATCAAGAATGTCTATTCGGTTGGTAGCCATCAGAACCTGCCAATGATAGGACACGATAATCAATGACCTATACCAACAATTGCTGTTCTTGTATTTCTGTGACTACAAAACAAAAATGTGCATCATTTCCAACACAAAAACATGAAACAGATTAATCATAAAACATCTGTAAATTACTTGACCATAAAAAACGCCCACCACTGGCACAGTAGAGGATAACATATCTAAATTCGCATTAAACAAAATTAATTGCTGACATTTTAAAATAGAAAATAAGTAAATGACTAATATAATTTCAATAAACAAGTGCATTCTGTAGAGGACGTGTGTTAATCAAATAAACAAGCAAAGAATGAGTCTTGATACCATTGTCATCCCAAAAGATTAAGACTAAGTAACCAAATTTATATTAAATAGATAAGAGGCAAATACTCTCATATATAAACAATATTAGAAACAAAAAAGGAAACAACAGTTTGTACTGCCCTCAAATCAATTGATAACATATATAAGGTACTACCAAACAATAGATTAATTTCAAGTTCAACAGATATTTTACATGTAAGCTACCTTGTACTGATGTTAATAGCTGTACCTTAATCTTGTTAGATGCCTCAAACCCATCAAGCTGATTAAGTAGCTCAAGCATAGTTCTCTGGACTTCGCTGTCGCCATTGCCAGATCCAGACTCCATACGAGCAGACCCTATACTGTCAATCTCATCCATAAAGATTATGGATGGGGCATGTTCTCTGCAAAAGTTATGAGAAACAAGTGAGATTGTGACATCTCCAATCCTTACATTGCAATGTTCAGAAATCAAGTAAAATTCATAAAGATAACTCAGGATTCATGCATGCTTCTTCAAGCATCTTCATTCCTATTGTACCCCAAGGAGGTCCGTTGTAGAAAACAACAGAACCACAATATTGATCTGAAAATGATATTCTAGTCGAGTATAAGCTCATAAAGCACAAATAGAAAATTGATTTCAATAACCAGAGCTTAAAAGGATTGCAAACAAAACAAGAAGAAAAGAATGAAAACAACTAAAATATGATAGAAATTACTTATACAGGTACACCATACTTCCAATGCATAGAAGTTATCCTGCTACTGGGACTCCCATGCATAGTAGCAAAAGTCATTTGGGGAAAAAAATCGGCAAACTATAAGTATAAGATTTTTTTGAAAAAATCAGCAAAAAATCAGATTTAAAAAAAAACAAAAAAAATTGTAGAAAAGAGAAAAAAATTATTTTTTCAAATAACTTAAGGGCATTTCCATAGCATAGAGATATAAAGAGCAAATAAAATACAGTTTAACCCATGAATTGTAAAATATTTTCTTCTTGTTTATATTCATATTACTGATTCCATAGGCAAATATTCAGTTAACTTTTTAAGAGGGCAGACACAAAATACACCAAACAGTTGTCTAGGTCTGAGATCAAATATTGCAAATATTCAGTTAACTTTTTAAGAGGGCAGACACAAAATGCACCAAACAGTTGTCTAAGTCTGAATCAAATATTGCAAATATTCAGTTAACTTTTTAAGAGGGCAGACACAAAATATACCAAATAGTTGTCCAAGTCTGAGATCAAATATTAACTAAGTATGAAGTAACGGAGATCAAAAGTTAACAGACAAATAGTAAAAGGAAGCCATTTTGAAGTGAACCAAGAATTTCATTGTGATTGAGGCAAGGAGTTTTGTAGGGAATTCAATACGTTTAGAAAGCTTATCAAATCATATTCCTCAATTGCAATGCTTTATATCATAGTAACAAAAATGAGTAAAAAATTGGATTTTAAGAAATCATAAAAAATTGTAGAAAAATAGACAAACTACTTTTTTTTAAAACTTAAGGGCATTTCCATAGCATAGAGATATAGTAGAGAGTAATAAAATAAAGTTTAACCCATTAATTGTAGAAAATAGATTTTTATTGTTTATATTCATATTGCTGATTACATAGGCAAATATTCATTTAACTTAGATTTTTGTTGTCAAGTCTGAGATCAAAGATTAGCTAAAGTCTATGTAGTAGCTGAGATCAAAATTTATCAGACAGAGATCTAGCTATTGTTAGGAATTTAGTAAAAGTGGAAGCCATTTTGAAGTGATCCAAGACATTCATTGTGATTGAGGCAAGGAGTTTCTAGGGATAGTTCAATATTTCAGAAAGCTTATCAATCCTGATGGCAAATGGTAAGTCTTTTATATGGGGTACAATTCAACAAAAGGCATTTGTTTAGATGAAGTAAAAGATTAGCGAAACCAGTGGCTTGCCAATCTTTTACTTCAGCTAAACCAAGCCACACTGGATATTCAAACCTCTCAAACCAAACCACACTTATCTCTGCATGACAGGAATTGACATGCATTTCACAAGGTCTGCATCTCTCCTTTCTCTACAACAGCGGCAATAATTAAAGAATGGCTTCCAGATAAGCCTCATGACCTGGCTGGAATACTAAGTGCCTCCAGGCTAGAATTCAGCAGCATTGATATCTGAAAACTCGACTGATGTTTCAAACCATAGAACTTCCACAAACCGTCTAACATGAAGACCCGCATCTGACTAATGGCTATCAGGAAAGAAAACCAACGGCAGTAAAATCTCTTTAAAAAAGCCCTGACTCTCATTTCCATGCACACAGTCAACTCAGTTCGCCTTTGTCCAGTAATGAGAAGCAGCCACAAATTGTAAGCTCTATTCTGTGAACCACATAAACCTCACGCTCATCTTAAACCTCATGCCATGAATCCAGGTGCCACGATTTGCTGAAATAATAAGAAGCCACGCCAAATACAGAAGTGGAGCACTCAGAATGTACCAACCTTCCATGCTAATAGTGCTTCCAATAAATTAATCTTTCAGATTTTCAAATACTCCAAGTGCATATGTGCTGAAGCGCACGACATATTGAAGGCTTATATCTAAGGTTTCGATTAATCTTTTCAATCATTTTATTTTAAGCCAAGCTCCATTCCATAAACATAATGTAGCAAGTTTATTTTATTTTGATTCAAATGCCAAAAAATAATCCATGGCTTCAAAGTAAAGACAGTGCTGAGGAGAGTATGAGTCGGACCTGTTGTGAACTTTTCACACATCGCCCCATTGCAAAAAGGGACCCCCTCTTTCTTGCTTTCTACGTTGGTTAGTTTAGGGTTTTGGCAGCATAGTGGGCAATTTTGATTTCCCATGCCCGAGTCTCAGATTTTTTATCATGCCTAATTGTTGTTTAGGGTTTTTGTGGTTATAGGATCAAGCACGTAAAGTTGAGATTTTAAATGATCATAATTTTGTCTAAGTGTAGACCCTTTGAGTGTTAACGTGTTTTTGAACGTCTACGTCGGTGATTTTTTTTTAGTGCTAATTAGGACCTTTTGGAAGTTGTTTTCTCACTCCTAGGAAGTTATTCAAGTTGATTTTGCACTTTATCCCGATAGGTTTCCTTGTGTTTCGCTCAAATTTTTGGTTTCGATTAATCTTTTCAATCATTTTATTTTAAGCCAAGCTCCATTCCATAAATATAATGTAGCAAGTTTATTTTATTTTGATTCAAATGCCAAAAAATAATCCATGGCTTCAAAGTAAAGATAGTGCCGAGGAGAGTATGAGTCGGACCTGTTGTGAACTTTTCACACATCGCCCCATTGCAAACAGGGACCCCCTCTTTCTTGCTTTCTACATTGGTTAGTTTAGGGTTTTGGCAGCATAGTGGGCAATTTCGATTTCCCTTGCCCGAGTCTCAGATTTTTTATCATGCCTAATTGTCGTTTAGGGTTTTTGAGGTTATCGGATCAAGCACATAAAGTTGAGATTTTAAATGATCCTAATTTTGTCAAGTGTAGACCCTTTGAGTGTTAACGTGTTTTTGAACGTCTACATCGGTGATTTTTTTTCAGTGCTAAGGTGTTTTAGGACCTTTTGGAAGTTGTTTTCTCACTCCTAGGAAGTTATTCGGGTTGATTTTGCACTTTATCCTGATAGGTTTCTTGTGTTTCGCTCAAATTTTTGGTAAACTTGCCCAAGTCTAGATAAGTTTTATTGAGTTTTGAAGTTTCCTAGTGGTTTTGAGTGGAAAAATCATCATATTCCTTATGAAAATCCATATTCTAAGGGTCAAATGGTCAAAATTCCAGACTAGAGGTGCTCTTCCCCTCATATTCCTAACTACCCATGATTTTCCCCACTCAAAATCCAAACTGGACATGGATTTCCCTTGAAATCCAGACATGCCCTATTTTTCCCCAACTCAAAATCCAGACTAGGGGCAATTTTCCACCATGATGACTAATTTTTGTCAAGTGTTGGGAATTTTCCTGACGACCTTTGAATTTCCCCTAGGAAGTGTGGATGAACTTGTGGATGACTTAAGTGAGCATTCCTAATGACAATCAATTTTCCACCAGAGCTTTTCATGACGACTTTTTGTGGATTTTAGTGCAGATAGTGATTCCAGACTTGGTGCGAATTTCTACCAAGTGCAAATTGAAAATTTTTAAGTCCGGATTGCTATCCAGACTGGGGTCGATTTTCCCCCAAAAGTGTTTTTTGGCCAAAGTGATGATTTTAGTCGAGATTTTGACTCCCAACTTGGGTCGATTTTCCCTTGAAGGCAATTTTGTGCAATTTATGATGAAAATTTGTCTGGAATTTTATCCAGACATGGGTCGAATTTCCCCAATGTGCATTTTTGAAAAAAAATTAATTATTTTTATTTGGATTTTTCCCATGGGTCCAATTTTGGATAAAATTTTCCCCATGGGTCCAATTTTGGATAAAATTTTAAAATCTTTTTAATGATGTGACCCAAATTTAATTGTTTTTACAAAGTGTGATGATTATTTAAAAAAATAAAAACAACTAATAAATGATTTGCAATGAGCATTTAGTAATTTTCACCTTCTAGAAGCAAATCAATTTTCCCCAAGCAAGTATAAGTACAAATGTTTTATCCCACATTGCTTGTGTGGTGAAAACTCAAGGCAAAAGCAAGTTTACAAGGGGGGTAGCCAGCATTATAATATTATTATACTTGCCAAGTGTGTGTCAAACTCGAGCGATTTTTTTTCTCCAACTCGCGAATTTGGTGAAGTGTCAAGTTGACACCATCGGGCTGAAGATTATTCTCATTGCTTAATTTCCTTCATTCCCAGCCTTGGAGATTTGTTTTGGCTGCCACTAGAGAGCATTTGACATCATTTTCAGACTTAGACGACTTTTTGCAAGGGTGGCACCATCTTTGGAAAGGGACGATTTTTATTTTCGGGAGGTTTTTACCTCAATTTTGAGGTGCTTTCACCATTTGTGACGCCTTGGCTGGGAGGTTGCTAATTGACATTTTCAGACCTGATTTTCTCCTCCGTTCCTGAGATTTTTTAAATCCATTGTTGGCTGGGCACGTCATTTTCAGACATATATTTCATTGACAGATCATTTGTGCCTAAGGCGATTTTGTCTAAGGATTAATTGGAGGTGTTCTAAGACGATTTCCAGAGCTTCTAAGTGCTGTTGCAGGTCTACGACGCCATTGTTGCAGGCTGTCCTCAGAAAAATACCATTTCCAGCCACTTGTCAACATAGACGATTTTAATTTGGAAGCATTCTTGCTTCATTCCGGGCCCATTTTCTGAGTTTATCTTCATTCCTAAGGGTGTTGGTAAGTCTAGAGACTCCATTTCCAGCCCTACATACGTACTCAGATTTACCCATGTTTGCCTTGAGAAATTGATTTACATCATATATTTTGCATTTTGAGTGATTGCAATATGATTTTAACAGTGTTCCACGAGTGTTGGGGACACGGGGACACGGGGACGGGTTTCCAAGACGGGGGGACCTGTTGTGACGTTTTCACACATCACCCCATTGCAAATGGAGACCCCCTACTTTTTTAGGCCCTTCCAGTCTTTTGGCTTTGCTTTTCAGGTCTTTTCACAACAGTCTTAAATCTACTTTTCGTTTGAGCGAGTTTGGTGAAGTCTAGGGCATGTTTTGTCTTTTTGGGGGTTTATGCCTTTTGTTCTAGATTTTAGGGGTTTCTGATAGGGTTTTGAAGAAACTGAACATACGAATGGAATTAGGACCCTAAAAGGAACCTCCCAATAAAATTTGAGCCAAAACGGAGCAACTTTCTATTTTTAGAAAGTTCCTATTTTTTAGGGATTTTACTGAGTCCCGGATTGGTCTAATTTTGCCAAAAATCAAACTTACTATTTTTAGTAAGTGCTTTTCTGACCTATTTTGCCCAAACCTTGACATTTTGAAACACTTACTATTTGGGAAAATCTATTTTTGCCAGGATCTTCACAGGAAAACACTGAAAGCTGAATATCTCTAAAGACGCTGAAAACTGAACGTTCCTGAAGACAATTTCTAAATCCGGAAGAGTCAGAAGGCAGACAAGTTGGATCAAAAAATGGTTAAGTTTGGAACTCCTATTCCAAAAGAGGAAAGCATGCAAAATCATCCAAGTCTAGAAATTCACATCAATCCACCAATGTCATCCTAATCCAAAAATGGCTTGAAATTTGACTAAGTCTGAAAACTTGAAAGATCTTCCAAAATCCAGAATTTGCATTATGATTCCTATGGGCAAGAATCCATCACCTCTATGAAATTCCGCCCTAACACCTGGGAGGGCGCCAAATAGCAAGAGGCATGGAAAAGTGCAAAAGTAATGAATTCCTTACCAATGAAGAATCATTGCCCAAGTCCAAATGCAGGTGCCCAAGTCAAGGTACCAAGGAAGAGCATGGAAAGGATGAATTTCCTTTATCAAAGTCAAAATTCCAGGCCCAGTCAGGAAGTTGAGAATTTTCTAAGGCATGGAAATAATAAAATTCCTTACACCAAGTTGAATTCCACGTTCCACGCCTAAGTTTGAAAGTCCAAGATGGAAATTTCCAAGGCAAAGGAAAATTTCGAGGGTCAAGGAAGAATGGAAATGCAGAAACCCCCTTAGTGGAAATTTTGAAAAAATCTATTTTTAGACACCAGATCTCGTTGAAATCCAGAATTTTTTTGCAAATTTGCACTCGTGAGGGAATTCTCTCTCTCCTAGACCCGAGTCCTAAATTTTAGGAAAGTTCCTAAGAAATAGGAGATGGTGGAAAATCATTAAAAATCTCCTCCAGAACAAGGAAAGTTCGAGAATCTTCAAGAAAATTCTTCATGGATCAAATTCTTCCCAGATAAAGTTTTCTCTCTCCAAGGGTTTCTCGCCAAGTGGCAGATGGGTCAACGCATGAAGAATTAATGGAGCATCTTTTGCATGTAGCCGTCACATTTAAGGCATTATGGCAGATTCTTCTTTTTTTTTGGCATGCAGCCGTCACGTTTAGGAAATGATGGTGCATTTATGGCATTGTTGTGACGTTTTCACACATCGCCCCATTGCAAATGGGGACCCTTGCTTTTTTGCTTTTTAGGGTTTGTTCTTTAGTTTTTTTAGGGTTTTGTTAGCTAGCCTTTGCATTTTGAGTGTCGCCCAGGGGATCACATGGATAAGCAAGTCCGGCTTGAGTGAGGTCCTGATCCTGAAATTTGGCTAAGTCTGGAATGTCCTGATCCTGAAATTTGACTAAGTCTGGAAACTGAAAAAACCTCCAAAAACTAGATTTTGCAATATAACTCCTGGAGGTCTGAAACCACTCTCAAACATCCTGAAAGTATATATGGAATATAACTTAAAGTATAAGTCAAATTTCGCTCCTGTCCTTCACTGAGGATCCAGAGCGAATTTCGCTCCTGTCCCTCCCAGGAGGACCAAGGCGAAGCGCTCCTGTCCCTCACCAAGGGTCCAGAGCGATAATACTTATTTGAGCCATTCCTGACCTTGTTTGGACGAATCGAGACATCAAAGGCATGGTGAAGGACGAAATGAGCATGATAGAGCATCCAGACTTGATCAAAAACAATGAAACGATGAAGTTTTTGCCTAGAGGGTCAAATTCGCTCCTGTCCCTCACTGAAGGACCAGAGCGAAATTCTTCATAAGGTACGATCTGGGCAAAGATCAAGCAAGTTTTATGTTTGAAGGCAAGAAAGGAGATGAATTGAACCCATTGAAGACAAATTGAAGATTATCAAACATCAACAAGGGACTTAAAAATCTAAGTTCGCTCCTGTCCCTCAGGAAGGGACCAGAGCGATTTTTACTTTAGATGATTTTCTTGCCAAGTTACAATCAATCCCAGGGCATGGATGAATGAAAGGAGGTACAACGGATCCGTTGAAGATAATTTGCGAAGATGATAAAGTGAGATGAAGCCCACAAGAGCAAAATCGCTCCTGTCCCTCTCCAAGGGACCAGGGCGATATGATGATTATATTGCCTCTTCTTCAAATTCAAATCACTCCAAGGCAAAGAACAAGGTGCCAAGGACGTTTCGAAGCATCTCCATCAAGCACAAAGTTACAAGGATCGCCACATTGAGGGATTTGCTCTAAAATATCCTAATTCGCTCCTGTCCCTCAGGAAGGGACCAGAGCGAAAATTGCATAAAGGCATAGATTTCGAAAGTTAAACAAGCATCAAGCCACCAAGAAGAATCAAGGGACGTCATTTCACGCATTGAAGGTAATGGCAAGTTGAAGAACGCAAGAACAAACTCAAAACCTTGAGGATCGCTCCTGTCCCTCTCCAAGGGACCAGAGCGATGTTTATTATATTGGCCAATTCATGCAAAAATCACGTGAGGTCAAGGTTTTCCAAGGTCCTAAGAGGTCCAAGGCATGATTAGAAGGTGATATACAAAGACTTCAAACGTTAAATGATCATCAAATTAACACAGAGGCTATATCGCTCCTGTCCCTCTCCAAGGGACCAGGGCGATTTGCTTAGGATTCTTCATTTTCCTTCAAGTTCATGCCAAGTCAAGGTTTTTCGGGATCACACAAGGTATAAGGTGTCATTTGAAGATGATTTACAAAGGTTTCGAATGTCAAAATATTATCAAATGAGCTATAGAGCTTATATCGCTCCTGTCCTTTGGACAAGGACCAAAGCGATTTTTACAAAAACACTCATGCTCCTTCAAAATCAAGACAATGCAAGGATTGGCGAAGTAAAGGACGTCCTTTGGAAGACAATGAACGAAGAACGAAGATCAAGTGTTTGCAAATTTGAGCCAGGACATGGAGATCGCTCCTGTCCCTCTCCAAGGGACCAGGGCGATATTTGCCAAAACACTTATAATCCTTTGAAGACCATGTCAAAACAAGGTTGTACAAGGTTTTAAACATCATTTGGAAGGCGATACAAAGGGAGATGGACGTTAAATATTACCAATTTGTGCTTGAAATGGAGAAAACACATGGATCGCTCCTGTCCCTCTCTAAGGGACCAGGGCGATATCACCACAAAAGGACATTCAATCGCAAGGAAAAGTTAATCAAGCTCGAAGGACCTAACAAAAATGTCGATTTGAACGTGGAGATGAAGACTTTGGACGTCGAAATTGCAAGAATCAAGACCCAGTTGATGGATCGCTCCTGTCCCTCAGCCAGGGACCAGGGCGATGAGGTTTGTTTATTTCATTTTCAAATTTTGGCATTCAAACACATTTTTGAATTTATTTAAATGCTAGAAAATTCGATAAGATTGAAAATTTAATTAAAAATAGCATTTAAATATTGCATTTAAATATTAATTAATTTTTGCCTTGTAAAAAAAAAAAAAATCGAAGTTTATTAATTAAAAACGATGGCAAATTAATTAATTATTATAGAGCGCTTGGTATTTTATTGTTTTATGAAGGTCGGCCTTTATTATTTATTTAAAAATCGTTTAAATTGCTTTATTTTTACAAAAGTCGGCCTAAATGGTGGTGAGAGGTGTGAGCGCTATAAAGGGAGGAGTAGTTTATTTCATTTTCACATCATCATTTATCATCTCTCATATGCGACTTGGAGAAGGCAAAAGAGGAGCGAATTTCATACAAAGGAAGGGCGAAATTATCATTCAAGAGGAGGTGCGAATTGTGTTCAAGGTGCGAGTCTTATCAATAGGAAGACACAAGCATTATCAAAGGAGTTCGAGTTTCAAGTTAGGTGAACTTGCCAAGGACATTGAAGAACACATCAAAGACTCCAAGGGTGGCGAATTGATAAAGAGGACGTTCCTTATCCTTGAAGATCACGTTGAAGGCTTCTAACATTAATTTTGCCTAGGCAATCCTTGTTTTGCATTCTAAAGTTAGCTCTCAAGTGAGGTATGACGATATGGATTTATTGTTTTGATTTTGATCATTGATCGTTATAGCTTAAATTTTGAATTTTGAAATTTTGAATTCCAGTAGCTCAGTCTTTTTTAGGAAATGATTAATAAAGGACTTATCACTAAGTTTCCTAAAAAATTGCTCTCTAATTTATGTTATATATTGCAAAATCATGGTACTAATTTTGAAATGTTGTGTAGGCATCAAATGGAGATCTCTTCAAGGAAAATCAAGCCGGATCAAGGACGGTCTTCGCCAGGACGATCAAGCCAGGACAAGGGTGACCTATTTCAATCCAGCGTTCCAAGGCGAGGTACATCATCATCCTGCGCATCAAGGACACAAGGAGTTGGAACAAGGGCTCGTTGAAGAAGTAAATAGTTCCAGATGAATTAATTAAAGCAAGCTTCTCAACAACATCAAGTTGAATATCTACCAAGTTACAAGTGTCAAATGAGGTGGCGTCCTAGTCATCATTTCTCCAATCAGTGAGGTCCACCTCAGCATGTCCAGATTCAATGTACTTAACTCATGGAAGGTGGCACAAACTCCAGTGTACCTACCCCGGCTATTCATTGGTCGATTTTTCTAGAGAGGACATGTGTCCAAGCAATACAATTTTGTCATTGGTCAAGCATTAAATGTTATGTAATGGTTGTAACAAACCCTAATTAGGGTTTTCATTGTAAAATCTTGGCCATTGATCTTGAATTGATCTAAGCCATCAAATTGTATTGTGGGCACTATATAAGCCCAGGCATTTCATTTGTAAAGGCTAATTGGCAATAAGTTAGAGATAGCATGTAAATAGTTGGAAGAGTTAGAATATAGTTGATAGAATAGTAATTAGAGTAGAATAGGAGGACAAGGCAAGAAATTGTTGCCATTGATTGTAAACAAACTCCATTTTCATTGAAGTAATGGTGAAGTGTGTCGTTTCTTGCAATTTGCATGGTTTCTTGTTGAGTCTTCAATCCTAGATGGTAGATGATTAGATGAATGGAGGAAATGTGATTGATTAATGGTGGAATTCGTACATCCATACTAATAGCAGTTTGTTGATTGCAGACTTGCCTTGCGTAGTCAACTGGAATCATTCAGCCTAAGCTCAATTTCAATTTGTCGCTTTTTCATTGATATGCATCAACTTGATGGTGTCTATGCCTGTGGTGATGATTTGAACATCATAAAGCTTCCCTTAGAAGATCGCACTAGCCTTGTGTAGATGTTCCATTGATGTCAAAACAAGACCTAGTTGGAGTTTCATCAAAAAATCAAATCATTGCTCCTACATTCTTAGTATTAGGAATAGATCCTCTCTTCACCCCCTTCCTTTTTCCCTTTTTTTTAATCTAAGTTAGTGAGAGCTTGTGTTCTAGCAAAGTAGATCGGAAATTCAATCACCAAATGTAAGTCCCCTTGTGATTCCAGCAAATCACATCATACCACGGAGAGCTTATCCACATGTAGAGACCCTACCAAAAGGAACCTTGAAGTCATCCTAACTGATCCTTCATGCGAATCTTCAGCAGTTAGCGACTTTATTCAAGAGAGGATAAGATACCCTTAGGTATTTTATTCTGTGTATGATGGTGTACAAAATACACGTCAACAGGCATCATGGGGCGATTTTGCATGGAGGCATATTTATTGCATTTATGATTTATTGGGCGAGCTTGATGGATGATGGTGCATTCAAAGCACAATGGACACCATTTTTGGCAGGAATGTAATTAATTGTAATGGGATGGAATTAATTGTATATGGGCATGATGGGTTATTAATTGGAGATTCCCACCTTGTTGCATCTTGAGTGGAGAATTTTTTAGGGTAAACCCTAATTAGGGTTTGCATGTAATCATGGCTTGAGGCCTATATAAAGGGGTGACCCCCCTCATTTGAAAAAGGAGGGAGATTTGTATGAAATTGTTGCGATAGGTTTTGAGATAATAACAGTGAAACATTGTTCTCTGATGGTGTTCACTTAAGTTATTTTTTCAAGACTTGCATGGTTTCACCTCCCTCACTTAGAGTAGAAGTAGTATAGTGCTTTGATTTCAATGGAGAATGTAATGGTGTTTGATGAATTTCCATTGTTCATACTTTTTGCATCTTGCTGATTGTAAGTTGCAATGTAAAGTTAGCCTAAACCCCCTAAATTTGTGCTAAGTTCGATTGTAGATGGTTGTTTGGATTGCGTCGTTTTTGGGTATTCAAATATACTTTCTCAATTTTAAAATCCTCTAGCATCCCCAAAAGATTGCACCGGTTCCTGCGGAGTTGTAGTTGATCTTGGCGAAGCAGAGCTTGGTTTATTTGCAATTTGTCCACCAAAGCACTATTCATTGTTATCACTACCCTTAGGAGTAGATTTAGATCCTTCTAAACCCTTTCCCCTTTACTTTCAGTTCATTTTAGTTCGTTCGAAGCAACACAATCGCAGAAATTGTCATATTCGATGATGGAGTTCCAGCCACAACAAAGAAGTGAAAGAATGATGCAAACGTAAGGCCCCTTGGATTACGAGCAATCACATCAGCCAACTAAGTCATGTCCACGCATTGAAGGAACCTTGGAGTTGATTGTTTGAACTTCTTGCAATCTTAGCATGCAATCGCACTTTGATCAAGAGAGAGTGAAGTGATCGTTAGGCAACTTTATTTTGTGTTTGACGCTGTCATAAAAAACACGTCAACAAGACCAAGGGCCTAAGTTTGGGGACGGCGGGTGGATGGTGGCGGGGGGTGGGGGGGTGGTGGTGCTGATATAGTTATACATATACATATAGTACTTGAAAAACTAGTTTTGAAAATATGTATGATAGTATAGCAGTATAAGAATTAGATTTCAAATGAACCTATAGGAAATTTGAAATACTAAATATAAATACTAAGATTTCTTCAATGCTAATACAAATGAAAACATCAAATTGGAGATTTCTATTATATCGAAAAACGAAAACGAAAATGAAAATATGAATATCTGATGCCATTGCAAAGTCTATAATAATAAAGATGATTACATGATTCATCACTACAATGAGTAGCCAAATACAAATACATGTAGCAATAGCATTACAAAAGAGACTAGAGTCAAAGACAAAATGACAAAACTCAAAATGTGGCCAATGGAGGCCTCGAATCATCTGCAAACTCCTTCTCACTGGAACTCTTGGACTCTTGAAGATCAAGATCCCTCAAGCTCACACCAACTAGCCCTACATCTGAAGTGGTAGGATCATCCTCATCAATCTGTAAAGGCTCCTCTGGCTCTACATCCCATCGTGTCACTGGACTCTCCTTGTACACAAGTGTCTTGCGGTCCATGAGACGCAAAGCATTGTGTACAGCCACAAGCTTCTCTGCTCTCTTAGAGGTAAGTTTGTTCCTCTTAAGAGAGTGGATGAAGCTATATGTAGACCAGTTCCTCTCAGCAACTAAAGAACTAGAAACCTGGGATAGCAAACAGATGGCTAGAGTGGTGGTCAAAGATTTCGGGCCATGACAATTCCACCACAAAAGTGGGTCCTCCTGTGTCAGTGTCTATATCCATCTTTGCCGCATCTAAATAACCTCTAAGAGTGGCAAATCTTCCCCACTCAGTGTGAATTGTGTCGGCATCTCTAGAATCAAACATCTTCTCTACGCACATAAAGAAACCCGCCTTCACCTCATCATCCTAAATCGGTGTCACTCTACCCGATCTAGCCTTGTACCACTTAGGATTCAAGGCAAAGGCAGCCATATGCAAAGGAGTGTTCAACTTGTCCCATCTACGCTGAATGATAGGCCGGATTTTCTCATTGTAGAACGCTAGAGAGGGGTCCTTCACTCGCACAGTAGCCCTCATCTGGTCATGCATAGAGTCAATGCACTCATACACCTCTCCAAGGTTAGGTGCATCCCCATCCCCACATCTAATCACATGGGATACTAGAGAAATGATGGAGACAATGTATTTCCCATTAGTCCAAAACACATCACTCTTCACTATCTCCTTCACCCTTCTCTCCTCCTTTGTCTTGGCCTCAGCCCACCTATTCTACTCATTAGTCATAACCATGAGTTGCAATGCCTCTTGCAACTCAATAATTCTCTCCAAGAGAATGAAATAGGATGCATATCTGGTCTCAATTGGTTTCAAGAACTCCTTCGCGAAGATCCCAAAGGGTGCATGTGAAGTGTGGTGGTTGCAGATAAACATTTGCACATCTCTCGCATTGGTGACTCCTCTAATCCAGTCAATCTTCCCCATGTCCTTGAGTGCATTGTTCATGGCATGCACACAACATGGGGTCCACCAAATGTGTCTATAGGCTGCCTCAATGAGTCTCCATGCTGCTCTACACACATGGGCTGCATCTGTCAATACTTGGACCACATTTTGTGGCCCAACCTCCTCAAAAGCCTCCCTGAGGACCTGAAACTGGAAATCAGCATCTTTACGATGCCCTGTACAATCAACTGCTCTAAGTAAGTATGGGCCCTCTACACATGTGACCGTGACGTTGATGAGTGGACGATGACTAATGTTCGTCCACCCATCCATAACTATGCTGCACCCCGATGCCACCCAACATGCCTTCATCTTCTCCATCAAAATATTGTTCTTGGAATAGTATGCATCCAAGATCGAGGTCCTCGTTTTCATCTCCCCTGGTGGCACATAAGATGGTCCTCCCTTTGCCACCATAGCCATCATCTCCCTATAATAAGGAGACCGTGTAACATGAAATGGAATGCCATTAGCAAAGAAGAACTTGCCAATGGATTCATCTATCTCATCTCTTAGCTGCAAATTAAACATATCAGCAATGGGGTTGCTCTGTGGTGTTTGCAACCTACATTTCCCTGCCCCAGCAGCAGTAGAAGTGGAAGTGGATGGAGATCCAAACATCATTCCTCCCATCTGCGAAGCATGAGAATTATGTGGCAGATTCTGGCTGCGCTACAGGGCTGCCCTAGCAGACAAAGTAGTAGGCATTGAAATATTTGTGTCATATGGAACCCCCCAAGCCTATTAAACTCAATTTTGTACTGTATATTTTTAGCTTCCTCCAAAAACTTACAATGTTTCACGCCTTTTCCTCTCCAAAAAAGAAAGTGTGCATTCACCCTACTAATGCTACCAAACCATTCAGTGTCACAAATGTTGCACTTCCACTTCCTTGTTCCCCCACTTGAATGCGATGTGCCTTGTACTGATATTCTTGACGCAATCTGTTTGAGAGGAGACTTAGGATCAAAATGACCCCTAGCATAGCTGGTGCGCTCGCCATAGAACTAGATTGGGCTCCAGGATCAGCTAAATAGGATGATTCTAGTGATTTTAAATGCATTCCAAGAGACTATAGCTGTTTCACAAAATTATGAATCCAACTAAATGAATCAGCTAGTTAAACTCTACATACTTGCAGCCTTAAACATCAGATTTTTGCTGAGTACTTCACTGCTGATGATAAATAACAATATTTAGTACAAGTTCTACCTTAAAATATAGAGGACATATGCCAATAACAACAAAGCAAGATTTATGCCTTGAAGGCTAAATAGTCAAGTCATCGGGGTTCATTAAGGATAGCCACTAAATTTGTCAATGGAAGGAATTACTGATGCTTGTATGGGATAAGCAAAACTGAAACAAAACTAGAGCTCCAATAATAAAATAACAAGGTGTGAGAAAAGGGGTCCAAGTGGTCGAGACGCATCTAGACAGAACATTACATTTACTAAATACTCAAGCTGCAGACTCCATTCAGGTTAGTCCCTAAATTTGTAATGACTAGAGTTATTGGTGCTTTTATAAGATTAAGAAAATTTGAACATAATTATTGCTAACTAAAATGTGTACAAGGAGCATAAATTCACATCAAATGAGGCACGCAAAAAATAGTGCCAACATGTAGGGTTACTTTGTGAGCATAGAATGTCATGCTCCCTAGGATTCATAGCTTGAGATTGGACATCTTGCTATAAGTATAAACACATTACATCAAATGAGGATAGAATACAGTAGAGTACAGAGTATAGGCACAAACCTTTCATAACTACATATAACTAAAACTATCTCCTAGGAGATCTCCAATTAATGAAGTCCTGTGACATGAGATTTCGTGGAAGGCATTCTGAGGTTCTGCAACATGGTAGTGGTCTTCCCACAAGGGTAATAGGGATCTATTTGAAAAGGTAGGTGTGCTCTGCAGGTAATATATAGATTGTTGTTATTCATTTCACACAAATGAGTGGATAATTTATAGTGATATTGGGCTGGGCATCTCTGCATTGAAGTGTGTCAATTTGACACTTACACAAGGGAACGGACATGAGTCCTAGTGTTGGCCTGAACTTAGTGTGTCAATGATTCAACACAAAGGGCACTCTCTGAGATTGGTTGAACCTGATGGTCAATGATCAACCAATGAGCTTGGTATGTATTAGTGTTAGCATGGTTGTTTGTTGGTACACTTAAAACAATCCAATAAGCATGGTGCATCTGTTTTGGGATTTGGCATGTATTCAGGTTTAATATGTATTTGTATTTACAAGTATTGGTGTTGTCTTGCATTAATGTTTATCTTATATTGCTATTCCTTCTATTGTACTGACTACTATTGATGGATGTAGCATCTTGGGATGTTTCGTATGACACTTTAAGTTATCTTGTGAAGGTTTGTAATGTCTTGTGAGGTCTTTTGGTTGTACTTAAAAATCTATGGTGAATTGTAATATTCTTGTTATTGAAATAAGTTGGTAAAGTCAAACTGTTGTTCTACTTATTTCCTAAACTTTTGAAGTAAGAACACAAGCACATTACAGAGACCAGTACTATTAAAAATCTGATGATCTCAGATAAAATCATTAGAAGCACATACAGGTACAAAAACATGTTATTTAGTACATAAACTTAGTATATGAGCACCTTGCCATGACAAAAAGCTCACGAACCATCCTTGATCCTTCTCCTATGTATTTCTGAACCAATTCAGAACCAGAAACTCTGATAAAAGTGCAGTCTGTATGATGTGCAACTGCCCTTGCCAGCAAAGTCTTTCCTGTTCCAGGAGGTCCATACAGAAGTACACCCTAAGAAGAGCAAAGGAAAAAATACATCAAATCAATTCTGACACCAAAGCTTTGAATGGGTAATATAAAATTCATCCTGAGAAAACCAAGACAAATTACAGAACTTACAAGCTATACATTATAGATGAAGTAATGCCTCTGGCATGAAGGTATATGATAACTGCAAACTTGTAAAGCATACCTTTGGTTGTGCAATTCCAAGACTCTCAAATAGTTCTGGATGCTTGATGGGAAGTTCAATAACCTGTATTTGAATTCAAAATGTCACATATATGTAACCATCTTCAAAACACAATCAAGATAGCATCTCAAGATAGTCTTAACCAGCGCCCTACCACCCTGCTGTTGTGCACAAAAAGAGATGTCCAGAAGATAATTCATATATAAAAATATTGTACCTCTTTGATTTCCTTAATCTGTTGATCAAGACCTCCAATCATATCATAAGTGGAATCTGGCACTTTCTCCACCTTCATCAGATTCACTAAAGGATCTACTTTGCTAGGCAAAATCAAGTGAAGAACATAACTATCATTACGAAGAGCTACTCGTGTGGAAGGTGTGATTTTTGTTATGTCAATATTCTTGTCAATATCGACTACATATTTTCCTTCTGGATGTACCTGTCAATATCAATAACTGAAATTAATTTCCATGTCTCGTGTCTGTCCAAAAAGAATTACCAAGCCTATTGTCTGTTTTGTTGAATTCTTACATCATTAGTATGATATCAGTATATTAGTAAGTGAATTAATTAAGAATTAGTTTCTCGTTGGCTAGGTAAGTATTTTATACTAGGAAAATGGCTTTATAAAGCAATTCATTGAAATTTATTAACCATCTTTTGTGATACCTAGTATCTTAGAATTAATATATTACATTAATGATATCAGATTTCCACAATCCATATTACTGTGTGAGAATTTTTTGTATCAACATTTCGATCACACTCCGTGATCCATCATCAAGATAGAACAGAGCTTAGCTGTCTTCTATCTCAATGATGGGATTAAGCTCTCTTCTATCTTAATGATGGATCACAGAGTGTGATCCGAAACGTTGATACAAATAAATTTCAGAGAGTCTAATCCAGAAAGAACAACATTATGAAATTATTAATACATTATATCATATTCAATATAGGTTAAATAAATAAAAGTTAGTAATGTTAATAATTAGTTTGAAAGTAAACTGTTGGGAATAGCTCTACCTTTTTTCAATATGGAATCAGTGCATGTAAAGGTTTTGGTACATTCATTGTAATGAGGTAATCTTTTTGTGAAGAGTTCGCAGTAGAGAATTTATATCAGCAAGTTAGAGAGCCAAATGCAACCTAACAATACGCTAACACAGAGAATTGAATGTTGCAGAGCAGGCTGCCTTGCATTCACACTTTTTTGTTAGCATCCATATAACTATGCTTTTTCCTTGCATCCTGTTGACGTGTATTTTGTACACAATCATACACAGAATAAAATACCCAAAGGCATCTTATCCTCTCTTGAATAAAGTCTCTAACTGCTGAAGATATCACAAGAAGGATCAATTAGGGTGACTCCAATGTTCTTTTTAGTAGGGTCTCTACGTGTGGATAAGCACCAGTGGTCGTTGTGATTGTTGTGTCATCAAGGGGCCTTACGTTTCCGAAGTAGAATTTTCTAAACTAACAAGTTCTCAAAAATATCAAAAGAGTAGGGTTCACAAGAGATCTAGTCTAATCTAACCCTAAGAATGACTCAACGTGGACGAGACTTGGCAAGATTCTACCAACTTCAATATTGCCATAAAATAACAACTCAATTGAAATTGATGCGATCTTCTAAGGTAATAAATGATTTTTCAATTCATCAAGGATCAAGGACACTACCACAAAGGCACATATCAAAGATACAACAACGATTGAAGGTTTAAGCGATTCAAGTTTCTCCAGTTGACCACGCAAGGCGTTCCTACAATCAGCAAGAAGCTAGTGGTTTGGAAAGTGAATCTCGCCAAAGATCAAATCCAACACTTTGTCCTTCGAACTAAAATACTACCTTGATTGAGAATGATTCAAGAAAGTGAACAACCATGAAGATAACCACAAGAATTGCAATAAAACACCATAACTTCAATATTTTATTGATCTCAAAGCCATCATGTACAACAATTGTTTGAAATTCCTTCCTCAAAGCTCAATCTTGCTACAAAATAACTTGCTTCTAATCTCTAATATCTCTAATTTCTCCTTAATCTCTAGTTTTCTCTAGTTACAAAATGAAAAGAAATGAGGGTATAAATAGCATCCTCCATTACAATGAACGGTCCAGATCGAAAAGAAGATCAATGGCCAAGATTATGACACCTAAACCCTAATTAGGGTTTATTACAAATAGCCCCCTTTTTACTAAACAATATTAAATGCATAGCCAAATATTAAATTTGGCACAAAAATCTAGGAGACATAGACCAATGACAATTAAGGTGCAATGTCATCTATAACAACCTCTCATCTAGAATCTTATTCCCTTTCCAATGCTCCTTTTTAGCATATGCAATGAATCTAGATATGATTCCTTCGATTTCAGCAATTGGAATCTCGGGAAGATTCCTCATTCTTTCTTCCAAGTGGATGACCTGATCAAATGCCTTGAGAAGAGCAGCGTCCCATCCAGGTTCAAGTTCTTTGGTTTTTTCAATCAGGAGCATGGTAGCAAACATCTGGTCCCGTTGCTCATCTATGATAACATTAGCATCCTTGCAAAAGATGACCTTAACTCTTTCCTCCAATTCATGTAGATCCACATCTGTCTCAACTTTGATCCTCCTGCCAAGAATAGTCCTCCTGCCAAGAATAGTACGTAGTACTTCAAACACTCCGTCCTGGATCGGGTGGATAACCTCCTCAACATGATTACATCGGGCACTGATGTCCTCGAAGAGAACTTCCTTCATCTGGAGTAAGGTTGACCACTGAAGTAAACTATGAGGTCCTCCATCCATTATCTTTTCCTGTACTAGGACCTTCCTTGATGTTTGTCTGATTACTTGCAAGACATGAATGATAACATCTTTAGTATGAGCAAAGGCAGCTACCGTTATCATCAAGTTGTGGATGATCTCAAGAACCTGGATAGCCCTATGAATAGTCTACATCATCCTTGTTGCAAATTCCATGGCAACTGTATGAGACTTGTCAATCCAAGAGCTCATAAGCTGGACCAAACTCCTGACTCTCTCTGCCTCACCAATTGATTGAAGGGGAAGTGCCTGTACGGGTGATCTTGCTGGATCCTGACGTCCCAAAGGTTGATTGAGATGGCTGAAATATGTTCTCCATGCACCGACCTCTCTCTCAAGCTTTCTATTTTTCTCCATTTCTTCCCTAAGCTTGACTTTCAATGCCTCAAATGAATCGGTGGCCTCATCTAGTGTCTGCTCGGTTGTGAGTGGACCAAGCTCAAATGTCTCTACATCATATTCTTCTGCGAGGATCTCACCTTCATACTTGTCTACTACCAGTGTAGCTATCTGCAATTTCCTGGATCCAGTCTCATCTCGGATCATCTTGGACATCTTAGTGGCCTTCTTCTTCTCTGTCACTTCCTGGGAATTTCCAACAAGGCTCTCTAAATCAATCACATTGTCTTCATCCTCAATCACAATCACCCTTGTTAGTCTTTCCTTTAACCAATCTGGGATGGCAGATCTTGTTTCTCTAACCTGTATCTCCTTAGGCAATGTTTCTTCTTCTCTGGGAGAAGATGTTACTTCGTTATCTTCTTTATCTTCATGCAACTCATTATCTTGGAAAGATCCACCTGGTGACCTTCGAGGTGCCTGTCCTTCTTTATCGTTCTGTACCATTGATTCCATAGACTCCTCTATCTCAAATGTCCTCTTCTCTTGTCGAGAAGATGTGCCAGATGAACGATCTCGGTTGGCCTCTTGCTTCTTCTTGGAAGATTCTCTTTTCTCGGGTCTCTCTTTCCTCTTCGAGCCTCTTAGATGGAGATTGCCTTCACTTACGCTTCGAAGGTTGCCTTCACTTACACTTGCTCCACCTTCAGCTGGTCTCTCCTCCAAGGTGAAAGTCATAGCTATGCCCTGCTCTCTCAACTTCTGATGCTGCACATCAACCCATCCGCGAGTACAAGACAAGACTGGAGCCATCAAAGCATCTAGATCCACATTCCAATCTAACCTTACTGATTTGCTTTCTCGATCACAGGATGATTGGAGATGTCTGCCATTGTCCTGAGCTTGGTCGGCCACTCTGTAAATCTTGCATTTCTTGATGAAATCCAAAGGCAATCTAGAATGCATCTTTCTTTTCACTTCAAGATCATCTAAGAGATTCATCATAAAATCTTCTATCTGAAACTCATGCTTATATTTTCTACCAACTGTCTCCTCTATATACCCATATGGATCAAAGCTCTCTCTCAAGGCAAAGAATGAAAAAGAATACAAAGCTAACTCCTTCTCTGCGTCATCCATGGCTAGAGCATTAGGACATACCTCAACTGAATTGCCTAATATGATAGGTACAGGAACTCCATTCCCATGTCTGTGTCCGAATGCCTTCGCATAAGCTGCCAACTGTCTAGTTACCTCAAGTAACACTATTCTGTCTGTCGGATATCTCGGCAACATGTATGGAGGTGAAGGACATCCATGAACTCTAATATAAGTAAATTTCGGAAATTGGATAAACCAAGCACCGTACCTCTTTACTAGCTCTTGTGCATCCTATGATAGCCTATTGTGAATCCCGCCTTGCAACGTCCTGGTGACGTTCATCGTGAAGGTATCATTGACTAACTTGTAGTTACTTCCTGGCGGATGATACAAGTGAACATAGGAATCACAAACTCTGACCTCGCCGGGTCCTCTTCCAATCACTCCTCTGTGAGGTAGTCCTGCATACTCAAAGCTCCTGATCAAGGCATATATGACGTATGAACTCATGTGGAAGGACTTGGTAGCCTTCAATCTCCTTAACTGTACGTCCAAGCAATGGTTAATCATTCTAGCCCAATGAATTGTTCCTTTTCCCTGAACTATCACTTGGATGAAGTAGAACATCCACTTCTCAAAATAGAAGGCTTGAGGGGCCCCTGTGACTCGGTTAAGTAGTGTTATCAAATCTCTGTACTCCTCCTGGAAGTCGATCCTATGTGGTGTATTTGGAATCTTGCTCAGGCGAGGACGACTCTTGAGTAGCCAATTCTTGTTGATGATGCTTAGGCAAGCATCTGGATCATCTTCGTACATGGACCTGGCTCCTTCTATGCTTTTGTAGACCATATCTCTGTGCTCTGGAAGATGGAAAGCCTCACTTATAGCTTCCTCTGAAAGGTAAGCCAAAGTGTTTCCTCCTTGGACACGATCGTTCTGGACTGTGGATCATAATGGCGAGCACACTCGATCATCAACTCATGGCACTGGACTGCTGGAGGGAAGCCGGCTGCCTTAATGATGCCACTTTCAATTATCCTCCTGGCGACAGGTGATGGCTTGCCAATGTAAGGGACCTCTCGAAACTTCTTCGTACTGAAGTTGCCCAAGTTGGTATCTCCAATGTTGCTCCACTTAGACACAATCTTGGTCTCCAATTCTTCGTTCTTTTGATCTTCCTTCATGAGAGCTGGACGACTGGTGGATGCTCCCGCCTTTGGGGTCGCCATTGTAACACCTACACAACATTTCATAATAAGAAATAGATATTGCAATGTATAACATAGATTAAAGATTAAATTTAGGAAACTTCATGATAAGTCTTTGAGTTATCATTTCCTAAATGCGATTGAGCTACTGAAATTCAAATTTTCAAAATTCAAAATTTAAAATCAAGACCATGATGATCAAAATTCAAAAATTCAAGACAAAAGAAGACTTCGCCATACCTCTCTTGAGAGCTAACTCTAAAAAGATGCAAAATTATGAAAATCGCCTAGGCAAAATCGAAATCTGAAGTTTTCAACGTGATCCTCCTCTAGCAAAGGCGTCTTCCTTGTCAATTCCACCACCTTGGGGTCTTCAACGTGATGATGGCAAATTCGCTCCACTTCAAACCAAGTTCGCACTACCTTTGATGAAATTTCGCACCTCCTTGATGAAATTCGCACTTCTCCTTGTCTTCCAAAATCGCATGTGAAAAGATGATAAAATGATGATTAAAAATGCAATAACTCACCTCTCCTTTATAGGCGCTCACCTCCTTAATCTCCCATAGGCCGACTTTTTTAAAATAAGGCAATTAAAAACAAATTTTAAATAAAAATCAAGGCCGACTTTGTTAAAATATGGAAAATAAAATCCAAGCGCCCCAATTTATTTATTTAAAATAATAATTAATTAATTTAATGCCTTCGTTTTTAATAGTTTCGATTTTTTAAAGGCAAAATTAATTAATTAAATGCCTTGTGCGCACTTATTAAATGCCCATTTTTATCGAAATTTAGCATTTAAAATAATTTGAAAATGATGTTAGCGCCAAAACATGGGAGATGTAAGGGGTACAAACCTCATCGCCCTGGTCCCTGACTGAGGGACAGGAGCGAACTTGACATTCTAGCTCAAATTTGTCACCTTTTAACCTTAACTTCTTGTTCGTTACCTTTCAAATGACGTGTTCAACCTTGTGTAACTTTGATTTGATGTGATCTTTGGAAAGAATGATTGATTTTATGAATATCGCCCTGGTCCTTGGCTGAAGGACAGGAGCGAACTTGCCTCTTTGCTCAAGTTGGTCACCTTTTGACGTTTGGTTCCTTGCTTATTATCTTCTCAAAAGACATTTTCGACCTTGTGCGACCTTGTGCGACGTGGTTTTTGAAAGAAATGACCAATCCAGTGAATATCGCCCTGGTCCTTGACTGAAGGACAAGAGCGAACTTTAGTCCATGGTGCAAATCCTCCATTATATTGATATCAAATAGTCTTCAAGGCGTAGAATGATGTCCTTTATTCCTTCTTGAACGTATGAAATGGGAGTGATATTCAAAATTTAAGCACTCTTAGACATTTCGCTCTGGTCCCTAAGAGAGGGACAGGAGCGAACTTGGGCATTTCCATCACTTTTGGCGGTCTTTGCAACTTCATTTCTCTCGAAGCACCTTCAAAACATCATTGCCCCCTTGTACCTTGGTTTGGAGTGGTTTAAACTTGGAGGGAATATTAAATAACCTTGATTTCGCCCTGGTCCCTGGCTGAGGGACAAGAGCGAACTTGCACTTGTAGGCTCAATCACTTTTTGCCAATGCTTAAAACTATCTCCAACAGACTCGTCATGCTCCCTTTCACTTATCTTTGACATGAAATTTACCTCATCTTGGCAAGAAATTTGTCTAAGGAAGAAATCGCTCTGGTCCCTTGGAGAGGGACAGGAGCGCCTAGGACAATATGAGCTTCACTTGGCGTCTTGCAATCTTCAAATTATCTTCAATGGATTCGTTACGCCTCCTTTGCTTGCCTCAAACTTAACACTCACTTGATCTTCGCCCAAAATTTGTTTTATAAGGAAAATCACTCTGGTCCCTGGGAGAGGGACGGGAGCTACCACTAAAATTCACCCTGGTCCCTGGCAGAGGGACGAGCGATTTTGCTTCTAGGGCCAATTTTCCTCATGATGGCGCTTTCAAATTATATTCAACTGATAAAATGTACCTCCTTTGATCTTCTCAAATCGCGAAATCATTCAAATCTTTCAAGGATAAGGCAATTTTGGATTTCAAGCTCCGGTCCTTCAGTGAGGGACAGGAGCGATTTTGTCTTTGAGGGCAAATATTCAACTTTTCTTCGCAAACGACTAAGTCTGGACACTCTATCATGTTGATTTCACCTTTCATCATGTCCTTAACGCTTTAGTTTTGATCAAAATGAGGCCAAAATGATCCAAGCAAGACATTTCGCCCTGGTCCCTGACTGAGGGACAGGAGCGATTTGGCCTAAAAACTCCAAAAAATTTGCCATTTTCGAATCTCAAAATCTTCAAAGCTTTCAATTTACGTTCAACCGCATCTCCTGGCGACCCTGCACAAGACAAATGAAACAAATTAATAACCAGGATGCATAAAATATCATTTTCGCCCTGGTCCCTGGCTGAGGGACAGGAGCGAACTTGCTTCCCTAGGCCAATATATCATGATTTTAAGGCCTCAATCACTTCACAAGGCAAAAATAAGCCATCTCCAATGCCTAGGATCAATTATTAAGATTTTCAAAATTTGGTCAAAAATCACCCGGACAAAAGTTCACAATTCCATTATTAACACTTAGGCAAAATTTGGACTTGCATTCAAAATTCCGACTGAACCTAGACAGACTCACTTGATCCCTGACAAATTCACCTTATTTCAAAATTGCATCTTACGGGAGGAAGCTCAACAATTCCTTCAAAATGGACTGGACTCTGGCCTGAAAACATCAGAACGGAAACCCTAAGGCTTGACCCTAGTCCAGATGACTGACTCACTAACCCAAAACCCTAAAAAAAGCAGAGAGAAGGACGAGCAAAAAGAGAGGGTCCCCATTTTAATGGGGCGATGTGTGAAATGGTCACAACACATCCACAACTGAGTTGAATGTTGTATTGCATTAAACGTGGTAAGTATTGGAATGTTACTCATTATTATATTTCCTGATGCTTGCTTGGAGTCTTCACTGTGGAACATCTTAATTCCTAGATTCAAACCCTAGTGTATATTTGAAAGATTCACGTGGTAAAACAACTTCTCACTCGCAGCCCAACAAAAAAAACTAAATGAAAATGAAGTGCTGTATAACATGCATGCAGCAATGTCTTCAAGTTTTGGAAAGCAGCTATACCAGGCAAAGAAAAACATTGGAAGGTTGGAAGTCTACCAAGGTGTTGGCTCTAAAAGTTGAACCTCAACTCCCTAAAGACAAACTATGTCCCAGATATGCCAATTTAAGATAGATAGCTTGCAGCTCATGATTGGGCAGTGAAAACAATTGGCCAAGTATTGAGGATGGCTAACTTCTTCTACTTCAGGCTCTGCTTGACCAAGAGGGGTGTTTTTGAGGTCTTTAAATAGAAAATGTCTTGAAGCAGAGAAAACGGCAAAAAATAGCTACTGTAGATGATATCACCTCAAGAGGTTAGGCAACAAAAAGGGACGCAAATGGCCTTTCAAAAGGAGAAAACGATGGGGAAAATTGGATAAAGGGTGAAAAACAGAGATGGATAGAAGAAAAACAAAGCAAAACGGAGCTAGGATAAAGAAATGGGAGCAGAATACATGATTAGGGAGGTAAATAAATAGTAATCAGGAGTAAATTACTACTCATTGTAGCCCTAGTAATAAGTGATTTGGTGAGAAGCCGTGTAATTTCAGGCATGTCTTGTGTCTGTTCAAAAAGAATTACCAAGCCTGTTGTCTGTTCTGTTGAACTATTACATCATTTGTATGATATCAGTATATTAGTAAGTGAAATAATCAATTAAAAATTAGTTTCTAGTTGGTCAGTTAAGTATTCTGTACCAGTAAAAATTACATGAAGGGTTTATTGATTCAGGATCTGAACATGGCTTTTCCTGTTTGTTGTAGTAGCAATGACTGAACTTTATCATTTTCAATCAATTGGAATGCCTGTTCCAAGAAGCTGTTTGACTGAAGTTTCCTGATAGTACCAAGACTTCTCTTCTCTTGTTACCATCTCCGTAATTGTCAGCATGCTACTTTTGCCAATTTCGCTGTTTTTCACTCATCTAAGCTAGATTTGGAAGTCTTCCAGTTTCATTGTTTCTTTTAGAAATATAAAGCCGGTAATCTTTTCTCATTATTTTTATGGCTTTCACAAGTATATTCCTCTTTGATAATGAGGATTCAATCAAGTTCATAATCTGATGAACTAAAAAAGGCAATCAAGTTTTCCATGTCCACCAAACATGTTCACCTACCTTTGACCAACTTCTTACCAATTTAAAAAAAAAGAGAGAATTCAACCAAGAAATATTGAACTCTGCAAGCCCAGTCACTCCATTTTGCAAAAGCACTACATGAAGTGTTGTGAAGCTGTCATTCTGCACATCGTAAATGCACATTGATGACTGTGCAAAAATTGCAAAAAGTGTATGGCAGGCGGTCAGACCATCATCCCCTTTATTTGTGGTGAAATGTCATCCATGACTCAAAGCTATTTCTCATCTCCAATAAATGGAAATCATAACACTGCATGCAGTCATAATTTGTTTCATCTCCAATAATGATTCATTGTCCTTCTGCAGAATCTTTGAACATATTTGCATAGGTAGATTGACTAAGATAGCAGGGAGGTTGGAGATAGACGTTCATCTCCTTCAAGAAAATGCCATGTGCATACCATTTAACTTAAATAAAATATTCAGTTAATTCTATATCTTGATTCTTTCTCAGTTAACTTAAATTATACCTCTGATCATTCTAAAATAGCTTTCTTATGTTTATTATACACCTGGATTCCACCAATTTAGAGAAAAAAAAAGTTAAAACTTGTATCAAACCTAAACTAATGTTGCAGAAAATGTTGACTTGTATATGATTGAAGTAAAGTATGTGTGATATTATTGGTGCAAGTTTCCAATAAACCAATCTCTAATTCAAAATTTACTAGTGAAATTATTAATTTGATCTCGTTATTCATCAACTTTAACATTATCATAAACATGTCATTGTAATTGCATGTATCAAAATCAAGATTAATGAAATCACAGATTGTATTACCTTCACCAAAACTTTAGACTTTCCCATAACTTTAACAACTTCACCTACATATGATCCCGGCTCCTGTAGCAACTGCAACTCTTCCCTCAGCGCCCTTACTGCTCAAAAAAATCAAGAATTTGAGAAATTATATATACTTCCAAATCTAAACTATGAAAAAACAAGGTGACCAAATGTATGAAACTTCTAGAAATAGGAAAAATAAAACATAAATTCATTACAGAAAAATTAGACTCATAACATAATAAGCTCAAGACCAGCAACTTTACATTTCCACTCACAAAATTACAGTGCTATAAAAACAGCTATAAAGCAATTACAGATAAAATTTGTATATGAGATGCTGCTAAATAATATGAGAATACAGAGCTGGACAAAAGGCACAATTTTTAAATAAAGAAATAACCCCAACTTCAATAAAATGATTTCATGTTTACACATTCAAATTTTAAAACCATAAATTTTCTGTAATGTCCCCTTATGTTATTATTTACGAAGTAGGAACATTCAACTTACAAGAATCAATTGCAAGAGACTTCTTTCCTTAATTTCACTAAAAAATAATAATAATAATAATAATAATAAACATAAGAATGAATTGATACACAATGATTTCTACTTGATACGAAGTCAATCTCACTGCTATTTCTGAATAAACAATTAGGTGTATGCAAATGATCTTGATCAATATAGGCCGGCATTAAGTATAAGGCCACTTATGACATCTATAGATGGATTATCTCTGCTTTTCCTGATATGTTCGATGATGAGTATGCAATGATCCATCTTATGAAGATAGCTGTAAAGCTATATAAACTGCTGTCTCAGATATTCCAATGACGTGCAGATGTAAATATTAGTATCACCTTGCTCTGATACGTTGCTGTTTCTGGTGTTAAGTTATATGCTTGCAACAATTATATGATATGATGCTCCTGATTTTGGCAGTGAATATTTGCAATAATGATGGGGCTGTCTCTGATATACATCTGGTTGGTGTATGCACCCGATTATTGGGCCTTCGGCCTGGCTCTCCTTGAGCTCTTCCAAACTGGAATAAGAAACAATATATAAAACAATCGACCCTCCTTCCTTCCATGAAATGATTGCAAATATATATCTACGCAACCAATTGGTTGTGTCTATTGGTGGATACAGACATGTTCATTTTTTAAGTCATAATCGCACCACCTCAAGATATTAACCGATTGTGTTGATTAATGTGATTATTAAGGAATCGGTTTATCTCCTTAATCAAGCTCGATATCTTTATTATATCAATATTGTAAAGGGATCAATAATTAATGGTTCAATGGTATTAAGGTTATCGTATTCTCCTTGTCTGATAGTTGGAAAGGATACAAGCCTTAGCCCGCATCATGATTGATCTTATTTCATTGGATTCCTTGATCATATAGCTGGAATGTCTACAATCTGATTTGCATAAGGAGTCAGATATTCATATGGGAAGTTTATCACAGACTGATCAGTAATAATGGTCATCAACTTTGTCAGGTATAGTTGGAACTGTGGATCGATTGGATGGCCATATGTTTGTCCTTATGATGATGTGATTCTTCCATGGATGATCTGCTCATGACCTTATCATCTTATGCATTGTTCTTTTGGAATTTACGTATGGAATGGTATGATTGTGAGCAGGTGTGCGGATGGTTTTGGTCATCATGCTTGGCAACTATAGAGAATGTGTATTTCATCTTTTGATGGAAGATCAACTGCTTATTTCAAGGATGCTTGCAAGTCTTTATTGTTTATGGTATGATTCTAACAAATTCATTGCAGGAATACAACGAAGGATCAGTGAGGCTCCTCTCCTTGGAGGTAATTAATGCTAACATTCTTCTTGCCTTTATTTTGTTCCAATGGATAAGGAGGATAATGCTAAGGAAACTGTCATATTTATAAGACTTCACAGTTTCTAATCTTTATTAAACTAGAACTACTTAAGGTTTCAAGACTGCCACACCTGAACATATACTTATTGAAGGTTAGCTTATATTAAGATGGGGACACCACAATTTCACAATAAAATTTTACAGCTACGTTGCCCGAATTCAACTAGAGCTACAGATACAGCACATTCCAGGAGCTTCCCCAATACATATATAGACAAAAATACTAGAATGTTTTTACAAAAGAGATTCAAGTGAGAGTATTGATATTTTACATGTAGATATGCTGTAACTTAAAAACTTTGAAAGAAAAAAACATTAGCTTAAAAGTTCAAAATGCATATTAGTTTACAATCTATAATAAGTCACTTTTTTTTCATTTGAGTGAGCTGCCAGATGCTAACCTTGACAGGGATTTTCATCTTATAGCTTAGAGGGATACCTCTACCACCTAGCAGCTAGCCTTTTTTTTGGCAGTATATCAAACCCAATATTGGATGCAATATATCAAAGAAGCAATAATGGTTTGGGGAATTAATCGGCAAAATATAAGTATAGGATTTTTTCAAAAAATCGGGAAAAAATCAGCAAAAAATCGGATTTACAAAAAAACATAAAAAATTCCAGAAAAACAATCAAAAACTACTTTTTTTTTATATTTTAGGGCATTTCCATAGCATAGAGATATTGTAGGCAAATGAAATAGAAACTTGAACACATTTATATTAAATTTTCATTTTTTTGAATATTAAATGTTAATAACTTCAGAGATAATGACATTTAAATTTTCTGTAATTTAAATTTAAATAACAGTAAATTAAATTACAGTAATACAGTGAATTAAATTACAGTAAATTACAGTAATACAGTAACACAATTGCTAATAATTATTAACAGTAAATTTACAGAAATACAGTAATATTACTGTTAATAATTAAATTTACAAAAAATACAGTAATATTACTGTTAATAATTAAATTTACAGTAATACGACAATAATTAAATTTACAATAATACACTTAATATTTACAATATTACAGTAATATTACTGTTAATTTACTGTTATTATACTGTATTACTGTAAATATCATATACAATATATATAGTATATACTGTTAATATACTGTATTACTGTAATATTAACAGTAAATAAAGTATAGATATTGTATATTAACTGTTAACAAATTAACAGTATATTGTATAACAGTACATGTTAACAGTTAATATACTGTTAATATACAATCAATAAATTAACAGTAAGTTAACAGTTAACAGTAATATTGTATATTAACTATGTTACCGGGTTCGCCCCTGGGACGCCCTGGTACAGGTCCGGGTTCAACCGGGTCCGTGGTACGGGTCCGGTTCGACCAGGGTTCAAAAAACCCAGGGTGGGTTCGACCCGGGTCGAACCCAGTCGAACCCGGGCGGACCCAGTCGAACCCAGTCGGCTAGGCGGCCCAAAAGGTTAAAAAACAAACCAAATTTTTTTTTTTTTTCAATTCCGCCTTCTAAAAAGCGAAAATTATAACCTAAAAAACACTTCTAAAACATCTTATTGACACATTTCACCTCATTTGTGTTGCAAACAAATTTTTTATGAGAGCAGGTTGAAGAGAGGTTGAACAAAATTTGGCTTCCAAGATCAAAGAGGAGGAGTTGAAGACTGATTTTAGAAGCTTCAACAAGTGTTGCAGCATCATTTCCATACATTTTTAAGCTTCCATTGGCTGCAAGAGGTAGGTTTTTAAACATTTTTTTCCAACTATTTTTGTTTCACAAATTGTCAAACATGAAACTTGAATTTTTTTTCATTATTTAGTTTTTGTTTTTGAATATGTTTATTTTATTTCTTGCCATAGGAACTAGAATGGCATCTACATCTTCCTCCATTGGCAATGAACAAATAATTGCAAAACAAAGAAATGATCCAAATTCTCCCTTATGGAAATATGTGGACATTATAAAACAACTTCCGGGAGGTGGGGGATTCCGTTGGAAATGCCATGGATGTGATATTGAACGTAATAGTTCATATTATCGAGTGGTAGGCCATTTGTGTGGAATAAAAGGAAGAGGCATCAAAAAATGCCCTGGAAAAAATGGTAAACCTATACCAGATGAGATAGTGATGAAATATATTAGGGAGCATGAGGCGGCAGAAGAGAGGGAAGCCCGTAGATTGAACCAAACCGCATCAAAGGAAACAAGGGGAATGCAAGGCCATTCTAATCCCAGTATTGTAGTAGAAGACCACCCCTTCTTTGCCACAAATGAACCTCAAAGTGAACCACCCTTGACACGTAAAAGAACAAAGGGGCCTTTAGAAACCGCATTCCAAAATGAGAGTAGAGACAATGCTGATCAAGATATAGTAAGGTGCATTTATGCAAATGGGTTGTCATTCAATGTTGTTCGCTCCCCATATTGGAAGCAAATGATAAAAAGTGTTAATGAGGCACCAAGAGGGTATAAGGGCCCCGGTTATGAGAAGGTACGTGGAACATTATTGGAGAAAGAGGTGAAGAGAGTTGAAGATGCATTGAAACCCATAAGGGATTCATGGGTTGAGACAGGTGTAACAATTGTTTCAGATGGGTGGAAAAATGCTAAAAACCGTCCCTTGATCAATGTCATAGCGGTGTCCCCTAAAGGGGCAATGTTTTTGAGAGCTGTGGATTGTGAGGGCCAAATAAAAGATGGCGAATTTATTGCAGAAATTCTCATCTCTGCCATTGAGTCTGTGGGACCCTGCAATGTTGTCCAAGTCATAACGGACAATGCAAAAAATTGTAGAGCTGCTGGTTTGTTGGTTGAGCAACGCTATGATCACATCTTTTGGACACCTTGTGCGGTACATTCACTCAATCTTATGCTACAAAGGATTGGGCAAAAAATAAAATGGATCAAAGATGTGTATGCAGAGGCTGAGGACATCCAGATGTTCATCACAAACCACCACATGTCTCAAGGGATTTTTAGAACCTATTCGAATTTGGAGCTATTGAAGGTAAGTGAAATAGTAATTTAATTTTACATTTTCTGATTTTTTTGAATTTTCAATGTTAATAATATCATTGTGTAAGCTATATTGTGTATTCTTCTTTAAAGTTTGGCTTTTTTTTTTAATCATTTGGCATTAATTTGTGTTATAGGTTGCTGAGACCCGTTTTGCATCAAACACAATCGTCTTAAGACGACTTGTGAAAGTTAGAGTGGCACTATGCAATATGGTGATCAGCACCAATTGGACTGTATGGAAGCAAAGTAGCACTGAGAGGGCAGGAAAAATTAGGGATAGAATATTGGATGAGAAATGGTGGGATCTTGTTACATATCTCCTAAGTATCACTGAGCCCATCATGAGCATGATTCGCTATACAGACATGGATAGGCCTTGCATAGGTGAGATTTATGATGGCATTGATTCAATGCTTGAAAAAATGAAGTTCACTATAAATGAAAAAGAGAATGATCCTCAGGAGAAATTCTTCAAAGAACTGGAATTAATTATTGTAGAGAGGTGGAATAAGATGACCACTCCTTTGCACCTTCTTGCCTATGCCTTGACACCTAAGTACTATAGCAATCAGTTTCTTGATAAATCAGGAAGGATTCCACCATGGAGAGATCTAGAAGTATCTGATGGGTATAAGGCAGCATTTCTTAGACTATATCCCGATGATGATTTGCGAGATGTTGTTACAAATGAGTTCATAAAATTCGCAAATGGGAATGGTCTAAGTGTTGATGCACTTCGTCATAGATCCAAGAAAGATGCTCATAGCTGGTGGTACTTCCATGGCACATGCTTCCAACACCTACAACCCCTCGCTATAAAAGTTTTATCACAAGTAAGTTTAATTAATTAAAATTTTTAATTTACAAGTTTTAGTTTATTTATAGTTTACTTTGTCTTCATAGGTTGCTAGTAATTTTATTTTTATTAATGTATAACTTTAATTGTTTACTTTGTCTTCATAGGTTGCTAGTTCATCTGCTTCAGAAAGAAATTGGAGCACATACTCTTTCATCCACTCAGTAAAGCGCAATAGGCTGCTATCAAAAAGAGCGGAGAATTTAGTATATGTGCATTCCAACCTACGTCTTCTTTCACACAAACAACATGACTACACACAAGGGGAAACAAAGATGTGGGATATAGAGCCAGAGCATACTGATTTGGATGCTCCTGCTTCTCAGCTTCTTGCATTGACACTTGATGACTCGGAAATTGAGCCAACTTATAGTGCAAGTGCAAGTGGCATTGGCTCATGTAATGTCAATGTCAATGAGGATGAGGAGGAGGAGGAGGAGGAGGATGAAGAATTAGATGATCCATTTGATGATTAAACTTTAAGTTTATATTGTTGAAAGTTGAAACAATGACACTTGAATATTTTGTCATTTTGATATTAAACATGATGTATATGATGCTATTATCAATTATGGTATGATCATGATGCTATGATTACAAGTTTATGTTTGTTTTGTTGTTCATATGATGCTATGTGACATGCATATTTTAATTCATGCTTATAGGCTTTGATATATATATATATATATATAAAAAATTTACATGTTTTTGTACTAACGAACCCAAACCCCTTTTCAAAATTTTGCCGTACCGGGTTCTTCGAACCCGAACCGGAACCCGAACCCGAAACGGCAACTTAGTATATTAACTAGATTCACAGTATATTGTATATTAACTATTAATATGTATATACTGTATATAAACATGAAATTCACAAATTAAAAAAATCACAAATATGTTCATAACAAAGCTCAATAATATGCAATTTCCAAAAAAATATTCTAACATTTGCAAAAAAAATTTCAAATGATATTAAATTTGCAGTTGGTGATGGCGTAGCATTAATACTTGGCTAATGGTGGGCTGTTCTTGTCGCGTAGAATAAATACCTGGCTGCGGGACGGGATTTATGGAGTTCTCACGACATTTTTTTTCATTTTCGCGGCTTTTCTTTCCTGCTTTTCGTGCCACATCATCGGGTTTAGGGTTCGTGATTTTTTCTCAACTAAATCGCGTTTTAATCACGACTTTTTCAGTGAAAAACTCGTTGAAAAATGTTGACCAGGAAAACGCGATTTTTTCGGGGAATTAATCGGCGTGGATGCCAATTCCCGATTAATCGGGTATAATCGGGTTTTTTTCCCGACTCTTGCTTATAATATTACACTTTCAACAAGTTCAGGAAGTTGAACCTCACTGGTTTACAATCTGGGCTCATCCCAATCAACAAAATGTTAGCATAAATATTTTGCAAATGCTCATAGATAAGGTCCATGATATAGATAGTGAAATAAACCTGAGCCCTATATAATTATGATACTTAAATTCATTCAAAAAATAAATTGTTGCAGAGATTTCTTTCATTCATGGTTGATGCTTACAAGGACATGACATGTATATATCAAATAAATAATCTGCTACACTAAATTAAAACTGAGAATGAATAATTAATTCAGAGGTTGCAACGAACATAAGAATATTCTGACCACATACATATGCAATATTGATTATAAGAAAATAACAACTGATCCTCAATTACATAATGACCCTCCGGTGCCCTTCCAGGTACCTGCAAGTTGCAACAACTTTCTGAGTACTGCTGTAACATATTCAAGACTGCCAACAAGTTCTGAGTGTTGATTGAATTTCAATATAACGGTCAGTCTTGTAATGATTAGATTCTGACCAATAGACATTGTTCACAACATATTAGCATGGAAAGTGCACTCCACATTCTGTCCTGAAGGTTCTATGCCATTATTCTTGCTTAGTTACAAAGTTCGAGCAATTCTTGGACTGATGCATGCATGTATACCTCAGTAAATACAGGTAGAGTTTTCGTTCTACCTATAAAGACTAGTGCTGAGTTTTTCATCTCAGACTAGTGGATAAACAAGCTCAATTCCATTATGCCTTTAAAATGGAATTGCCTCCTTCCTTTATAGGAATTAGCCAAACAAGGTCAGCCCAGGCAAAAAAGAAATACGCCTTGCAAGTCGACCTCATACAATACTATATTATTAATTAAATATAAATTCATCATAGTTCGCCTTAGGTCAGGTCAGCCCAACTGACTTATTCAATTATTTAATAATTAACATTTATTAATAGTTGTATTTTTTATTTATTTAATAATTTATTTATATAATTAATTAAAATATTGGCAGATAAGGCTAGCTGACCCAGCTATTACACAGGGACATTACAGATAGGCCCAACCTGTACCTATAGATGTGCCCATTACCATCCTAAGGAACCCACACATAGGAATGGATTACTCGCTTGCATTGTGAAAGTCTCCATTGCCCATCATTTTATTAGAGTAATTAATGTTTATTTAATGGTCATTATGTACTATTTAGTTGGTTTTAGTTATTTAGTTTCTTTCTATTTCTGCATTCAATTCACAATTGTTTCTTATAGAAACATCATTATGTATTTTATTATTTAAGGAGTCTTTCGTCTCCTTGTTTAATACACAGAATTACCATATTAATGTTTTCTGGCGAATTTTTCAGTAAAAATTCATGGCTAGTCCTGAAAGAATTTTTATTTTCAGAAGTCCTTGTTTGAATTTTTTATTAAAAATCAAAGGCTTGTTATCCGAGTTTTTGCAGTCTTCTCTCTAAAAAATATTGAGGGTTTTTTGGTGTCAGATGTGCTGTTTGTAGCTGCACTTGGTCTGTGAGACGGTTTTTATTTAGCCACGTCGTATCTGAAATCATGATGTGAAGAAGCCTTTATCCCATGTCATGTCTCTGTTCAGAAGTCAATCGCACACTTTCCTTCTCCATGATCGTGGCCTGTTCAACCCTTGAAATCGCGCCTGTTCAACCCTTGAAATCGTGATTTTGATCAACTTAAATTCGTGCGATAAGTTTTCAGCAGTTTTTTGGACAATTTTTTATTAAAATCATGGCATTTTTTTCAATCTGCTTCTGGTTTGTGTACACCTTCTGGTTTGTTCGTGACATCTGATTTGTTCCACGCGTTTTGATCCATTCATGGGTATTTCCGTGATCTGAATCTATTCTTTCTACGTGACCAGGCAAAATCTGTGTCAGCTTCTCTGCATTTCACGAAGAAGGTTTTCTTCTGCACGTTCTTTATCCAGCACGAGGGTTTCTAGCAAAGCTTTTGACAATTTTAAAACAAATTGAGGGTTCTCTTTATTCCATGGTTACAATTTTTGTGGGCCTACAATTTTTTTTCCCTAAACCCTTTATTACTGTAACGGGTTTCTTCTGCTCCAACCCTGCGGCTAGGGTTTCTGATTTTACAGTGTTACAAACTTACAACTAGAGTCTCAGAGCCCTGGTTCTTGAAACATCAAATTTGAAAATTTGCACACCTTAGGATTTGGGCCAGCAAGTGTTTTTCACTGATTTTTATTTTTATCTACAATCATTGCCTTGGGATTTGTGCCTCCAGTTTTGTGTCAGAGTTTTGACTGATTTTGACCAGTCAATCAGACTTTTGCAACAGCTTCTCTTTTTACCTTGTTTTTCATGCATTGGAAAACAAGATGGATGGCATCGTAGACCAGCATTATGTTTGAAAATAATCAACACTCCAACAGCAAGAATTACAACACATGGAAACAATGCATGCTCACAACCTTTGAATACTGGTGTCTAGACCAGATTGTTCTAGGTAAGATTGTGTGTCCCTTGGTGGCAAGAAAAGACCGGGACAAGTTCGATGAGCGCAATCAGGAAGCGGTTATGCTCATTAAGTTGTCACTCACCAATGACATGCTTCCACAAGTGTCATCTAGCAAGACAACTTCGAAGATTTGGATGCATTTGAAGGATCTCCATGAAACATCAGACACGAGCTAAGCATTCTTTCTAAAGAATTGGCAGTTGTCAATCATGATGGACGATAAGATGACTTTGCAATAATGTATAAAGAAGAATCCGTTTTGAATTGGAAGACAAGGATAAGAATTGCAGCCTTAGAAGATAAAAGGCAGTGAATATATCAAGAAGAAGAACAGTGAATATGTTAAGTAGAAAAGCCGAAGAGGAGAAGCAGAAATACATATAGAAACAATATTACATGCAGCAATCTCAATCATACTGTATGCAGTTACAAATCGTGCAGTGATTAATAAAGAATAAGAGAATTAGGAAGGTAATAACTAAGGGCTGCAATCCTTAATGGAAACGTGCTTCTTTTAGGAAGAATGCACCATTATGAAAAGGTATCTCTTTTCAGTTAGAGATAAGGATATTCATGGAGATAGGGAAGGATGGTGTGAGGGGGAGAAAAAATAAGAAAAACATAATATCTGATAAGCGTTACAGATCAAACCAATTGAATACAAACAGCTGTCCTTAGACACGTACAACAGTATATTACATCAGCATCAAAGGGATAGAGATTGGATGATTACTAAAATATTGACACTCAGTTGTGCGATCATATGTTCTGGTTGTAGGTCTCCATCAAAGTGAAAGGTATCTCTAACCCTATCTTGTTTCAGTTGAAATTTGTGATCTACGGCAGAATTTGGGTATTTATAAATTGGGGACATTACATACTCCCAGTGGGGGACATTACAAGAGGAGAATGACTCTATTAGGTGACCTGTGGCTTGCGATTAGAAACTCCAAGGAATCAAATCTTGGTTAGCTCCTGCTGTAAATGAATTAGCAAGGTTTTGTTTACTCTCGAGATTGGTCATGAGGTCAAAACTCAAGAATATAAAATTCAAACAATAATAATTAAATAAAGTAAATAGAAAGAAATCCCCTGTGGGTACCACATGCAAAATTGGCATGTGGCTAGGCCGTGAACCCAAAAATAACCCTTTATCTTTATAAACCAAACATCTTGCCAGCCATTCTTTACCCCTTCCGATTACTTCAGGAGTTTATTCCAAGGAATCATTCAAAAGGAAGCAATCTAGGCCATGTCCCTAAGTGGAATAACTATGAGAAAACTTAAAATGTGTTTCCTGGAGAACATATTTTGTCATTGATGGTTGTTTTGGATATCTTTCTGCTAAGTGTTGTTTTATGTCAGCTTTATCTAGCTGTCTGTGTTTCACACTCTACTTGATCTGAGCCTTTTGTTCAGCTTGTTCTCTGAGTTCGTATGACTCCAAGTGCCAATATTATTTTCAGTATATTTTTGTTTGTTTGTAATGGCAGAGATGTCTGAAATCTTCTGCATTTTCAGTGTGTTCTGAACAGTTAGATTTCATCTTCTCAGGGCAGTTACACTGCATTTTCAGTGTGTTCAGAAGAGGTACATTTCATCTTGCAACAGCAGTTACATTATCTGTGAAAACCCAGGTGGAATCGTGTTTTCAAATTTTTCAGTGTGACTGAGACAAAGCATTTTATATTATGCGGGTGGAATCAATGCTTGCCAGTTGCTCAGTTTAAATTGTAACTGTTCTGATGTTCGCAGGTTTCCGCTTATTCTTTTTCAGTTACTGTCCAACCCTGCTGATGGTTTTTTCTGCAGAAATTTTGGGAGATACGTGGTGTGTGGGTTGCTGATGTTTTTGTCTATTTGCTTAAAAATTATACATCAGATGATATACAAAGATGTGCTGAAGATGGTTATGTAGTTGGTGGCTATTTTCAAGTATTGAGTATTGTGTGGTGGTCTTGCATCGATTTTCTTTCATGGAGTTCTTTTACGTTATAAAAGGTTGAAGAAAAATAGATGGTCAATGATAATATTGAAATACTGAAATACTGAAATATTGAAAAATAGATAGTCAATGATAATATTGAAATACTGATGTCCTTGTGCTGAGTTCGAACTTCATGACAATATGGAATGTGCATTGATAAATCAGTGATATTTTACAGCTGCCTCAGACTGAAAACTTTATTTCAGTATGAAAGTGTGAAATTCCTTGTATTGGCTCGAGAGGAAAATATTTGAAGACCTAAATGAAAGTCTTATTACTCTATGTAGTGCAACATACTTCAGCGTTTTGCAGTCAAGTATACAGAGAATTTTACAGATTAAAAGGAGCTGAATCGTAATATCAATTAGTATGACTTTATAGGGGGTTTACTCATTTCAGAGTAAAACTAAGAGCTTGCATGTGCATTCAAATTTCTGAACTTGTACTTGGTGTGAATGAGTAGGTGCTCATTAAGGTTGTAGCCTCTGTTTTGAGTTGGTGCTCATAGCGTGAGTTGTAGCTCACCTTTGTATCAGGGTCAGTGCCCATTTTTAATAGATGATTTTCAGGGCCGTAATTTTTTTACCCAAAAGGGTTTTCCACGTGATAAATCTTGTGTCTCTGTCCTTGTGCTTTCTTCTTCAGTTTAGTTCTTAAGTGGTTTAATCTTTGAAAATACTGTTCACCCCCCCTCCCTCTCAGTATTACTATTTTCTGGTTTCTTTTCATTTCCATACTTATAGAAGAAAACAAAATTTCTTTACATTTTACAATGATATAAGTTATTATACCTTAACAAAACCTCCCAAGAATTAGCCCCAAGACAAATAATGCCCTATCTGTGGAAGACAGGATATTCCCATGCATAAGACTGAGATCCAAACCTGAAGCCTCATGCGTTAACACTACAACTTAGAATATTATAAAAAACCCATATCTCTTCTCCGATGGAACTTAAATTAAAAAGGCATACACTAATTCTTTTAAAAAAACGGACTAACATCCTCCTTCAAGGAATGTCAACTAAATAAGGTGTTTGTAAAAGGCTTGTTGAAGATGAAGAACCTAAGCGGCTAAGATATTTGACATTTCGTAACAGAGCTCGTATTCAATTTCAGGATCATGAAAAAATGTTGAAATTGGCTAAAATACGACATCAAACTTGCTGGGGTTAGCATACACCAATATACGAGGCAAGTGGATTTAAAAAAAAAGAGCTACCCCTTGGCATCGAGGCCAAATGCATACCATTGTTAAATTCAACAGAAGGGGAACCAAAATACCCGTCTAATGAGGCTGGGTGCAAATCCTAAGAGAATGTCGAGGAGAATACCTCAGCAATCCTAACATACAAGCCCAAGTGCATTTGACAGAAAACTTACTCCTAAGTCTATCACACAGACAAGGCTAGTGAATTAGAAGAGAGACACCCCTCTGTATAACCGCCTGGTTTAGGCCAGGTTGGTGTCCCGATGTATTTGATAGATAGCATATCCCTAGGTATATCACAGAGGAAAAACTTCTCAGAATACCTTGAACAAGGCTAAGTGCAAACCCCACGTGAGTTTTAAAGAAATGCCACTAAGTGTACTCAAATGACGCGACCAGATAATTTGACAAAAGAAATACTGCCCACATACCCAAGGCCAAGGAAAGGTGGGAATTCCTTGCATATTTGACAGAATTCATATCCTATACCCAAGCAACGAGACCTGTGTTATTTCCAGGTGAGTAACGGAAATTATACCGCTCTTTATACTTAACAGATAGGTTTAGGTACGAATACTGGGTGAATTTGACAGAAGAGATATGACGTACAAATCCAAACTGAAATTGAAGGAAAAAATTAAAATTTCTTTAAAAAATAAAAAATTTAACCAAATGCAAAATAAACAGAAAATGCAGATGCCCCGTTAAAATATATAGCTGGCAAAGATCATTGAAGCGTATCGTTTTAGTTACCTTTGGAATTAAGATCATTGCGCTGAGCCTCGAGGCGATTGAGATTGTGCGTCTTTTGCCGAACCTGAAGTTGAAGGTCGTGAATATGCTGCATATAATATTGACGCAAACCCTCGCCCTGCTTTACCATTTTCTTGTTTTTTATTTGCTCCTGCTGTTTTTCCTTCAGGGTTCCCATCGAATTTATTGCACCGGTGCTGTCTGTGTTCGGAAATGCCGCTCCCAGTTCTTCGTCCACCCGCATGGCTGCCGAGTAGTATTGCAGGCTAAGCCCTCATCAAATAAATTCACCAACAAATGTAACGTGAATTTGAAGTTTTATTAGGTTCAAGTAAAATGCCACTTTTTCTTTTCTTTTTCTTTTCTTTTTTAATTTTGTATTGTTTTGAGACGACGACTCTTAACGTTCTTTTAAGTTTGAAATATAATAAAATGAATCCTTGAGTTATTCAAGTATAATATTTTTTTAATAACAAAGTAAATTGCATTAGGGTAAAAAAAGGTTGTGAACATAAAATTACTACATTTTCATCAGTGTTAGCATTAGGATTAAATTGGTGGTGTAAGGATTTGTTAGAGCTACACAAAGAGGATTTATTGTTAACAAATTTATTTTTGATAATATTATGAATGAGCAGGGAGACTTATGAATGAGCCCAACAAACAAGTCAAAATGTTATTTCGATCAAATTTGATTTTGATAAGGCTTATGATAGAATTCACTAGAGCTTTATTTTTTAAATGCTTCTATGGTTGGACTTTGGTCCTAAATTTGGAGTCCATGTTCAAATGTTGTTTCAAGATGCTAATACTTGAATTATTATTAATAATATGATGACAGGGCCATTTCCTTTACAAAGATTTATTTGGCAAGGTTATCCCTTAGCTCCATATCTCAATGTTCTTATGGCTAATGATTTGGGATATTTGTTTCAGAGTGCCAATAACATGAAGTTGATTTTAGGAATATCCATTCCTTATGATGTTATAGTACAAAGTGCCAGTAACATGAAGCTGATTTTAGGAATATTTATTCCTTATGATGTTGTTGTAATTAACTCTCATTATGTTGATGACAATTTGTTGTTTTTTAAAAAATTCTAAAAAGAGATATTTCTAACACGATGGATATATTGGAGTTGTACTATGTTGTTTTAGGATCTAAACTTGCACATGATAAAATTGAATTCTTGATGGCTCAAATTGGTCTTGTTCCCTAGTGGATACCTCAAGAACGAAAACAAATCAAACATGGGCAAATTATAAGGTACTTTGGTACACCATTTAGCATTGGGATTTCTCTCTCTAATATGTGAAATTGGTATCTTAATAGAGTTAAGAATAAACTTTTCAAATGGGGAATAAATTCCTTTCTTTGGTTGACAAAATACAAGTAGTCATTAAAATATTTCTTGTAACACATGTTTATTATTCTTCATGTTCGATGCCTTCTAAAAAGTGGCATGAGGATATAAGAAAAATTATTCAACAATTTCTTTGAGCTAAATGGGGTGGTAATAGGGGACTTATATCCACACAATTTGGACTCGTTGCATTCAAACTAAATGTAAAGGTGGTTTGGGGCTAATAGATCCAAGAACACAAAGATTTTGTTTGGCCACCGAATAGATTATTAGAGTAGCCCATGGGGATGAATCGTGGAAGATACTCCTACAAAATTGTATTAATCTTGTCTCTATCAAAGATAAATGTTAGTATGTGGGGAGGTTAGATAAAATTATTAATGCCTCTTTTCTCTCAATCAAGGCTTCACCTCACCTTAAATCTATATGGAAGGCCTAGCAACATATTTTTCATCTTCTAAAATGGAGAGAAAACTCACTCTAACATGGATTTGGCTTCTCCACCTCATCTATTTGGTGGAACAAACGCATTATTTATCAAGACCGAGCTCTTGTAACATGTTTTCCAAAATAATCCTACTTTTGATTTAAAAAAAAAAAAAATTAAAATGTTTGAGATCTTTGGAATTTTCTTACGATGAGTTGGTTACCATGGTATGTTGTTAAAACTCAATTTAGTCCGAGCAACAAAAGCAAAGTTTTTTTATTTTATTTTTGTGTAGTCTCTAGTGTTATTGGAACTATCTATGAAATAATGTACCCCTATCCAATGTAAATTCTTCAAAGGTTGGTTATGGATGTCATCTATCCTTTTTCTATTTTTTTTCCTTTAAAGAAGGTATACTTTTAGTTTTTTCCAAATTTTCTCTTGAAGTCTCGATTGAACTTCAAATGGAATTGCAAGTTCAATGAAAAAAATTGGTCAAAACTATCTACTCAATTTTGGAGATCAAAAGTTAATTCAAATGCTCAATTGATTGCTTGGAAGATTCTACATTGTGAATTTCCTATTGCAGACAAGCTAAAATGTATGATGGTCATAAAATGTTGTATAAATGGATCATTTGCCTAGAAATGAAAACTACAAACTTACTCATTCATCATTTCTAGTGAAGGATCATTTCATTGAAGGAGCAATCAATAAGGTCCAACTTCAGTCCTCAAGGAGAGCTAGAATGTTTTTAATGGTTCCCCTTTTTTATTTGATTTGATTATGATAATGTGAAATCTAGGTGAAATGATAGGAAATTGGCAAGATTCATCAAATGAGCATATACAAAATTGGAAACAAACGCATAATTATAGATCTAGAAATGAGATGTAGAGAACCTGTAATTGAAATCTAGAGCTAAAAGTATCAATCAATGGAGATAGGCATCCTAGACCTATCTTTATGTTGAATCTTGTCAATTTATTATCATTTCACTTAGATCTCATGTAATCATAATCAAATCATATACAATCAAATGAAGAACCCGTAGCTAAAATTTGGAGATAAAAGTGTCAATCTATGAGATAGATGTCTTTGTCAGTTGAGGCTTCAAATTCTACATCAAGATTATCTATAGATATTTCCCTTCGAAATTCAACCTAAAAGTGTTGGTCATGTGAGCTAATTGACTAAGGCAAACTTCATGTTGGTGTTTCCACCTTCACAACAACAATGATGATGAAAACTAGAGCTTACCTCAGGTAGAGCAGAGGCTAAAACCTTAAAGGAAATGTTCGAATTGACAAGATTATACCTTAAATTTGATTATAATGGTGATTAAATGCTATTTAGATAAGTCCTTCAAGTGTTGATGTAATAACATGACATTGAGACATAACAAAATCAATCATGAAACATACTTGCAAGTAGGTTATTATAGCTTGTTACTCCATAATGCTTAAATTTGAAGACACTTGCTCGATGATTAGGAATAAGATGTGTTGGGATTACTGATGAATGAGAAATGATTACTTTATATAGGGTTAAGAAATTATTTCCTAATTTAGGTCGACTTCCAATGCTCGTGAAAATATCAAGATTGGATCACAAATTGTGGGAACTAACACTTGCACACATTTGAATTTAGGCCCCTTTTAGAGAGACTAGGGTACATTAGGCATCATAGTCCACTTAGAAAGAGGCAAAAGAAAGGTGGTTGCAAAGTATCAGGTTTTAGGACATCGAATCTTATCACAACATTAGCAAATGATGATAATTTGGGTGGCATAAGACCAAAAATAGGCTTCAAATGAGGTATGAGAGAGTACACTAAAGCAAGGGTCCAAAATAGAGTGAAACCATAAAGGGTTACAATTTATGACACTACTTTTAGCCCCCACTAAATTGCAGTGTGAATGTATACTAGTACTTGCGATAAAGTAGAGAGAGTAACTGGATGCAAGACTAACAAAAGATAATACATCACTACATCAAGGGAATCAAGACCCCAATCTTACAATTTCAACTCACACACCTACATCTAAAATAGGATTCACAAAACACAAAACAAAAGGTAAAACAAAAGGACAAACAAGGCACACAAAAAGAGGTAAAAAGGGGTTTGTACCAAAAACAAAGGCTCTAAGTCAAGTAGTTGAAGAGACCTCAACATAAAAAAATGTCTCTATTGCTAATATCATTCTTGGAATGTTATTGTAAGAGTACAAGCAAAATTCTATAAAAAACAAGAGCATACACAAATTGATGAGGCAAGAATCTATGGTCCAACAAATAGCTTGAGATATGCTATGCCAGGGGTTTGTGGGAAAACCATGAATTGTATTGGCCAACAAGGTGTGTTATATCAAATGATTTGTGTTAAATGTGTGGATTCTATAGGCTAACAAATCGTGTTATGTTAGGTGATCATAGAAAGAGGCACAAATTTTATTAGACAATAAGTTGCATTGTGTTACATGTGATTATGCTAGGTGATCATAGAAAGAGGCACAAATTCCATTGGACAATAAGGTGCATTTTGTTACACATGATTTGTGTAGTGCAACAAACATTTATACTAGAAAACTTTGTTACGCTAGATAACCAATAAGGATGATCATACTAACATATTAGCTTAGATGATTAATGCTCAAGGAGTGCAAAATAATAACAACAATAAAAGTAGTAAGCCTTGTTATACTAGTTGACCAATTATTTGGTGGCATGCTCATGTTTTGCTAAGGTATCAAGCTAGCAGGTTGCATTATGCTAGAAGATCGAGATGATTCATATGGATGCCACATAGGTCTAGTAATTTATGTTATGCTAGGTGATCCATAGAGCATCAATGATTCAAGAGATCACATTAGTGAGACACACTATGCTAGATGATCAAGACAAAGGTTAAATGTAATACAAGTTGCTAGAGATAGATTATTAATCATGCCTCAAGGGGTGTTATGAAACACATCATCACCACTTCAAGGGTACAATAATGAATACATCAGCAATGAGGAGGCCTAATCTGACCCCTTTAAGACATTGATATCTTAAGGTACATATAGATCTACATCAAGGGTAAAACACCTTCAACGCCAAGGAGATATCCTCAACAAAAATAAATATGTTCCAAGCTAAGAAGAAGATCCTTATAAAGGATGAAAATATTGAAGCAAGGAAGAGATAGTTGTAAAGTAGACATCTTGTGTCAAGTATAAAGGGATCCTTTTTAAGGATACATAACTATCAAAGGGGGAGGAAAATATATTTGCCTAAAGATATCCATTTTTGTAAAGAGAGGAGATCTTCAAACAAATATGGATTTTGAACATTAAGAAAGGGGGAGGAGATAAAGAATACACACCTTCCCTATTGTTAGGAGAGGGGATTCTTGGTGAAAGATTACACACTTTCAACACTAAGGAGAGATCACTTATAAAAGGTATACACTTTCTTGCAAGGAAGAGGTCCTAAACAAGGATACAACTCTCCAATAAATTAGAAAATCCTCATAAAGGACAAGCAATTCTATGAAAGAAAGGATTTATAAAAGATACAACTCAACAAAGGGAAAGTGGATCCTTGTGAAGGATAAATTTTAAAACTATTCTTCCCCCCCAATATAGAGATAAAAATAATTATGCTATCATATTTCTAACCAAGTATGGTTGTGCATGGAAGTGTGCCAGCATGAATGACAATGAGCCCCCAAAAGGTAAGCTACTATTATCATGTAGTGAGGAGAAACATAGTAGGTCTAAACATGTTATTTTATTACATGGGAACCTAAATTTATGAGAATATCATTATCAAATGTTATAGGAATACTAACATTATGAACTTAATTATGTTACACACTTATTGAATGCTCTATAATCAATGGTAATATAACCATACATGCAATGATAAACACAAAAGAATGAATATGTGAAATGAATAAAGGGTGATCCAATTGAATTTTAAGAGTCTCGTAAAGATTTTATCCTCTCTAGATAAGTGATTAGGTGCAGTTAAAAGTCCTCTCTTTTTAGGGAGGGGATGGTTAAGTGTTGGTGAAATAATTGGTAAGGAAGAAATAGGAAATCACATGCCTTCTCTATTGCACTAAGATGTGGGTTTTATAGGGATCGTAATTCCTTGTTCTATGCATCCAAGACCTTGTCCATTATATTCTTGTTTTAAAAAGAATGTTAAAAGAAAAAAATTAATATGTTTGCAACTTTAATGGGGAAGGAATTTCATTATAGACCTCATTAAAATTGGTAGTGTAAGAATATTTTGAAGCACCAAATCCTAATTAATAGATGAATAAGTACTGATACTTGTAGGAGGATGCACATCTTTATTAGCGTCATTTGTGTCCTTTTGGGAGGTAAGAGAGTCCTTTTCCATTAAGTTGTTTGGATGAGAGGAATTCTTTTCACCATTCAATGTTTCATTTATACTCAATGTAATGTAAGGTGACACATCATTAAGGAAACAAGTAACATCATCTTGCATTAAAATGTGTTGATGATTAAGGTAAGCTCTCAAAAAATAATAGGCATCTAGTTTCATATATGTGTTGAGATTTGGCTTATCAATGTTTAAAGCATGTTCCTCTTGCACCAAATAATCCTTAAGGGAAGAGGACTCATCATTAGTCTTCAAATAGTAGAGATATCATTGATGAAATTATTAATTATTTCCTCGTGAATAAGGTAAACTTTGGGAGAGGAACAAGTATGATTTATCTCAATGTCATTTGTAGGGTGTTATCAAAGGTGCAACATGAAACATCTACTAAATATTTTATGAAAATAAAATGTGCCATGAACATCTTTGAAAATCTCACCATATTACAATGTGAAATGCTTATGAAAGCTTTTATAAATAAAGTAAATGCCATTAACATTCTTGAAATACTCACAATGCAATACATTAAGATGTAAATAATTAATGCAAGTAACATGAAATTGGTTTTGATAAATGTAGTTGATTAGCAATCTAATCAAATGTGAAAGGGTAGACCAATCAAACTTTGTGGGATCCATAAATGAAAATAAGATCTGAAAACTCCAAATCATAATTATGCAAAATGTCAGTAGTGTTGGGTTCACCAAAATGAAATGTTGTGAAAATAGATCCTTTGCCTAGAAATGAAAACTAGGAACTTATTCATTCACCATTTCCAATTAGGGATTATTTCATTGAGGGAACAATCAATTAGGTCCAACTTTAGTCCTCAAAGAGAGTTGGACATTAAATTGTTAATTGTTCCCTTTATTATTTGATTTCATTGAGTATAGTTTAATTATGATTATGTGAGATCTAGGTGAAAGGAAATTGAAATGATTATTTGATTTCATTGTGTATAATTTAATTATGATTAAATAGACAAATATAGAACTAGAAGCAAACACTAAAGTACAATTTTGGAAATGAGATGCAAAGAAGAATCTATAACTGAAATATGGAGTTGAAAGTGTTGGTCTATAGAGGTAGGCACCCTAGATCTTGAGGTGTCTTTGTTAGATAAGGCTTTGAACTCCATATCAGGATGCTCTGCATGTTTTTCTCTCCAATGTTTAGCCTAAAAGTGTCAGTCAAGTGAGTTAATCGACATAGTCTAGAGGTTTTTGTCTCTTCAAAGTCTGAGACTATGTACCTCATTTTTCTCTACACAATTTTACAACTTTCAATTGTTGTATTTGTAACATGTACACATAAAAGAGGGAAAAATGTTATGCTACATAGGGGCTTGCCTGAGTCAAAACCCATGTTGGTATTTTCACCTCCACAAGAACAATGATAATGAAAAAGGGAACTTACCCAATGTAGGATAGAGGCTAAAAACCTTAAATGAAATGCTTGAATTGATAATATCATACCTTGAGATTGATAATTATGGTGATGAAATACTCTTTAGGAAAGTCCTTAAAGTGTCAATTCAATAACATGAAATGGCAAGACATAACAAGATCAATCATGAAAACATACACATGCATGCCAGTTGTTGTAGCTTGTTGCTCCATAAGGCTTGAATATGAAGACACTTTCTCAATAAAATTTGCTCAATGATTAGGAGTAAGATGTGCTAGGATTGCTTATCAATGATAAATGGTTCTTCTATATAGGGTTCATATGGTATTTTATACTTTAGGTTGACTTCTAATGATTGAGTGAAAATATTATAATTAGATCACAAATGGCAGGAACCAACACTTGCACATGTTTAAATTTGAGCCCCTTTTGGAGGTACTAGGGTTCTAGGCACCATAGTCCACCTAGAAAGAGACAAAAGAAAGGTGGTTTCTAAGTATAAGGTCCCAGGATATAAGATCTAGTCACAACATTAACATATGACGATAGTTTGAGTAGGATAATGCTAAAAATAGGCTTAAGATGAGCTATGAGATAGCACGTTGAAGAAAGGGACCAAAATAGAGTGTGAAATTGTAAATGGTTACAATTTATGTCATTATATATCAAACTTATGAATTGCCCATTTTGTTATAGGAATGAAAGAATAAGGTATATCTTTTGGAGATGTTGATTAATTTTTTTAATAGATGAATATGAGAATTTCAGCATAACCCACACCAAGTGAAGCCACAATTCAAGGACCTTGTCCTTGCAAATAACAACCCTTGTATGCATTAAATAAGAACTCATAAATGGGATATGAAATACCACCAAAATAAGTTGCAATACTAAAAAAAATTCTTTACTTTTAGTGTAGGAGAGTAGACGCATAGTAAAAATAATCTCATTTTTCTTCCTTTTCCTTTGCATCATTGTCCAATTTTTCTTTGATCCCTCAACACTCATCATCTCATATAACTTCCTTGGGGGAGGTTCCTTCCCCTAAGAGACATAATAATTAAGTTATTTATCTGAACTCCCAAATCCTTATTTAGAAAAGGTTCCTTGATAATCTTAACATTATCTGTCCCCATAGGAGGAGAGTCATTATAGCCATCAGTGTAGCCTAGATTTTATTTGGAAAGTCCTTATGATTTTAATCCCCAAAGGATTATTATGGGGAAATGACAAGGGTTTTTTTATCTTGACAAAAATCATCTTTCTTCACAAAATAATGGTGGGGGGAGACATATCTCCACCAAGTGGTCTAGCTATCAATTTTATGCTTTGAACAATGAGAAAACATATGGTTAGTGGTAAAATATCTATGGAAATGAAAAGGTAAACCCTCATAAGCTAGCAGTTAACCAACACATGCCTACAATTTTCAAAGAGATATCCTAATGCAGAGAGTCTTGGAGCCTTGTTTGTTTCACCTTCTTGAGTGACTTGTCCTACTCAACCCTACAACTACTCAAGTCCTTCCTATGGCACTTGGTAAGGGTTATGAAAATTAGACCTCCAAGGTCTGAACCTTCTTGACTTGCCTCCTAGGTATAGCCAATGGTTTATGGACAATCACCTCCTCCACTCGAGGTTGTCACCTCAGTTACTCACACTCACCTCTCTTGGGCTCCAACCATTCTTGCTAGGATCTTAATACACCAACTCTTCTTATGGTTTCCCAATGCATTAATAAGGCGTCTTCATTTTTTTTTGAAGTTTAAGACTCACCAATTCCATCACCATGGTTTCTCAAGCCTCCTAGGTCTCTACCGACACCTAAATAGGCCTAATTGCATTAGCCCTCCTTAAGTGGTTTTGGGGATTTAATTTGAAAAAGTCCCAAACAAGCCTAGGAATAAATCATGGATTCGGATACCCTTTGGAAGTTGTAGACAATAATGGAAAAGTGCATCTAGGTTATCCATACAGGTGTGGTTTCTAATGTTGCACTATTTTGTGGGGTTTTAGGCTTAACCGGTGGATTGACAAACTTGGTCTAGAACCTTTCACTAGTCAAAAATCTTTCTCTAAACACCTTGGGAACCTTCAAGGACACTCTGAGGGATTTCCATACATATGCCACTTGGGCCTGCATCAATCTACAAGTGCTCACAAATCACACTTTGCTTATTGTCCTAACTCACCTACTCCCAGCGGTGAGCCTAGGTCTTCATTGTTTCTCCTCTTCCTGGGCCTACAACATCACACAACCTATTAAAAAACTATGTATAGAACCTAACCTAGCATTATTAATTATTTCAACAAGTTCCATCAAATAATGTCTAGGCTAGAGCCATTTCTTGCTCTTAAACCCTACTTGCAAGGGTTTTGCTCCTAGTTGCAAAGAATGAGAAAAATCTCTACAACCTAGAACAATCAAACCTACAAACCAACATGATTGAAAACAAATACAATGAACATACAAATATGGAAATGATTTTATAACATCTAGTCCGTACTGGACCATACAAGCAATGAAAACAAGACAAAACTGTCAAAAATCGGTGAAAACAAGATTGTCTCACAAACCAAAAACTTGCTCTTCCATTTCCAATCCTCCAACCTGTACAATGAAGTGAAATCTGGATTATATCCACTAGTTTAGTTGGTTCAACCAACTACCTAACGCCCATAACCAAAAATGCAACTTTCGCAAGAAATTACAAAATGTTGCTCAACAACTTTTGACAACTTTTTCTCGAGGATGCAATTTTGCATTCTATTGCATTCTAAGACTCTTGAAGGTCCTCAAACACCTTACAAGACCTAAACACAACTCAATTGACTCCTAGTTCATGAATATATTTATCTGGAGTATTTTGTCTGTGAACTACCTAAGCATCTCACTTCTCAAGTTAACAACATCCTGAGCACAATTGACTCAAACCAAAATTTGGACAACTCAACCATGGCTCTATTGAGTCCTTAATAGTTGGTCCATTATTACATCACACATTAACACACAAACTAAAAGAAAATCAAAGCTTACATTCTTGGAGTGCTAGGTGCCCTACACCATATCCATTGGAAGATATTTGGTTATATCCATTTCTACTATGATACATGCATATGAGGTATGTGAATAATTTGATAAACCCTTGAATCCACCCCTAAAAAATTCCCCAATGAATTACCCATGGCTTTGAAACAAGATTCAAACTAAATTTGTAGTGGAAGATTTGGGAGTTTACAAGTAACGTAAAATTGTGTGTTTATCCTAAATATAATTGAAAACCAACAAAAAATCCCTTATGCATAAGGGTGAATCTAAATGTCGCCATCAAGAAGGGGTTGGCAAATGATTACAATCCATTGGTGCAACTCAAAGAGGCTTGCCCAAAACACTTTGAATCTTCCAATTAGGCCCAACACTTCATTCTCTACCACTTCTCTTCTTATCTCCTCTCTTGAATGCATTGGTGGGAAATTACTATTTGCAAAGGAGAGGTTGAGACATATGATCTAAACTAGAAGCCCCTACATTATACCTTTTTTTCATGCCATATTTACGTATAACTACTAGCTCAATATCCCACATGATGGTCAAACATTAGGTATTTGACCTACAACATTATACAACAACATGCACCATATGGCTCTACTGAAAACAAAACCAAAAATACTGAGAGAGCGGGGGGGGCGTTAATTAGTGTTTCACAAACATAAAATAGACTAAATTAGATAAATGATAAATAAGACAAGAATAAACCTTAATACAAGATTTTCTCATGGAAAACCCTCTCGGGTAAAAAACCACGCATTAAAGTTTTCATTTAAAATCAAGGGCACCAACCCATACATGAGTAAGAGCTTCAAATCTTCAAAAATAGAGGCACCAACCTCAGCTTACAAAATTTACAAGGGCATCAACTTTAAACAATAAAGGCACCAACCTCTGAATTATTGTAATTTACAAAGAAGCAAAGAGACTTGAGAATGCACCAATAGTTATACTCCATACAACTTCAAGCAATGATATAAATCCGAGACAGGAACTTCAAGCTACAAGTGACTGAAACTTTTAGATATTTCCATACAACTGTAGCGTCGTAAATTGTTCGCACTTGCTAGGGTGGTACAATTTCACACCTAGTTTAGCACCCGCCTTGGCGCATTTTGCATTTTGCATTGCGTTTCCCCTTTAGCACTTAATTAATTAAATTAATTAGGTCTAGGGTTCTATTTTATCATCTCCCACATCATAAAGTTGGGCCCTTTCATTAAAGTGTGCCCCTTTCATTTTATTCTTCCAATACATCATTTAATCAAAAACCCTAATTAGGTCCTATTTTGAACTTGGGGGCTTGATTTCGGGGGTCAAAACATCTCGAAATCACCTGTAACTTCGGGATTCTCTCTAAAATCATCATATCTGACGGCCCTGAAAATTTGGTGAAAAGTTGTCGGGACCATGGCGCCCATGCAACATGGTCCCGGACATTTTTCCCGAAATTTTGGGAGCATGATCCAATCATAAAATAAAGCTTAACCCCAAGAAATTGGCGGGATATTCAATCTCTAGGTCGGCCAAAATACGAATTTACAACCTAGGGTTTCATACATAAGAGCTCTCTTTCTTCATTTGAAAGGATCCGGATTTTTGGCTTTCAAGGACCTTCTATGCAGCGAAAGAGCAGATCTTTGAAGACTTCAACAACATTCAACATTCCTCTATCAAGAACTTATCAAATTCATTCATCCACTTAGGGCTTGGAAGACATTGAAGAACAATAGGAAATTACCGACTGAAGATTGACTTGTACTCCTCCCTTGAGGGTTGGGTATGATTTCATGTTGTTTTCATGTCTTTGCATAAGCTTCAATATATCCTTTATTCATGCTTTAGATCACTTTGCATCTTGATTTAGAGCATTTACATTATCATTTACAAGCAATTAGGGTTTACTTTCTAGGTTGCTCTAGTTCGCTTTCTTGCATTTTGGACCTTGCACACACACTAGGTCTGCACACACAATACATTTTACAAAACAACTTGGCTATTCGTGGAGGTGGAAATCACCGAAGCGGGGGTTTGACTAAGGCAAAACCCTATATAGCCGCCCCTTCCCCTTTTCAGATATTATTGCAGGTTTCGGGACTCGGACGACGCCGCAGGTTGCAGATCCGGAAGAAGCAGACTGAGACCGGCCTTCCCACCAAATTTTAGAACAAAAGACCAGGACAGGGGCGTGGGGCGCCCTGGTCCTGCCAGGACAGGGGCGCTGGGCGCCCTGGTCCCTTCTGGGCGCCCTGGTCCCTGGGACAGGGGCGCTGGGCGCCCTGGTCCGACAGCATTTTCAGCAACTTTGACAGCTTTTTCCAAAGTGCAAAAACAGCAGTTTTCGGAGCAGTTTCAGGGTCAGAATCAGGACAGTGGCGCCCGCGCCCCCGTCCCGAACATTTTCAGTCAGATTTTAACTCCGGGTACGCATTTTCATTCTTATTTCATCCTTGTATTTATAGCTTTCCATTGTTTAAGTTCAATTCTGCAATCTTGTCATTAGTTCCTACTTGCATTTTGAGGTTAGGGATTGAACTTGCATCATTTTATCTTTCAATTTCAACAAGGGAATAGAAATCCTAATAGATATCCCGTGGCTCTCTCTTTCACAAAAAGAAGTAGCCAATTGTGCGATATCTCTAGGCTCTTTCGTATTCCGTAATGTGTGTCAAAAGGTAGGATTAGGGCATGTTAACCTAGTCTCGCTTTTTCCCCTACACAACAACATACAGTCCATAATAACTCTAAATATGCATTCTCAGAAAATTCTTCAAGACTCACCCTAAATGAGTTTACAAAAGAAACCTTTTTGCATACACCTTACAGTCAAAACATCTCTTCATCATAAATATTCGATATACACCTCACTTCTTTTTATCTTACCCTCTGAAAACAATCTCTTTTCATACCAATAAAACTAACAATGTATTTTAACCATAGTTCTTTGTATTTATAAAATAACCCAACACATCATCACTTAAGCACACACATTGTTACATAAACTTTAGTTCGTACCCAATCCAATACAAAAACAACAATGCTCTTCTTTAAAAAAAAAAACTCACCTCAAACTTCAAATTTTAAGTCATACACTGTCGCCCAACACTATCTCTTCAATATCAACTTAGCAATATGAAGAAAAAATAAAAAGTCACACGTAGAATACTTAGTGCTGTCAGATGCCAAGTGTGCCCAGCCAAAAAAAATGTATCCAGCCACTTTTATTAAAAATGTCATTTGCTCCAATAAAGACGTTTGTAGGAAACACTCATTTTGTATTTGTCATTCCAAAATGACAAACACTTTTCCAAAACTTCAAGTTAGGACAAAACGACATCTCTCATAATGCAATCAGAAAAAAAAAATGCATTCTCCTTCAGCTTGACACACACACACACACACCAAGTCAACAAGATGCAGAAGACAGGTATGCCACAATGGCTTTCACTAACACCACTTGGAATAATTCTAGCAGATGTTTTTTTTTTAAAATTACACCTTGCATCGCAATATTATTTTTCAGTTGCTCTAACAATTTTTAAAAAAACGATACCCTACACCAAACCATAATCATCCCAAAAAAATTTGGGAATTGTTAAAAATGAAAGAACACAATCATGTGATTCTATGTAGAGGTTCGACTTCCACTGTCCACCTAAAATAGTGCAGAAGCATTTTCCATGAACACAAATATTCAAATGTTGGACCCTTAACAACATTCACCACATGCAAAGAAACTAACAAGTGAACCAAACACATTCTAGATCACAAAGTCAATCTAAAAAAGGTACAATATTTGAACAAAGACTTTAGATTAGCAACAAAATTTTCACACATACCTACACAATCACTACCAAAGATTAGATCATCTACGTAAACCACTACAACCAAAATATTTTTACCTTCCTTTTTCACCTAAAGATTGTTGTTTGCTACTCCTTTTCTAAACCCTTGTTGCTAAAAGTATTTATCCAACCTATCATACCAAGCATGTGGGGATTGTTTAAGGCCATGTAGCGCCTTTTTTTGGCTTACAAACATAGTTAAGCTTCTATGCAAAAACAAATCCATCAGGTTGTTTAATGTATATACATCTTCATTTAAATCTCCATTAAGAAAGGCGGATTTTACATCCATCTGAAACACTTTAAAACCTTTGAAAGAAGAAAAAGAAAAAAATAATCTAATTGCTTCAAGACATGCAACAAGAGCAAAAGTCTCATCATAATCTATACCTTCCACCTGAGCATACCCTTTGCACACTAATTGTGCTTTGTTTCTCACAACTTGACCTTCTTCATTCACTTTATTCCTAAGAACCCATTTTGTGCCTATTACATTCTTGTCCTTGGGTCTAGGCAAAAATTATCATGTCTCACTCTTCTGAATTTGATCGAGCTCTTCTTTCATGGCTACTATCCAATGCTTATCTTCAACTGCTTCTTCAAAACACTTAGGTTCAAACATAGACAACAAGGAAACATCTTCATCTTCAAAATAATTAACATTCCTTCTAGTAGCTCTAATTCTATTTTCAAGTAAGATTTGATCAACAAGTTGATTTGTTTGCACAAACTTAGGAGTCTTAAAAGTAGTCTTTCCATGATCATTTTTTGATTCATTTTTAGAATGTATATCTATTGTCCCAAACTACAAACTAGAAGAAGGAGAAGTGCTTGTTACCTATGTTTGAATATTTTTAGAGCTGTTATGAACCACTTATGAACATTATTACTTATTGTCCCAACTTGTGTATTTGAAGAAGAAGGTTGAGCAACACCTTATTCTTCCTCCTTCTTAGCACTGCATCCACCATTTCCATCGTGATTATAAATGTTAGTAATCTCATGAACTTTAATAGTAACACTTTCTACAATTTTATGCAATATTTTATTAAAGCATCTGTAAGCTTTAATTTTAGAAGAGTAGCCTGAAAATATGCTTTCATTAGATCTAGGATCAAACTTACCTAGATTATCATCATCTCTTTTTATAAAGCAACGACTACCAAAATTTTTGAAATACTTAATTGTAGTTGGCTTACCTTTCCAAATCTCATAAGGAGTTTTGTTATGCTTTGCTCTCAACAAACCTCTAAACTGAATATAAACTGTTGTATGAACAACCTCTCTCTAGAAAATGTCATTAATTTTAGCCTCATTTATCATGCTTCTAGCCATTTCTTGAACAATTTTATTTTTTCCTCTGAACAACTCCATTTTGTTGAGGTGTTCTAGGTGCTAAAACCTGTCTCTTAATCTTATTTTTGCAACAGAAACTAACAAAATCATTAGAAGTAAATTCTCCTCCATTATCAAAATGTAAACACTTGATTTTCAAATATTTTTCATTCTCAACTAAAGCCTTGAATGATTTAAAATTTTCAAGAGATTCAAATTTATCTTTCAAAAAAGTCACCGAGGTCATGCGAGAAAAATTATCTATCAAAAGCATGAAATAGTTTTTCACCTTATAAACTTGTTGTCCTAGTAGGTCCACACGGGTCATTATGAACAAATTCAAGTGGTTTAATGCTAGATAAGTCTTTAAATTTAAAACTTGTTATAGTTTTCTTACCCATTTGATAATCCTTGCAAACAATATATGTTGATTTCTCAAGATGTGTCATGTCTCTAACAACTTCTTTCTTGTCGATTTGAAGTAGATTGTCAAAATTCATATGCCCAAGCCTCCTATGCCACAACCAAGTTTCATCAAGCTGACTCAAACATATGAATTATTTGTTGCTCTAGTTGCATTAGCAATATGATTTCCACTTCTACTTATGACACAACAGTCTGAATTAAAAACAAGATCTTATCCTTGATTATATAATTGATTGACACTCAACAAGTTTTGTTTCAAACCTTTAACATACAAGACATTCTTAACTTTACTTTCTCCATCATTTAAGACAAGAGTACCTATACCTCCAAATCTTGTTGAAGATTTACCTCCAAATATAACTTTACCTCCATTCATTCTTCTAAGAGTAAAAAAATTGCTCTTGTCACCAATCATATGCTTGGAACAACCACTATCAACATACCATATGTATTTCTCAATTTGTGCTGAGAAAGCAGTTAGCACAACTAAAGACAATTTTGAACTTGGCTTTTCCTTTTCCCTCAAAGGTCTAACATTCTTCTTTACTTTTCCTTTTGCATCCACCTTTTTAGATGAATTTGTCAAGACACTTTTACAAAACTTTGCAGAATGACCAAAGTTATTGCATTTATAACAAATAAAATTGTAATTCCTTAGAGGATCAAAAGGATTTTGATTCACAAAACTAAAATTTATTCTAGAAAATATTATGCAATTTATAGCTTTGTGACCAAAATAGTTACAAGAAAAATAGTAACCATAAAAAATAAGCATTGTTAGATCTAGCCATATGAGTTTGTCCAGCATTGGAAATATTATTGAAATTACCCTTTCTATTTTTAGAATTTGAAGCAACATTAGGATTCTATTGTTCACCTTCAAAATATTTAGAACATTGACCTTCATCAAGGCCAACTGCACTTTTGTCAAATGTTTGTTTTTGAGAATTCAACAAACCATCTAGAGTCATAATACCTTTTTGAAAAGTGTTCTTATTATAAAATTGTTGTGAGGATTTTTCAAACTTTCTCAACGAGACAACTTCATTTTCAAGGTTTTCACAATCAAGCTCCTTGTCCTTGAGTTGTTTTCTAAGACCTTCTTCAATCTTTTTGACTTCTTTATTCTGCACTTTAAGATCTTCAATTTATTTTTCAACAACCTCTAATGCAAGAATTTTTTCAGAAACCTTGTTACCTTCCTCTTTTAGTAGCATTTTTAGACTTTGTTTCTTCTTTCTAAGCTTCTTAATTTCATTGAGTGCACAAATAAGTTCTTGTTCCAAATCAATTTCAACTTCTTCATCATTTTCAAACAAAGTTTCTTCTAAAGCCATGAATAAGACTTCATCATTTAATGAGTCTCCTTCACTCGCTTATGATGAGAAACTTTCCTCTTTCGAATAGAGACTTCTTGTGGAATGATGAATGTTTTTGCCTTTCTTTAGGAATTTCTTCTCGATGTTCTTGTATTCATTTCCACAATTGTTGTCCTCTTCCTTATCATAAGGATATTTTGAAGCAAAGTGTCCTTTCTTCTCGCAGTTAAAACATGTTAAGGACAACTCTCCCTTATACTTACCAGAACTCTTCTTAGATTTTCTTACAAAATGAGCTTCTTCGCCATCACTTCTTCCTCAGAACTTTCACTGGATGCAGGACTCTTATCTTTTCCCTTCTTTGAAACTTTAAAAGCAGTCTTCCTTTTTGAAGATGCTTCAGCATTAGTTCTCATTTCATAAGTTGTCAAGATCCCATGCAACTTATCAATTGTAAGCTTATCAAGTTCAACCATTTCTTCAATAGCTGAAACTTTAGTATCAAATCTTAGAGGCAACGACCTTAAGATTTTTGGAACAACAATTTTATCATCCAATTTCTCTCCCAATCCTTTCAGGGAATTAGTCACTTCATCAACTGTCAAGAAATATGCTACTATACTTTTCTCCTCTTGCATTTTGAGACCTTCAAATAGCATCCTATGTGTTTGAAATTTTTCATTTTTAACCTTCTTGTCTCCTTCATAAGCATTCTAAAGTTTTTCCCACATAGCCTAAGTTGACTCACAATGTAGGACTTTAATAAACTCTGACTCAAACAACCCACATAAAATCGTATTCATGGCTTTAACATTATTTTTAAAGGCCTTCTTTCCATCAACATCTGTGGGTGGGTTAGAAGGAGGTCTGTAGCCATTAACAAGACTCATCCTGGAGACATCAAAACATAGAGACGTAATGTATGTTTTCACACGAACACTCTAGAAGGCATAGTTTGAGCCATCAAACAAGGGAGCTCTATTGGTTGCAGGACCTTCGAGGGCACTCATCCTAGACTACCAGGAAATGACCTTCAAGCTTTTAAGCTTTAAAAATAAGGTGTTTGGCTCTAATACCAATTGAAAACAAAACCAGAAATACTGGGGGGGGTGAATATCAATATTTACAACCTTAAAACAAACTAAATCAGATAAATGATAGAGAAGACAAGAATACAACATAGCACAAGATTTTTCCCATGGAAAACCCTCTCAGGTAAAAAATGACGACATTAAAGTTTTCATTTAAAATAAAGAGCACCAACCTATACACAAGTAAGAGCTTCAACTCATCAAAGACAAAGGCACCAACCTCAACTTACAAAATTTACAAGGGCATCAACCTTAAACAATAGAAACACCAACCTCTGAATTACTATAATTTACAAAGAAACAAAGAGACATAAGAATGTATCAATAGTTATACTCTACACAACTTCAATCTTTCAAAATTTCAAACAGTGATATAAATTTGAGACAAGAACTTCAAGTTGCAAGTGACTACAACTTTTAGATATTTCCACACATCATACCTATAATAACTCTAAATCTGCATTTTCAGAAAATTCTTCAAAACTCACCCTAAACTAGTTTACAAAAGAAACCTTTTTGTACACACCTTATAGTCAAAACATCTCTTCATCATAAAAATTCGATATACACCTCACTTCTTTTTCTCTTACCCCCCAAAAATAATCTATTTTCATACCAACAAAACTAATAATGTCTTTTACCCACAGGTCTTCATATTTATAGAATAGCCCAACACATCATCACTTAAGCACACACACTATCGCATAAACTTCAGTTCGTACCCAATGCAAAATGAAAACAACAATGCTCTTCTTTAAAAAAAAAAATTCACTGCAAGCTTCAATTTTTAAGTCATACACTATCACCCAGCTCTACCTCTTCAATATCAACTTAACGCTATGAAAAAAAATGAAAACTCACACACAACAAACTTAGTGATGTAAGATACCAAGTCTTCCCAACAAAAAAAAATGTATCCATCCACTTTTATTAAAAATGCTATCTATTCCAATAAAGACATTTGTAGAAAACATTCATTTTGTATTTGTCACTTCCAAAATGATAGATGTTTTTCAAAACTTCAAGTTAGGATAAAACGACATCTCTCAGAATGCAATAAAAAACGGCCATCTCCTTTAGCTTAACACACACACACACACTAAGTCGACAAGATGCAAAAGATAGGTATGTCACAACGGATTTCACCAACACCACTTGGAATAATTCTAGTAGACATTTTTTTTTTTAAATGACACCTCGCATCACAATAATATTTTTCAATTGATCTGACAATTAAAAGAAAATGACAATTAAAAAAAAAATGATACATTGCACCAAACTAGAATCATCCCAAAAATTTTTGGGAATTATTAGACAATGAAAGAACACAGTTGTGCGATTCTATGTAGAGGTTCAACTTCCACTGTCCACTTAAAATAATGCAAAAGTGTATTCCATGAACAAGAATATTTGAATCTTAGATTCTTAACAACATTCAACATTGCAAAGCAACCAACAAGTGAACCAGATGCATTCTAGATCACAAAGTCAATCTGACAAGGGCACAATATCTTAACAAAGACTTTAGATTAATTCTTGAAACAACATGTGAAAAACATCGAGCACAAGAAACTGAGTGAATTCACTCAAAGCATAAAGTAACATAAGTCAATAGGATGAGAAAGAAAACACATAGATAGCTCAAATAGATAATAAACCAACAACATTACACAATATCAGTTCAAGAATCCTTTGTCATCAATGACAAATTGTCCAGCATCTACCATTTGAGTGTTGTCACCTCAAACCACCATCTCCATCTAAGTGTCATGGCCCAAAAACTCTATCAAGAACCCTAGCCTTAGAAAGATATTACAACATTTGCATATCAAGAGTATTCTAAAATATTTATTAAATAATTTGATTCTATTGCAAGTCCTCCATCTTGTTCTCCTTATCTTGATGGGGGATGCTAACTTGTGAGTAGAATGTTGTTTTTAGCACTATTTTTGAACATGAAATAGCAATTAAATAATGTCAATTAAATAGAAAGTAGAAAATTTGTAAAATAGATTGGGTGTGTATAGATTGCATCAAATTAAATAATTGATCAACTTACTCAAAGATGCTCAATTGGAATATACAAAATCAAGTAGTCAAAAATATTGTACAGTAGGATAGAAAACTCCATTTGTATCATATCTCTTTGGCATGGAATCTTCTCACAAAGAAATCCACTAAAATGCTTAATAACTAACCTCAATCATTTCAAGTCAGTTTGTAGTTATTTCAAGTTTAATAGAATTATAGTACAACATTATTGCATTATTGTATACACATTTCATTGTCTATAAAGATTAAATATGAAATCTTAAATTTCACATGATAGATGCATTGAAATATTCCATTCAGTAGTACAATAAGCTCCAATCAATTGTAATGTGATAGATTTCCCTAGAAAGAGAAGTGGGTTACAAATTCATGGGTTTTATTAGTCTTCAGCAATATTAATATAAAGAAAATGGACAATTTGAGGGGACTTAGTTATAAATAAAGTAATAAAAACTATTTTCAAATATAAAATTTTAAATTTTCCTAGACTTTTCAAGCCATGTATAGACTAGTTAAATTTCCTTTATAAATTGGTCACTGGTATATTACTGAGTGTATGTATAGATATGCATTTACACCATAAATAAGTCATTTCGTGTCTTCATTTCATGGTTTATAAAAATTGCAATGGGTTATATGAATTATTATTTGTCTTCCTCTAACCACATACACTACCCCATGACGCATGATAGTTTATATATTCTTTAGAAATGAAGTTCTAAAGTAATTGGATAAAATCTAGATATGCTTAATTATCCACTGACTCAACCCTAACCTTTTGCACCTATTTTTGTCCACCCAATTAAATGAATTTTATAATTGTTTAATTATTATCCATCTAGCTATTAATTAAATTCACATTTAATTAATCTATTGAATTCATTTTCCAACTATTAATTAAATTAATATTTAATTAATTTCCCCCCTTCTTCTATTAATTAAATAGATTATTCAATTTATTTGATTAAAAATATCCCTTTCATATTTAATTAAATTCATTAAATACCCTTCCCACATTTAAATAAATTAAATATTTATTTAAAAATCTATCCAATGCAAGTTGTGCCATAAATTGAAATAAATGAATTTTATTCCAATTAAAATCCTAAAAATCCCCCTCACTTGCATTTTCCTACAAATCCACTTTCATACTTAAACCTCTTCTAGATTCTTCTAAATCTTTCCAACTTAGCCTAATCCCCCTCCTAATCATTTGCATGTTCCTTAAGAAGGGATCACTTCTCAAAAACATGCAAAGTCTTCATAAACTATTAAAGGCTTTATCCCTTCTACAAGTTAACCTCCAAAGTATTCTCAAACCATAAATGGTTAACCCACTTGTAACCCTTGGTTAGATACTTTCTCTCTAACTTAACCATCCATTTAACTCATGGGTTTATTCAAGCATTCATTGCTTTGACCATGGTTATTCCTTAACCCTTGCACAAGAGTTTATCCCTTGGATAAAAGGATTATCTATTGACTCAACCCTAACAAAACCCCCTAGGGTAACCACCATGTCTCTTCTCTCCCCTCTCAAGCCTTCTCATATTGACAATGTCAACATGGGATTGGGTTGAAAGTATCACATGGATTGAGGATCATTCAATCCTAGCCCCTATTAAGATAATTCAATTTTTAATTATCCAATTGCCCATTTCTTCTATAAATAGGCCTCATTCCCTCATTATCAGGATGCAAGTTTTATATATCCAGGTTATTCTCTATCAAAAACCCCTAGTCTTAATCTTATTATCCAGATTTTGCCTCTCTTTGTTTCAATAACAAGTTAAAAAATTTAGGAGCATTTTTATCATTAGCATAGCATATATCATGTTAGTATATCATTAGTATATCATGTTAGCATAACATAATATCAATATCATGGCATGTTTAGTTTCATTATCATATCATAATCTTCATCTTAGCAAGTTATGTTATCATCGTACATGCTTTGCATATAGATCATTTTCATCACATATCACTTGTTCTTGGAGTTGTCATTCTAAAGGTCAGTGGCTCAATGATCTGAGAGGAAGCATGAATTTAAGAATCCTATGAGATAGAGAACAATGGGATGTCTTCAAGGGATTTTTTATTTACCTTGTTTTATTTTATTAAATCCTTTACATATAATGTCTCATTGGTGTACAAGTGTTATTCTACTCTTAATTGACCTTGACCATCTTTCAGGTATACAACAGTTTGCCCAAAACTTCAAACTCAAGTTCAAACAAAAATTAGGATAGCCCTTAAGGCTACCATGGGACAACAAAAGACTTACAAACTTTGACATTGTTGAACCAAAAATGAAGTTCAAAGAAATATCATAAATGGATGGAAAGAAGAATGCAAATAAAGTCAAGACCAAGATCCATAAAATAAAATACAAGAACCAAGATTTACAATCAAGTATAGTTGGAATTATGTTAATCTTTAACCTAGGGAGCTTATCCACATACCATGGAGATGCTAAAGGCGTGATATAAATCAAAACACCAATTAAAAAATGAGATGCAATAGACTAAAACTCTAAACAAGACCAAAATTACCAAATGATGAGACGCTTAAGACTACAAACATAAAAAGAAACAACAACAACATGAGAGACATATCTACAAACTGCACACATTATGCATTATTCTACGAAGATGATAACAATTTAAACATTATGGTCAAAGCATAGAACACACTTTAAATGTTTTACCTTTTAGTTTTGAATGTTTCTAATGAATCCATGTGAGGGATCTAAATAATTTGTTGTTTTATTATATTGGGCCATCCATGAACGAAAAAATAGTACAAGGAGAAAAGCTATAATGAAAATGTGGAGGATAATTGTCATTTTTATATTGTCATTTTTATCTAGAGATGATGTTGTTATCATCAAAAAAATTTCTTCTCTTTTTATTTTTTCATCCTATAGTGAGGTGACACTCAAAATTGAACTGATGTAGAGGGTTTATAGTACACTGCCTTACAACTTGGTCATGTCTCCAAACCAAAATCAATATGGGTATTTCCATACTGTAGCATAAGAGCTAGAGGCAAGCGACTTATTTTCATGCATTGTACGGTCAAATATTTTACTTAAACAAAGTACCAAAGTGTAAAAACCAAAATTTTAACCAAATCTCGAGAATAAGATAAAAATTGTTTATTAACTCACAGCGGGAACACAATATACAAAGATGAGACACCAATAAAAACATATGAAACATAGATTTGTAAATTCAACGGAGGTATGAAATAAAGCTAAGGAATTTTAATGTGATAGCCAAGACAAGCTAAAAAATTCTCAAACAAGGTAGTTACTTTTGCTAGGCCTTTTTTTTTAATCATACCCATGTCAGAATATGTTGAAACGTCATAGAAAAATTGTAATTATTTAGGATTGAAATTGAGACGATTCACAAAGAAACAAGGAACCAAGACTATGAAATATATTAGACATATAATAGAATTTAGCCATTTGAAGTAATAATTTTGATCATCTTTCACCTAAAGTCGAGATAAGGAACATTCAAGGATACCTCAACCACAAAAATTGATCTCTTATCATAGGACAATTATGTTCTATTCTAGTTTGCATAGTTGATAGTTGATTGTTACACTATATAGACAAAGAAGATTCTTGTCATTTTGATTTTAGAGCTCATATATTGGCAGAAGTGGTGGGTATTGGTGATGTGTGTTGTCATTGATGTCAAAGTAGAGCCTGACAATATATGTTGTCTTTTACTATTATTGTTATTGATGATATGGTGATTGGTTGTTGAGGTAGTGATAATGAAGTTGCATGTTCATGATTGTTAGGGTATTGTTGGTAGTCGATTGTTAGTTGGTGTAATTATGATTTATAGGATTGGTATGAAGAATAGATGGATATTGATTGCAGATGCTTTACGCATTGGATGCCCACCTTCTTGGTGTCTAATATCTATATTCGTATGATATATTGATACAACTCATGATGCTGACAATGTGGTTAATAGAAAAGATAGCAAAATGAGGATTAGATGGTTTGAGATATTAATATGGGGATTACATGCATAGCAATAAAATGTAGATGTTGTACTAGGTGAAAACATGATCTTTTTGAGCTATTTCGGTCCTTTAAAGTTTGATGAAGTATGTTGTCACAAAATGTATGTTGATGTCTATCTAGAAGAATGCTCCACATTCCTCTACATTTTATGATATGGCCTTGCAAGCTTGAACATAATTCTTAGGCTTTCTAGACATTGCATTCCTATCTCTTCAGGTCCTTGGTGTTGTAGTTGATCTGGTTGGTGATTGCAGTTGGCTAATAGTCTGGTTCTCTGTTAGAATTGGTATAGAAAGTACTCCGCATTGTTGTTTTAGGTGTTTCATCTTGGAGGACATGTTTATAACATTTGTGTTATGTCTCAATTCAATTTTCATAAGTTGATGTTATCTGCAAGCAATGATATTAGTGTTTTATGTATGACCAAATCTCTAGATTAATAAAGTGTTTTATATAAGTTGTCTTGTGCCAATTTGATCTTGATGTGGAAAGAAGAAAGAAGGATTTGAGAATACTTTTGAATATTCAAGGAATTTCCTAGTGTTCTCTGCGTACTTTTAGATAGTTTGTTTGTTGGTGCATTATGTTTGGAATATGTGGTTCAAGGTAATTTCTCTAGTTTAGTCGATAGAATTTGTTCTTTTACTTGTGGTGAATCCTTGGGAGTCTCCTCTTGCTTTGAATGGTGTTGCAATGATTTTTGGTTCTACTTTTGTGTTTGAGGATCCGATTTGGACTTGTTCATCTAAATTTATGTTTTGGGTCAACTAGTGACGTGTTGCTTGATTTATCTATATGTCACCTTGTTGTCAACCTAAGAGGATGTGTGATAGTGTGTGAAGTATTTTTAAATACTTATAAAGAAGTGATATGGTATCTTAGGTCCTCTCTATCTCCTGGATTGGACCAAATTCACCACATTTATGCTTTGATGCCCGACTTGATAGGACCTATGTTTATCCTATGCTCTAGCTGACCTAATTGATATTTGCAATAAAGAAGATAACATATATAGAAGATAAAATCAATGATGATGGTGTGGACATGTGTGTGAGTTATTTTGTGTGTTGCACTTACATGATCATATCATTTACAAAGTTAGTGATGTGAAGTTGTGACAGAAAGAAGTGAGTGCTGTAAAGTTGGTTATTTGAGACAAAGATTCAAGGATAACTTCATACTTGGACAATGTCGGAGGCAATGTTGCTAAAGGTCTATTAATTTTGATGAATATATTGATATACCTTTTTTGGAGATAGTGAGTCTTCTTAGCAAGTTTTGTATTTTGTCTTGAGGCAACATGTCTCAGCCTACAAGTCCCTTGTATCTTGCCTTGGGATAGTGCATATCAACTTGCAAGTCCTTCAAGGAGCAATGTGCTTACTTTGTAGTGAGTGTAAAATAACATTGTAATCTTATTCATATATTTTGAGTTAACTCTCACCATGGATTTTCCCAGTTTGGATTTTCCACATACGTCTGGCATTCTTTTATGCATGGTGATTCATTATTTTATCTTTCTTTGCTATTGTTAAGGTTAAGGTTAAATTGATAGTGAATTGTGAAATAAATTTTAAGAATTTGATCAGGACTGATTCACCCCCTTCTCAATTAGTCTTAAGGTGTATCAAAACAATTGGTATTAGAGCTGAGTTCTTCTAGAAGAATCTTAATTGCTTGAGGTATGTTTGGGGTAGCACAATATGGATCTTACAAGATTCCCAAGTTTGATGGCACAAACCACTCCTTTTGGAAGATCATGATGAAATCATATTTGAATTATATGAGATTTATAATTTGGAAATCTATTTTAGATGGCTCTACTCCTCCCTCTACTCTGCCTCCTATGCCATATGAGATTAGAATGCGTGAGAATAATGGGAAGGTAAGGAATACAATCATAAGTGGTTTGACTGATACATAAATATTGAAGGTGATGGACTGCAAATCTACCAACGATATTTGGGAGAAACTTAACAATATATATGGAGACAAGAAGGTAAAGCAAGTCAAGTCGTAGAACCTCAAAATAAATTTTGAGAAGTTAAGGATGTTAGAGGATCAAAATATTGATAGCTATATACACTAAGTAACATAAGTGGTTAGTGAAATCAAAGGTGTTGTTGGAAAATTGGATTAAGATGAAGTAGTAAAGAAGGTACTCAAAACTCTTCTTGAAGCTTTTATTCCTAAGGTGTTTGTTATTGAAGAAAGTAGAGATCTAGATACATATACATGGATCAACTCTATGGAGCACTCACTACCTTTGAGATGAGAAATATTGAACTGAACGATTCCAAGAAGGAAGATGCATTCAAAGCTAGTAAGATGATGAAAGAAAATGTTGATCTTGATGATGAATTTGATAATATAGAAGCTAATTTTGTATGAAGATTAAAAAAAGGCATCAAAAATTATAAATGTAAGTTACCCTTCAAATGCTTTAATTATATAAGAATTGATCACTATGCATCCAATGTACTTTTAGAGAAGATAACAATAGAAGAGGAGATGATAAAAACAAATAGAACAAATCTAAGAGAAGTTTTTATTTCAAAGAAAGTAACCATTCATCTGAAGAAGAAGGTTGTGATGATTCAAATGATGAAACTTTGTTCATGGCTATAAAATTTGATAATGGTGGTATATTTGAAAAGTCTGATACTCTATCTAATAATAAGAACAATGAAAGATCTTTGATTGTGTGGGTTGCCTTTCATGTAAAAGAAGAACCAAATGCATGGGTGATTAATAGTGGTTTCTCTAATCACATGACTAGTGATAGAAGAAAGTTCATCAATCTTGAAAAATGGAATGTTGGTTCAATTGACTTTGGTGGTGAAGAGTCGCTCAGATTGTGACAAAATAACCATAACCATTGATGGAAAGAGAAAAACATATGATATTATCTATATTAAGGAACTGAGACATAATCTTCTCAATGTTAGTCAGTTGTGCAACAAAGGATACAAGATTACATTTCATGAACATGGATGTATAATCAAGAAAAGAAGCTAAGAAAGACTAATTGTAGAAGGTGATGGAAATATCTACCATCTAAAGGAAGCCAAAGGAGAAAATTATCTGATAGACCAAATTAGTGAATGTTGGGTTTGACATAAATAGATGAGACACATCTACTTTGATAACATGGTAAAGATTAGTGCTACACATGCAGTAAGAGATATGCCCAAGGTTGTCAAGCCTACCACTACACTATGCAAGGAATGTTAGATGGGGAAGCATACAAAGAGAAGATTCAAAAGAAAGGAATATTTTACTTCAAAAACCTTGGAGTTGATACATACGGACCTATGCGGAACTGCCAAGGAAAGAGGACTAAATGGTGAAAGGTACTTTATGATATTAGTTGATGCTTACTCTAGAATGACATGGGTCACTTTTCTAAGAAATAAATTTGAAGCATTAGATAAATTTAAGGCCTTTAAATCCATGGTTGAGAATGAAATAGACACTAAGATTAAATGCTTAAGGTTTGATAGAGGAGGTGAATTTACCTTGAATGAGTTTAATAAGTTTTGTGAAGATCATGGTATTAGAAGACATCTATATGCTCCTAGGAGCCCTCAACAATAATGGGGTATTAGAAATGAAAAATAGAATAGTTCAAGAAATGACCAAGATAATGTTGAAAGATGCTAACTTGCTTGATGTTTACTAGAAAGAGGTTGTGCATACCATTGTTTACATTCTTAATAGAGTGCATGTGAGGGTAAATAATTCAAAGAACCCTTATGAGCTATGGTACAAAAGGACTGCCATTGTTAGGTACTTTAGAGTCTTTGGAAGTGAGTGCTACATCAGAAGAGATAAAGAAGATCTTGGAAAGTTTGATTCAAGAATTGATGAAGAAGTCTTCCTTAGTTATTTAATAAGAAGAAAGGCCTACAGATGCCACACCAAGAGACTCAAGAAGATAGTTGAGAACACAAATGTTAGAGTGGATGAGAATTGGAACTAGACCATAGAAGAACATGAGGATTATGGAATAGAAAGTGTTCCCTACTTTGTAGAAGAAGAGGAAGAAAAGGAAGAAAAAGAAACAAAGGAAAAGGAATAAAAAAAGATCCCTAAGACTCTGATATGATATGTTTAAAAGAATCGCTCTAAAGATCAGATTATTTGTGATAAGAATGAAGGTGTGCAAATTAGAAGAAGACTTGCCAAGGCAAGTGAATAAGTAAATATTTGTCTCCTATAAAAAGTTGAGCATGCGACCTCTTTTAATGCAAAAAAGTGTAGCATCATAAATTGTAACCAGTACAATTCACACCTTGATGTCACCTATTGACATTGTTGCCCCATCTTGGAGTTTCCTTCCCCTGATTTCTAAGTTGCTAGTCCTATTTTTCAAGGTCTAGGGTGTGGATCACTTTGGTCATAGACTAGGGTGCCCCAAATCGCCCCGATCCCCCTTAAATAGGACCCAATTTGAATTCGGGTGGGCTCTCTCCCTCCCTGATGAATTTCAGTCCCCATTGCTTCGCTTACTGTTGGAGGTTGGCCTAATCAATAATTTACCTAGGGAAACCTGTATAAAGACATCTTATCAATTAATTTTAACATCCAATACCTATCTATAATATTCGTGCATCCATCAAGAAATAATCATCCAACATTCTCAAGCAATATGAAGAAAAGTTACATCAATCTTCATGCAAGCATTTGTGTTTGATTAATTATTTCACGTTCATGTATTTGTCATACCATTACATCTAACATTTCTAATCATATCTAAAGAGCATTGTATCATCAATATTTCTATCAACTATTACAGACTTGAAGTATATATTTGTAGCATCCTAAATTGTACTCACTTACAATTCTTTCCTCACTTGGAACCTACTTTGGTGCTTCGACTTCCATGGCCTAATTGAAGTGTTGATTCTGCTCATACAACCTACCAAACATGTTTTTCACCATCTCCATAATCTCCCCCAAACTTGGAGCCCTGATTTTTAGGACCATGGCGTTGGCCACCCTAGTCAATCAGTGCCATGGCATTCCTCTCAAAAAGGGCCCAATTTGGGCCCTCATAACATTCACATAATTTTAGAAGGGACCTAGATCCCATGTCAACTTGTGTTAAAAATTCAATTTGTTTTTCAACAAGCAAGTATAAAAGAAGGTCTACGCATCTCATTTTAAACGTAATGAACCTAATTTAGGATCTCAATTACACTCTAGAAAATTCAAGTGAGCAAGCAATTAGTCTTTCATCAAGCTTTGAAGCAGAAGTGAAGTCAAGTTTATGACATTGAAGATGACATCCATGATCTATGTTTTATGAAGACAACATACATGAAACCCTAATTCCTTTGTGGAGGTCAAATAAAAGCTCATTAAGGTATATCATTAGTGTTACAATCATTTTCAAACTTTCCCTCAAAAGGAAAGTATTTTATTGCAGTCTTTCATCTACATACATCAATTCAATCTCATGGTTTATTCCAAAACTAGAGTTTGACCTAAAGTAAACCCCTATTCCCATTTTTTCCCCCCCTCTCTCTCTATATGTAGGAACATGTATAGAGTTGCTCGGGAGGATTGATAGAGTTCACAAAGATGAATAGATTCAACTTTCGACAATAAAATTTTTGGAGGACCATGGCAAATTGGTACTACCTTGTTCAAAAAAATCAGGTCGAACTTCTGAGAGCTAATCCAGACATCTTAATTTTCCTAGGTCTAGGTAGGTGGCTCTGTGGGACATCTATAGCTTACTATTTTTGTTACATCACTTCAATTATCACCTATTTTGCCCTTATTATCAAACAATTAAGTCAATTCAATCTTGGAAGGAGAAAGGCCCTACCAAAAGGAGCTGGAATCTGATTAGAATCTCAGTCTTTTGAGGCTAGATCTATTAGATTCCCTCCCCTTCCAAATGTAATGGTTAATCAGGTAATTGATTTGTTTTATTATCTTAATTTAATCCTAACCATAATTTTCACCATTATAATCTCCTAGCATTTACTTTAGTATTTGCATTATTCAATTCAAGAATAATTCCTAAACTAGGGGTTGACCCGAGGCAAACTCCTATCCACAACACATTCTTCTCTCTTTCTATGTGCAAGGAATTGACTCATGAACTATACTAAGAGATTCTGATAGTGTTGATGACAATGAAGTGGTTTAGATTTCGACGGATCACAAATCAAAGGACTAGGGCGAATCTTTGCTACTTGGTCCCAAAAATCAGCATGAACTTTCAAGAATAGGTTTTGATTCTCTTATGGATCTATTGGATACTCGTAAGTAGACTGTTTTCACTATTTCTCTTCAATTATTTGCTGTCTTGTCCTAGTTGTTAGGTCCTGGAGGCAACTGAGTGGGGGGGGGGGGGGGGGGGGCGGTGAATCCGTTGTCAAATAAATTTAAATCAAAACAACTTAACCAACTTACTGCTTAATATCGTTGAACCAGTCTTTTATACCGGTGGACAGTTTTATTAGATAATTGCAATACCGGTAAAGATTAATGCATGAAATAAAAGGAAAAAGTCATCCACAACACATAACACCAATATTTGTACGTGGAAACCCTGTAAGGGAAAAAAACCACGGTGGGAAACCTTACCCACAATCAGATGATACTACTGCAGATAGTAAGTGTATACAAATGGGGTCTGCACATGCAGAAAGGCCAAGCATCTAGAGCTCACTGCTCAAACACAAAATAGGAGTCACACTAACTACAATTGGATGGTTAAATCCAATAAGGATGTACTGCTCAAAATATAATCTTCATATGCTAGATTCAGTACCGGTGTAGTTATGATATGCTTTCACAAAAACTTTGCTTCACCTTCAAATGATGTCTGCGTGTATAGCTCTGCTTATTTTTGCATATACCTTCACACATTTCTTTTCCACATTCCACACTTGATATTACAAATAAGATCTTACATTTATATCATAACCTAAGACCAATTTTAGTAGGTCGTCTCTACAAGATATTATAATAAAATCATTTTACAAACAAAACAATATTTGATGTAATAACCGATTCAACATGTCAGCTTGATGCATTTACAACAATAATAAATCATCTCCATAGCATGCCATGCTAATCTGGAGAAGATAAACTTGCTGGTATATAACTTGGACCTATTTGCCGGTAACAACAAATATGCAAATACAAATATGCCAATAAACAAATCTCCAAGACAAGGTGTCCAAACGATGTCTTCGACATAACCAAGTGTATTTCAAGTGCCGGTGATCATTATATCCTACCGGTGTACCATATACCAGTGACTGTGCATAAGTCACTTGCTTGCCGGTGAATATTGCTGATTCTCCAAAGTGCTAGAGTTGATAAAGTTTAGTAGGTTGTGACATCAATGACAAAATCATACCAAAATACCAACAATTGCCCCTTTTGGCATTGATGGCAACAAAAGATGGAAAAACCATCAAAGTGCCAAAACAGAAATGCCAAATACCAAAGTACCAACAATTACCAAAATATAAGTAAACTCTCCCAAAGTAACAATCTCTCCCCCTAAGAGTAACATTTGTTTCCTTGTGTTTTTCCATACCAATCTCTCCCCCTTTGACATCAAATGCCAAAGTAATAGAAACATTTCCAGATACAAAATACCAACTAATACAGTATACCAACTACTCCCCCTGAGAAGTAGCTTCCACATCAAGGACCAGAGTAAAAGTTTTCTCTTGTTAATTCTGTCGGTTGATGATAGTTATCAACTTCCTAAGTCTCTACCGGTGGGGGTTATGACCCCAAGCTGGTCTCTGAGATATTCAAAAGTCTCCTTAGGTAGAGGTTTAGTAAAAATATCTGCAATCTGCTCTTTTGTATTCACATAAACTAGTTTTATTTCTTTTGCTTCAACATTTTCCCTTAGAAAATTCAGTTTTATAGAAACATGTTTTGTTTTAGAGTGTAATACCAGGTTCTTAGATATGTCAATTTCTGCAGTGTTATCACAATAGATAGTTATAGGTTCCTTTCATTTTACCTTTATGTCTTTCAACATTTTTTTAAGCCATAGTACCTATGTAGAGTTAGTTGCTGTTGCAACATATTTTGATTTTGCTGTTGACAAGGATGTACAACTTTGTTTCTTACTCAACCAAGAAACTAGCCTGCTTCCAAGAAAAAATGCTCCGTCGGTGGTGCTTTTTCTATCATCCACATCTCCTACCCAATTTGCATCTGTGTATGCTCATAATTCGAAGTTTTCATCTCTAGGATACCATAATCCAAGATTTGTAGTGCCTTGTAAGTACCAGAAAATCCTTTTTACTGCCGATTCATGATTTTCTCTAAGATTACTCTAAAATCTTGAAACAATACATACTGCATTCATGATATCAGGTCTGGTTTGTGTCAAATACAGTAAACCTCCTATCATAGATTTGTACCTGGTAGGATTAATAGGTGTAGACTCATCCCTTAGTGATAGTTTGTCATTTGTAGTCATAGGTGTGCTTACCGGTTTAGAGTTCTCCATCCCAAATTTCTTTAGTAACTCCTTCAAGTATTTGGATTGACTTAAGAGTATACCTTTGTCAGTCTGTGAAATTTGCAATCCTAAAAAGAATCTTATTTCACCGATCATAGACATTTCAAATTCTTGTTGCATTTCAATAGAAAAGTCTTTACATAATCCATCTTCTCCTCCAAAGATTATATCATCAACAAAAAATTCTATAGCCAAGATGTCATCATTAGTTATTTTATAATATAAGTTGCTATCAATATTACCTTTAGAAAAACCAATCTTCAAAAGATACTTATGCAATCTTGCATACCAAGCTCTTGGAGCTTGCTTCAATCCATACAAAGCTTTCCTTAACCTACAAACCATATCTTTGTCATTTGTCAAAGAAAATCCATCAGGTTGTTCAATGTAAACTTCTTCTTCAAGATCTCCATTTAGGAATGCACATTTAATATCCATTTGATAAACTTTGTAGTTCTTGTGTGCTGCAAAAGCCAAGAATAATCTGACTACCTCTATTCTGGCTACCGGTGCAAAGGTCTCATTATAATCAATTCCTTCTTTCTGATAATATCCCTTACACACTAGTCTTGCTTTATTTCTGATAACCTTACCATCTTCATTAAGTTTGTTTCTGAAAACCCATTTGGTTCTAATTACATTTTTATCTTTAGGCCGGGGAACTAATGTCCAAGTGTTATTCTTCTCAATTTGTTCTAATTCTTCTTCCATAGCTTTAGTCCAGTATTTATCTTCACATGCCTCATTAACTGATGATGGTTCAATTTGAGAAATAATACATACCTCTTCATTTGCCAATCTTTCTCTTGTCATAACTCCTTTATGCTTGTTTCCAATTATCTGATCTTCAGAATGATTTAGTCTTACATACCGGGGTGTCTTTGTTTGCTGCAGATCCTCAGTCACAGTGGAATTTTCAGATGGTACCGGTGTAACTCGATCTTCATTCTGTACCGGTGGGTTCAATGTAGGTTCATTTGTTAGAATTTCTGTTGCTAGTTCAGAATCTATATACCTTGAAGTTCCTCTGAATTGTTCATCAATCTTCACATTTGTACTCTCAACAATTTTCTGCAATCTTTTGTTAAAACATCTATATGCTTTACTCTTAGATGAATAACCAAGAAATTTTCCTTCATCACTTCTAGGATCAAATTTCCCAATATACTCATCTCTTCTAATATAGCATTTACTTCCAAATATTCTGAAATATTTAAGGGTAGGAGTAATACCAAACCATAGCTCATGAGGGGTCTTATTAGTTTCACCTTTGATGTGAACTTTGTTGAATGTATAGACCGTTGTACTTACTGCCTCTCTCCAATACACATGTGGTAGGTTTTCTTTTGATAACATACTTCTAGCTACATCCAACTGTTTTTCTTTTCAACAACTCTATTTTGTTGTGGTGTCCGAGGTGTTGATAGCTATCTTCTGATTCCATTTACTTCACAAAATGCATTAAATTTGATAGTTCTGATACTAAATGTTAAGTACAGATGCCAAGCTAACAAGAAAAGGTGGGGGGGGTGAATCATACAAACTTAATCTTCCATAAATGCAACAGATTCAACCTCGGTAGCTTAAACAGATATATGTAACCAAAAATGGAAAACATGCAACCTTAAGAACACATAATCATAACAACACTCATAACACCAGATTTAACGTGGAAACCCAAATAGGGAAAAACTACTGTGGGATTTTAGACCCACTAAGAAATATACTCTTCTAGAGTATGCTTGGTTAAAAGCAAATCCTGTTAAAGATTACAAACACATTGCTAGATGTGACCCGGTTAAGGGATTTCCCTCAGATTTGTTAGGATCTTAACCTTGTTAGAAGTGACCTTGTTAAAGGATTTCAAACACTCAATCAAAATGTCACCTTGCTATAGGGTTTTACAAATAAGATTGTTAAGTCCACTCGGTTAAGAGATTTTCTGTCACTTTACAAAATAACAGTAATAAAATATATCTGCAACTTCGCATGTAAAATTCTAAAACAGATTCTTATTTGCTCAATACAATCTAGTCATAGGACTTATCTTGTCCCTCTGCGAGGCTCTATACTCTGTTAATCAAATAGGTCTTCAAGCTTCTGTGCTCGGTAATCACTATGTAGCATCCCTATGCATACACTTGCTCGCATGCATTGTTTATCAACAGTTCCTTATTTATAAACAATTGCTAACCACTTAATCTCCTTGATCACATATCCCATGATCAATCATAGCCATAAGATCTTTAAACTTGACTAGGTTCAATGTATCCTTCCGATCTGAAAATGTTTTACCTCGCCTTGGAACTTGCATACATTTCTTGGAACTCGTGCTAAGGTATTGCAGTTCAATCTGCGCTGTAGATCTTCCTGCCAATTTTCCTTTGCCATATATTCTTTAACAAACTTCATGCACGACATACCAATCATTTAATCTATTCCAGCTCATCAACTTCCTTCATTAAATAACGCTTCTAATCATTTAATGCATTCTGTTACAGCTTGGTTGCAACTTGGTAAATACTAAACTTCACTCGATAGACATTTTGCCTTCATTAACCGATAGCGATAACCTTAGGGTTTACCGACTAGGTTCTTTGCTCGGTAACATAGTATAGTATTAACCTTACAATCAACAACATATGTAGGATATCAAAATAATCTAAACATCATGATCTCATCATTGTCTAACTCGGTAATAGTTGCCCATTGAATAACTTATTTCTCCCCTTATTCATCACAATCTTTTTGTGTCTTTTACCGACATCTTTATACTCATCAAATCATACTTCTTAAGATATGGCAACATCATACTGAATTAGAAAATCAATTTCTTGACATCAATGACAAAATACTAATATTAAGATAGTAAACATCCTTAATCAGTTATATCCATAATCATCAACAACCTTCTCAATATCCTTATTGAAATGCCAACAATCTCCCCTTGTCTGTTATAATGCCAACAATCTCCCCCTTTGGCATTGATGGCAAAACCAATTGATTTGACCTAATTGATTCGGATTCAGATTGCTGTGAGATTCTGAAATGCTCTCCCCCTATCATCAGACTTCTCCCCCATACAATAGTCTTCTCCCCCTTTGACAACAATGCCAAAAAGTAAAGAACTAAAACATGATTTCTTCCGCCGAGAAGTGAATTCCTTGTTGTTATGTAGCAACTCAGTCTCGGTCAGAGCATTATGTCTTCAATTCCTGTTCCCTATATTTGTTTCTTGCACACCTTTAGAAAACATCCTAAAGTGTGTAAATAAGTATCAATCCGTACATAATATTCTGTAGATTCATCAAATTGATGCTTTCACCGAACTCGGTCAGTGAGTAGAAGATAGGGGTAGGACCCCTAACTTACTTCTAAGATACTCAAAAGTGTCCCTTGGCAATGGCTTTGTGAAGATATCTGCTATTTTTTCCTTTGTGCTAACATACTCCAACACCACTTTCTTCTCTTGAGCTTCTTCTGTAAGATAATGATATTTGATAGAGATGTGCTTTGTCTTAGAGTGCATAACATGATTCTTTGAAATGTTAATGGCACTAGTATTGTCATAGAATATAGTTACTGGCTCAGTAACTTTCTCATTTATACCTTCCAACAGTTGTTTGACCCATGCTATATTAGTACAATTCAATGCTGCAGCAACATATTCAACTTCTACTGTTGACTGTGAAACACATCCTTGTTTCTTGCTAAGCCAACTCACTAGTCTTTCTCCTAAAAAGAAAGCTACTCCACTTGTGCTTTTTCTGTCATCAATGTTGCCTACCCAATCAGCATCAGTATACACTTTTAAATAAAAATAATTTCTCTTGTTATATACTAAGCCATAATCTTCATTGCCTTTCAAGTATCTGAAAATTCTCTTGATTGCTGTCATGTGTGTTTCCTTGGGATCTGCAGAAAATCTTGCAACTATACCTACTGCATGTGCTATGTCTGGTCTACTGTGAACAACATATTGTAGCTTTCCAATCATGGATCGGTAAAGTGTCTCATCAACAGATGCAGATTCATCATTCTTTGATAATTTACAATTGGTAGTCATAGGAGCACTTACTGGTTTTGAATCCTCCATTCCAAATTTCTTCAAGATTTCCTTTATGTACTTGCATTGAGTAATGAAAATCTCATTTTTCATTTGCAGTATCTGTAAACCTATAAAATACTTTATCTCACTAATTAGTGACATCTCAAATTCTTTGCACATTTCATTACCAAAGTTTTTGCATAGAGAATCATTCCCACAAAAGATAATATCATCAACAAATATGGCTAAGATCAGTATTCCATTTTCATCATTCTTCATGTACATATTGTTGTTTTCACTTGTCCCTATAAAACCAATCTTGATTAAATAAGAGTGCAATCTCTCATACCATGCTCTAAGTGCTTGTTTCAGACCATATAAAGCTTTGTTCAATTTACATACTTGATCTTTATTCTCTCCTTCAACAAATGCTTCAGGTTGTTCAATATAAACTTCTTCTTCTAATATACCATTTAGAAATGCAGATTTGACATCCATTTGATATACCTTGAAATTTTTGAAAGCAACATATGCCAACAATGTTCTTACTCCTTCAAGTCTTGCCACAGGTGCAAAAGTCTCACCATAATCAATTCCTTCTTCTTGAGCATAACCTTTGCAAACTAGTCTTGCTTTATTTCGAATGACCTCACCTTTTCATTCAGCTTGTTTCTGAAAATCCACTTTGTACCGATTACATTTTTGTCCTTTGGTCTTGGGACCAATGTCCATGTGTCATTCTTCTTGATTTGATCAATCTCTTCTGTCATAGCATTTATCCAATCTTCACTATTAAATGCCTCTTTCACTATTCTTGGTTCAAATTCAAATATCAGACATGTGTTCTGTCTCAGTTTGTTCCTTGTCATCACTGGATCATCTTTATCTCCTATAATTTGACTTGATGCATGATTCCTTCTGACATACTTGGCTAATACAGGCTCGGTAGGCTCTCTATGATCTTCTTCATCACTTGGTAACTGAATATCTTCTTTATTTTCTTCAGTAACTCTCTCGGTAGGACTTGTCAGTTGAACATATACAAATCCTTCATAATCTTTTGGTTCTTTGGAGTTTCCTTCATCATTTCTTTCTGCAAATTCATCAATTTCCACATTTGCACTTTCTACTATTTTGTTAGATGATTTGATCAGACTTTTAAATGCTTTACTTCTAGAAGAATAACCGAAAAATGTTCCTTCTTCACTTTTCTGATCAAACTTTCCATTTCTACCATCTTTGTGTACATAGCATCTACTTCCAAAGATTTTGAAGTAACTTACATTAGGTTTCTTGTCATACTGGAGATTTCATATGGTGTCTTCAAAGTTCCTTTCTTCAGTTGTACTCGGTGCAGGGTGTAAACTGCTGTGCTTATTGCTTCTCTCCAAAATGTTTGTGGCACTTTCTTTTCAATCATCAGGGTTCTAGCACAATCCACAATAGATCTGTTTCTTCTCTTAGCTATCCCATTTTGCTATGGAGTTCTCAGTGCAGATACTTGTCTTTTATACCATGATCATTGCAAAATAAGTTGAACTCATTAGAGGTAAACTCTCCTCCTCTATCTGATCTAAGACATTTCAGTTGTCTTCCTGTTTCATTTTCAACTCTTGCCTTGTACCATTTAAACATTTGAAAAGCTTCTGATTTTTCTTTTAAAAACATTACTGACATCATCCTTGAATAATCATCCACAAATAATATGAAATATTTATCACCATAATAACTTTGAACTTTCATAGGACCACAAAGATTAGTGTGCACAAGATCTAAAATTCCCTTAGAAGTGTAGGACTTACTTGTAAAGCTTGATCTTGTCATCTTACCCATCTGGCATCCTCAACACATAGCATTCTCAGGTTTTTCTAAACTCAGTAGACCTCGTACTCGGTGCTTCTTACTTATTCTGATCAGATTATCAAAATTTACATGACAAAATCTTTTATGCCATAACCAGGTATCATCTATCTTTGCATAAAGACAATTATTCTAAGTTGAGTCAAGGTGAAATGTGTTACCTTTTGTTTGAGTCTCGGTAGCAGCTAACTTTCCATGCCTGTCATGAACTTTGACAATTCCTTTCTGAAATTCTATTCGGTAACCTGTGTTGTTTAGTTGTGCTACACTCAACAAATTATATTTCAAACTTTCAACCCAATAAACATCATTACATTTAGCATTGTCAAGAAGTGTTATGGATCCTTTACCTTTTACCAGACATGGTGCATCATTACCAAATCTTACATAACCTCCATCATAATCTTCTAATTTAATAAACTTGAGTTTATCACATGTCATGTGATGTGAGCATCCACTATCTATGATCCAAGAATCATTAGTATTTATGTGAGATATTAGGGCTTTTTCTTCATACCTTTCTTCATTTGATCCATCTTTGATAGCCACATAAACTACTTCCTCTGTATCAGTTTCATCTGATTTATCACCATTTGATTCCTCATCGGCTATTAGGCATGACTTTCTATCTCTTCTTCTGAAGTCTCGGTGTCCTCTGTATTGATTATTTTTCTATCTATCATCTTGGTAATCTCTCTTTTCAGTAGAATCTTTGTCAGGACAGTTAGAAGCCATATGTCCTATCTTATCACAATTGAAACATTTCAAAGGTAGTTTTCCTTTATACTTACCTTTGCCTCTCGGTAACCTTCTGGCTAATAATGCTTCAAACTCTTCTTGCTTTCTGATTTCCTCATATAGTTTGTGTACTTCTTCCATGTTCTTACAAAATCTTTCACTTGCTCCACTGTGATTCCCTTTGGAGTACTTATACTTTCTATCATTGTAATCATCAGATTCATCAAGATGAAAAGAACTGAATGCAGATTCAACTTTATTTACTGAAGACCCACTGTTATCAAAATTACTTAACTCAAATGCATGTAGCTTACCAATAGTAGCATCCAAAGAAACTGGCATATTGGGTACAGACCTCAATTCATTGATTGCAGAGACTCGGATTGCATAAGCAGGTAGAAGGGTTCTCAATAACTTGCTTGTGACATCCTTTTCTTCAATGGTTCCTCCTACTCCTTTGATTTGAGTGACAATCTCCTTTAATCTTGTACTGTACTGGGTTATGTTCTCACCTTCATTCATTCTCATGGATTCAAGTTGTCCTCTTAGACTATCCACTTTTTCTCTTTGAACATGTTCATCACCTCCATACACAGATATGAGCTTGTCCCACATTGCCTTGGCATCATTCAGCCTTCTAGATCATTAAAATTTGAGTCAGTCAATGCAAATGTTATTTCAATCATTGCTTTAATATGTTCTTGCTTTGCCTTTATCTCTTCCATTGTCAATGGATAGGTTCTAGGTGTAATGGAATCATTCTCCAGATAATATACAACATATTCTCCAACTCTTGATAGGTCCAGCTTCATCCTTTTCTGCCATGTAGAGAAACTAGACTTGTTCAGCTTCAGTGCATCCCTCTTATACATCTTTGGATCTTTTCCTCAAGTACCTTTAAACTTTTTCTTCCAGAGTCCAAAGCTCTAATAGCAATTGATAGTTTTGATACTTAATGTTAAGTATAAATGCCAAGCTAACAAGGAAAGGCGGGGGGGGGGGGTGAATCATACAAACTTAATCTTCCATAAATGCAACAGATTCAACCTCGGTAGCTTAAACAGATATGTGTAACCAAAACTGGGAAACATGCAACCTTAAGAACACATAATCATAACAACACTCATAACACCAGATTTAACGTGGAAACCCAAATAGGGAAAAACCACTGTGGGATTTCGAACCCACTAAGAAATATACTCTTCTAGAGTATGCTCAGTTAAAAGAAAATCCTTTTAAAGATTACAAACACATTGCTATATGTGACCCGGTTAAGGGATTTCCCTCAGATCTGTTAGGATCTTCACCTTGTTAGAAGTGACATGTTAAAGGATTTCAAACACTCAATTAGAATGTCACCTTGCTAGAGGGTTTTACAAATAAGATTGTTAAGTCCACTCGATTAAGAGATTTTCCGTCACTTTACAAAATAACAGTAATAAAATACATCTGCAACTTCGCATCTAAAATGCTAAAGTAGATTCTTATTTGCTCAATACAATCTAGTCATAGGACTTATCTTGTCCCTCTGCTGGGCTCTATACTCTATTAATCAAACAGGTCTTCAAGCTTCTATGCTCGGTAATCACTATGTAGCATCCCTGTGCATACACTTGCCCACATGCATTATTTATCAATAGTTCCTTATTTATAAACAATTGCTAACTGCTTAATCTCCTTGATCACATATCCCATGACCAATCATAGCCATCAGATCTTTAAACTTGACCAGGTTCAATGTATCCTTCCGATCTGAAAATGTTTTACCTCGCCTTGGAACTTGCGTACACTTCTTGGAACTTGTGCTAAGGTATTGCGGTTCAATCTGCATTGTAGATCTTCCTGCCGATTTTCCTTTGCCATAGATTCTTTAACAAACTTCATGCATGACATACCAATCATTTAATCTATTCTAGCTCATCAGCTTCCTTCATTAAATAACACTTCTAATCATTTAATGCATTCTGTTACAACTTGGTTGCAACTCGGTAAATACTAAACTTCACTTGGTAGACATTCCGCCTTCATTAACCGATAGCGATAACCTTAGGGTTTACCAACTAGGTTCCTTAGGGTTTACCAACTAGGTTCTTTGCTCGTTAACATAGTATAGTATTAACCTTACAATCAACAACATATGTAGGATATCAAAACAATCTAAACATCATGATCTCATCATTGTCTAACTTGATAATAGTTGCTCATTGAATAACTTATTTCTCCCCTTATTCATCACAATCTTTTTGTGTCTTTTACCGACATCTTTATACTCATCAAATCATACTTCTTAAGATATGGCAACATCATACTGAATTAGAAAATCAATTTCTTGACATCAATGACAAAATAATAATATTAAGACAGTAAACATCCTTAATCAGTTATATCCATAATCATCAACAACCTTCTCAATATCCTTATTGAAATGCCAACAATCTCCCCTTGTCTGTTATAATGCCAACAAAATTCCTTAGATGTAAACTCTCCTCCTTGATCTGATCTTAGACATTTGATTTTTTTACCAGTTTCATTTTCTACCATTACTTTGAACAGTTTGAACTTTCCAAGTGCTTCTGATTTCTCTTTAAGAAAAGTAACCCAACACATTCTAGAATAGTCATCAATGATTAACATGAAATATCTATCACCTTGTAAGCTTTTAGTTCTAGTTGGACCACATAAATTAGTGTGAATTAAGTCAAGAGCATTATTGGATTTTTTTGGAATACTTTTGAAAGTAGCTCTAACTTGTTTTCCAAATTGACATTCCTTACATACTGTATTGTGAGGTTTGACAATTTTAGGCAAATCTTTAACTGCCTTAGTAGTACTGATTTTTACCATCTAATCAAAGTTTACATGACAGAGTCTTTTATGCCATAGCTAACTTTCATCAATATGTGCAATCAAGCATGTCCTTTCACTGTTATTCAAATGAAAGATATTACCTCTAGTTTGATTACCGGTTGCAATTTCTAAACTAGTTCCGTTCATAATTTTGCATTTACCATTTTTGAATTGTAACTGAAATCCTTTCTCAACTAATTGACCAACACTCAAAAGATTATGCTTTAAACCTTCAACATAGTAAACATTGTCAGTATTATGCTTACCATCAAGAGATATTGTACCCTTACCTTTGATCAGACAAGCTTTGTCATCTCCAAATCTCACTAGACCTTCATTATATTCTTGAAAGTTCAAGAATTTACCTTTATCTCCTGTCATATGATGTGAGAATCCCAAATCAATGATCCACTCATCCTTTACTTCAATTTTAGCTGCCAAGGCCTGCTCTACCGGTTGGATTGTAGGTGCCGGTTGATCTTCTGATATAGCAACAAAAACCCATCCATTTTCTGATGGATCCTCATCAGAATCATCAGTCACTCCTTCATCAGCAAGATAACAAGATTTTTCTTTATTCTTTTTAAATCTATATCTCTGATATTCAGGGTTAGGCTTGTTTGTCCTTCTAGCTTCTTCTCTTAGTCTAGCATGTCTATCAGGGCATCTTGAAGCCATATGACCAATCTTATTACAATTAAAACATTTAAAGGGTGCTTTACATTCATACTTCCAACTGGACCTTTATGCATTTTCCTTGCAAATAGTGCTTCAAGTTCTTCATTTTCTTTCCTGCTTTCTTCAAGTTCTCTTGCATAAAAGGCTTTCCAATCAGATTTGTCAAATGATGTTGATGCTTTAAAGGCTAAATCTGTCTTTATAGTAGCAACAAGACCAAATTCCTTAATTTCAAAGGCTGAAAGTTTTTCAATCAATGTATCTCTAGTTACTGATGTATTAGGCATTGTTCTTAACTCATTTATAGCAGTGACTTTCATTTTATATGCCGATGGCAATCCTCTTAAAAATTTTGAAACAATTTCATCTTCACTTAAGGTTCCTCCACAACATTTAATACCCAAAACAATTTCATTAACTCTTTCCATAAAAGCAGAAATCCTTTCATCTTCTTCCATTTTCAGATTTTCATACCTGACCCAGAAGCTTTCAAGTTTTGGAATTTTGACTATGGAGTCTCCTTCATTCAGTGTTTCCAAATGATCCCAAATAGCTTTAGCAGTAGACCTATCTGATAATCCCATGATTTGTTGATCTGTTAATGCGCTCAAAAGTGCTTCTCTTGCTTTGCAATCATTTTCCTCATCTTTAGTCAAGTTAGGTGGATTAGGCTGACTCTGAGTAGGAGGAGTATAACCATTCTTTGTAACATCCCACATTTCCTTTCCAATGCAATTTAGATGTGTCTCCATTATGATCTTCCATATGCCATAGTTGGTTCCATCAAGTTTAGGACTGTCCTTCCTGAAATAGTTAGTAGACATTAGATCTCCTCAAGCTGTTAAACTTTTGCAAAAGAGGACTAGGCTTTGATACCGATGGATAGTTTTATCAGATAATTGCAATACCGGTAAAGATTAATGCATTAAATAAAAGGACAAAGTTATCCACAACACATAACACCAATATTTGTACGTGGAAACCCCGTAAGGGGAAAAACCATGGTGGGAAACCTTACCCACAATCAGATGATACTACTATAGATAGTAAGTGTATACAAATGGGGTCTGCACATGCAGAAAGACCAAGCACCTAGAGCTCACTACTCAAACACAAAATAGGAGTCACATTGACTACAATTGGATGGTTAAATCCAATAAGGATGTACTGCTCAAAATAGCATCTTCATATGCTGGATTCAGTACCAGTGTAGTTCTGATATGCTTTCACAAAAACCTTGCTTCACCTTCAAATGATGTTTGCGTGTATAGCTCTACTTATTTTCGCATATACCTTCACACACTTCTTTTCCACATTCCACACTTGATCTTACAAATAAGATCTTACATTTATATCATAACCTAAGACCAATTTTAGTAGGTTGGCTCTACAAGATATTATAATAAAATCATTTTACAAAAAAAAACAATATCCGATGCAATAACCGATTCAACATGTCGGCTTGATGCATTTACAACAATAATAAATCATCTCCATAGCGTGCCATGCTGATCTGGAGAAGATAAACCTGCCGGTGTATAACCTAGACCTATTTGTCGGTAACAACAAATATGCAAATACGAATATGCCAATAAACAAATCTCCAAGACAAGGTGTCCAAATGATGTCTTTGACATAACCAAGTGTATTCCAAGTGCCGGTGATCATTATATCCCGCCGGTGTACCATATACCGGTGACTGTGCATAAGTCGCTTGCCGGTGAATATTGCTGATTCTCCAAAGTGCTAGAGTTGATAAAGTTTAGTAGGTGTTGACATCAATGAAAAAACCATACCAAAATACCAACACTAGTTTCACAATGTACATCCAAATTTCAACTAAAAGAGGGTGGCAAACAAAACCAATGAATAAAATCAAAATTTTATCACTTTTCCTATTTGGATTGTGGCTAGATCTACTGGATTCACCCCTCTTTTATTGTATCGGTCCAATAGGTAAGATTAGTGGTTTTATTATCTTAATTGGTGAAACCCTAATTCTTTATCACCAATACATTTTGGTAAACCTGACGCTTCTTACATTGTATTTTCAAATCTGTTTTGGGGTGTTTTTTATAATGAAATTTACTAATTTTGATTGGTTTTCTATTTCACATATGATTACATTGTTATTTGCATTTATTAAAATTATGAGTTGGATAATAGTTTCTTTCATTTTACATTACTTATTTTCATTCATAACACTTTTGCATATTACATCTTTATAATTTTAAATATATTTCCTAATTTCAAATCGTCTCTCAACGCTTGTATCCATATTGTATGTTGTTTTATGATGATATTTTTAAGAAAATGCATTACATGTGTAGATCACATAAAAGATTTTGTAGACAATGATAATCCTTGAAATGACAATGAAAAAGCTAACACTTGTACTTCTCCTAGGGTATCTCATGCAAACGAGGAAAGAGTCAATACTCTCAATGATCTCTCCAATGGAGATAAAGCATTGAACAACAACATGACACCATCTTCTTCTCATGTGCATAGTCTAATGCAAGCGGGGAAAGATAAAAATGTTAGTGTATCAATCTCTCTAAATCCTCCTCATTCTTCTAAATCTTATCTTAACCATCAACATATTTGTAGACAAGATTATGTTATGCATTTTATTTATTATCTATCTCCTCACATAACATTAAGTAAAGATGAATATTTATTTAATAAGGACCCTACTTCTCAACCTTCAAAGAGAACATGAATGATTATAGAAAGGAGAATTTCCCCACAAGGGATATCCCTTCCTCATCTACTTATCCATTTGATTCCTCTATGTGTCCTTACAGTACAAATTTTAAAGAAATTCATGATAACAATCCTTCTTCTTCACAATTGAAAAATTCTTATAGGATTGGTTATGATATAATCTCAAAACAAGGTTATAGTGAACAAAGACTTGGAAAATATGAACAACAAGTCAAAGTCCCTATAAACCCTCCTTCACAAGCTAGTACATAAGGTCTAGGACATCCTCATCACTCCCCTATGGATTATCTCCTTAAAGTTCAAATGATTAAAGAACATTTTACAAGACATATAAACTATCACCCATCCAAACATGCTTCTACATCAAATAATTCTCCTCCTTCTTTACTAATTCCTTTACCTCAAGAAAACAATTCTCCTTCTTTTCCAATTATTTTTCATCAAGAAAACAATCCTTCTCCTTCTACTAGCACACCTTTTCCTCCATCTCAAGAGATAAGAGACAATCAAGACAAATTAGTTACAAGAATCTTTTGGAAATTGAAGTATGATAAGAATGTTGTTTTTCCTTTCATAAGATACAGAAATAAGAATAAAGAAGGTGATGAGTAAATTGTCTTTTTCATCATTGTTAATCTCATTCTTAGAGAATTTGTTCAAGATCAATATGATCGATCTTGCAGAGCTCTTAAAACTAATCTTGCAGTATTTCTTAGTGAAGAGGTAGTGCCTTAGCACTCCATTTACCTTATCACGTTGATCCTCACCCTATGACACTAGTAGTTTAACCTTATTGGGGGCTCTTTGCCATGTGTGGTGATATGTTTTCATTTCCAATCATAATTAGATAGCAACATAATTCATCCCTGTCTCCTCACTTGGTGGGCAAGGGTAGTATATTCAATCCTCTCTACTTTCAAACATTTCCTCTTCTTTTGAGTTGTATTTTGTATATCTTGATGTCGTTTCTTGCATTAAATTTTCCTTCGTGTGAGTACATGTGTGTTCCTTTCTTAGGGCATTTTATTTGCTTGAAGTACTATAAACGAATCCTCTCTATTAATTTGCTTGAAAATAATAATTTGTAGAAAATAAAAAAATACCTCTGATTTTTTTTTTTGTAAAAAAAAAAGAAAAATATAAATGATATTTTTTTCAAAAAAAATGCAAAAAAAAAAAGGGACATAAACCCTAGGTCGGGTGTATAGCATAAACAACGCCCAAAAGACACCAAAATTCCCGACACCCACAAAATTAGCAGAAATCACAAACTGTTTTTAAAGTCCAAGGAAAATTTGAGACACGAAAAACAAGGCACCCAAAAAAATATGAGACCAACCCAGAAAAGCTCTCAAAAAACCGACCAAGAATTTGAAATCAGAATGCAGATCCGATGGCTTAAAAATCAAGGCACAAAAAATGATGCACCCAGAAAAATTTGACGATGACCTAGTTGAGATCTCGAAAAACCCACCAAGAATCTACAACTAGAATAAAATTTCAACTTGAACTGAAGGGTCAAAACCCTAGTCGAAAATTGCAGATACTCTAGGAAAATTTTCAATCTGCAAAAACAAAACTCCAGTTTGCAGGCTCGAAAATCTCAAAAAAATATGAACGGCTGCCCAGCACAAAGAAATTCGCCCACAAACTAGAAACCCTCGAAACCCTCAAAAAGCCTTCAAAAAAGCAAAAATGTTTTTTTTTAATAAAAAACAATAAAAAAAAATCTGGAAAATATTTCTGAAAGAAGGCCATGAATTTTTATTAAAAAATTCCCCAAACTTTATAGAATCCCATCAACTTGCTCTGATACCATGAAAAATAAATTGAATGAATGATTCAATAATCGGATTATACATTGAACGATATACACACGTACATATAGAGGTTACAAGATGATGTTGTATAAATAGAACTAGTCGTTAAAGTGAAATCAATTAAGCTAAAAAGCTTAAAAAGCTAAATATAATTTAAAAGGCTAAATAATAAAAAGATAACAAGTTAAATAAATCGACTAAAAAACTAAATAGCTAAATAAATCGACAACTAAGATGACTGCTAAAAATAGAAGATGATCATTATAGAAGATATTGTTAATATTTTAATAGTGAGTGTTCCAAGCTTGAATTGTTGCCATCTCTTGATGGTCCAAATAATCTTGAGACCATGGCAATCGATGGATGTGGGAAGCTCAATAGTCTTCACTTGTCTAAATGTAAAGATTTGAAAAGAGTTGTGGTAAATTTGATCTGGTAAGATTATCCTTATTAAATTGCCAGGAACTTGAGATGTTGCCTTCTCTTCAAGATGTAACTAGCCTTGAGATGATTACCATCGATGGATGTAGGAAGCTCAATAGTCTTCAGTTGTTCAAATGTCAAAATTTGGAACAAGTATACATATCGAATTGTCCGGAGCTTCAGGAGTTACGTGTTGTATTTTCAACCTCCCTGCAAAAAATTACAATTCAAAATTGTAGTCACAAGCGGGCAGAATTGAATATTTCTAAGTGTCCAGAGATGCAGGAATTAACTTTTCTGGACAATTGTGATTCTATGGATCTTGAGGCGTTGCCTTTTGTTCAAGGTCCAAGTTGCTCAGAGACGGTGCAAATTCATGGATGTCCGAATCTCAATAGACTTCAGTTGTTGAAATGTCTAAATTTGAAAAGATTATTCATATAGGATTTATCGGAGCTTGAAGAGCTACCCAGTTTTGCACGTCAAACTTGTCTTGAGGAGATTACAATTGTCAGATGTAGGAAGCTGTAGAACATAACTTTGGCACCAAAACTCATTAAACTCCGAATAGAAGAATGCAATGAACTGAAAACAGTGGCAGTGGTTTGTGATAATAATGAATGTCTGGAGCTACAGCAGGAGTTGTCAATGGTTGCCCAACCAAGCTGTTTGAAGTGGGCTAGATTTCAAAGTTCTGACAAGCAGCAGACCATAAAAGGCATTAAGGAGTTGAATGCATTGAAAAGTCTTGAATTGATCAACTGTCCGGAGCTTGAAGAGCTGCCATGCTTTGCACTTCACACTTGTCTTAAAAAGATGAGGATTGTCAGATGTTGGAAGCTACAGAACATAACTTTGCCGTCAAAACTCATGGAACTCCAAATAGAAAAATGCAGAGAACTGAAAACAATGGCAGCGATTTGTGATCATAGTAAGCTGTCAAATGTTGCCTGACAAAGCTGTTTGAAGCAGATTACAATTCAGAGTTGTGTGGAGCCGAAGACCATACATGGCATTGATGAGCTACATGTATTGAAAAGGATGCAAATTTTATATTGCAGCAATGAAGCAATAAGAAATTGTATTCCCATGTTGAAGGTAATGATTTGAAGACTCCTTTAATAATCAACCAAATTTCTTGCTTTGGGAGAAGAGCTAGAGAGTAATTTTTTCTTAATTAACCTTAAGTTTTGTTTTGCCTTCCTTGATTTTCTAAAATAATCTCTTAGGTAAAACAGAGCTTCTTCTTTCTCATTTTTAATTGCAGAGCTTGCCAAAAGAGCTTCTTGTTATTGTTGGAAAAGCAGTAGATGGAGTGCTGTCAATCTTAAATCCAGATCTCTTTTTTGGCACTGATGCACTTATTTCAGAAATCAGTACTGCAAGAAGTGATAATTTGCAGAGTATATTGAGGTGCTCTACTGTCATCTATTGCTCTGTCATTGTGGATGATACTTCCAGCCCGCAACAAGAAGAATGGATAATCACCGGGGTAACTAGGGGTAACCTGTACCATGGAACGGGTTATTACAATTTTCTTCGCCGTATTGAAGATGGTGAGTGGCATGGAATAATGAAGAAGGGGTATAGGTTGGGCATAAAGGAAGGGGAACATTGGAAAATTCACCATGTATTGGAGACAATTATTGATAGCCTATACGAGTAGTCATTTTCTCAAGAAAATTGAATACTATGGTAGTAATTTTTTAACTTTAAATCGGTAAGCGGGTAGTTAGTGTTTAGTATTTACTATTTAAATTTATTTTTTCAACTATTTTATATTAAATTTAAAAATTATTATAATTAATATTTTATATTCAAAAGTATTTTATATTTGTGGCACCCATTTCTTCATAGAGTGTTTGTGTTTGATCTAGGGAAAACTCTAAAGAGTTGATGTTATAGGGTATCCTCATTCATTAGGGTCTTTGGTTGTTGGTATTTAATTTTTTTTATTTCTTGATTTTATTATTTTGATAGGGAGGCTTCATTTTGTGTTTTCTACTTTTTCTCTACACTTATCTAGAAAGTATGTTTTTGATGCTTCCTTAACTAATGAATCTTTTATGGAGGTATTGTAGAAAAAATTCTTCTTACCCTACCTTTTATTCCTTAAGATTGAGTGGTGTTAGCCTCATTTTGCTCACACAAAATTTAAACATATTGTATAAAAAATGATAAGCATTGTTAGATATTAAATACCTTTGTCAAATCAGCTAATTAGTGAAATGACAATATCACATGTGTTGTATATCTGTCATTACCTTCATTCACCCTTGGAGTGTCATGAAGCATAACATTCATGTTGAAAGGCATGATTGTTGAAGAAGAGCCATATTTTATTTTAGACGAGATACTAGGAGCAGTGATGTTGATGCAAAACATTACAAAAACAATTAAATTTGAAAAGATATCAATTACAGTACAAAATCTTTGTATGCAAATATTTCTAGTGGTATTTTGATCTATGTGGTAGTTTTCAAGATATAATACACATTTCAATCGGGGAGATATTGAACTTTTGATTTTTTGATGATCAATTTACAAAAATAATTACTTTTAAAATTTCACAATAGCTGGAGTGAAATGGTTTGGGAGGGTGATTTTTTATATCATTTTTGACAATGTATCCAATTTTTCAAGTGGACCCACATCCTAGTTTGCAAAATATTAAAGCTTCAATCTTTGATTATTTAGATCACAAAATAATTAAACTGAAGGTTTAATTCCATCAAAATGAAATTATATTTCTGCATTTTGATTGTATTGGAATCCTTGTGATCCTAACAAAATATTTTGACAAAATTACTTCACAAAAGTTATGCACGTGAAAGTAATTTAAATCTTTTAAAAAACATTGATTTTTTATTAAATAAATGTTCTTGCGAAAATTTAAGAAGTTTATTAACTATACCAGATTAGAATTTGAGCTTTACACATGCATCCCCTTCACTAATGCTACTATGCTACCCATTCGAAACTCCAAAAACTTGACTTATGCTACTATACTAGCCCATTCGAAACTCCAAAACCTTCATTAATGCTACTATGATATCTAATTCGAAAATCCTAACCCATAAGCATTAAAAAAATGAAGAAAAATCCCATGACTACTTGTGATAAGTTTGAAATAGCATTGCAAGTGCCATGGCGAACAAGAAGGCAACAAAATGTGTTTGGTCGAATGGCATACAACTTTTGCAGGGTACATTCAAATCGGGTTTGTTGAAATGGTTTTAGAAAATTTCAAGCAAATGCATATTTTTGCAGACATAATGCCAAACCACACAACCAAACCATCCTCTGTGAACTCTTCAACATCCTCCTTGTTTGCCCAAATATGGGAGATCTGTAAAAGTGATAAGGATTCAATGGATTTGTTGAAAAAGAATGCAAATTGCAGGGCGTGCACGTTATGGATTTGTTGATAGAATTCTAAACTTTCAAGAAAATTCAAATAACAGATACAAATCCAAACACCACAACCTTTGCTAGCTCTTCCCTACTCTGCACAGCGACAAGAGTCTTGAACAAGCATATGGCCACCCATCAAACATAAAGGAATATGGATTTTTGTTAGGTATTGCAGTTGTAACTTCTTTGGTAGAAATGTTTACACAATGTGGAAGGATACATAATAAATGTTAGCGCTACAATTAACTTAGGGGAAATTAGCCATAGGTCTATCAACAATGGTGGCAATGCATAAGGGATAAAATAGTTTTGTCAAACATTGCAGTAATGAATCATATGCAAAATGCAAAATGCAAAAGCATTAATAAAGGAACAAGTGCCTCAAGGTAATCATAATGTGGTCTTGCATTTTCCATTATGTAAGCCACAAAGAAAATGCATTTGATATGTGAAAATACAAACCATATCTTCAGTTTCACTGTCAATTTGTTGTGAGTAGATTGATGTAGCTGCCATAGTGACATTTGCGCCAAAGGTGGAAGCATAGCCAAAGTGCATCAACTGTTTGAGTGATGGACGGAGGTAGCCAAAGTGCATCAACTGTCAGATGTTATAGTCGCTAGCACTGTGCTGAATGCGCATGAAAAAAGTGATGGACAGAGGTAGAAGAATACAGTGATAAAAACAAAGCAAAGAGCTGAAAAATAAAAATGAAAAATTGACTATCAAAACTTTATATCAAAAATTGGCAATTGACACTCATCCGGTGATTCTAGGAGACTTCTGGTGGTTGATTATTTGTTTAGGGTTGTCACTGATAGAAACTCTTCGTGGTGGTTCGATCCAACAGTCGTGATCCAACTTATCCAAAAGATGGAGGTAATCGATAGACAGTTAACCAATGAAATAGGGTAAAACAAGGTATTTCAGTAATGTTTTGATCCGGAATGATCTCCGGTGATTACGGTGTTTTTGGTGATCTCAATGATATGGAAGACCTTTAGGAAGCATGTGGTTATAATCTTTTTGTCCAGTGCTATGTTTTGTTCGTGATTGAAGCCAACTAAGGAGATTATTTTTGTGGTAAGATTGGATATATAAGATCTGTTTGGCAGTTGATTTTTGGTATGGTGTGTGTATGGTGATCCATTTTGGTGCGACTAAACACAGTTTCATGTGCACATTTTGCTTTCAGACCAACCGATAGCTAACTAAGATAAAGACAGAGTATTTAGCAAAGCAGAGATAGTTAGAGATTTAGAGCCTAACCAGAACTCATCTTTGCATTGTCAGATGCTGATTAAGAGTTCATTTCATTGTATTTACACATTGTAAACAAAATGTAAGTCAATGAGACTTCTTTGAGGGTTGTAGCCCTCTGGGAAACTTAATTTAAGTAGTGAGCTCTAGGTAGTGAGCCTGAATGCAAGTGCATTCCCATCTATGTAATATTTATGTACTCCTGGCCATATTATATGAATATTGTGGGTTCCAACCCCACCGTGGGTTTTCCACATAAAAATTCTGGTGTTGTGGATTTGTGTATTCATTGTTGCATGTTTATGTTCTTATCTGTTATGCATTATTAACCGATGGATAAATAATAAGCTTGTTGTTTCAATTTTTGGTAGATCGCTGATTCACCCCCCATCTCAGTGATCTCTGATTCTAACAACAGGTATCAGAGCCTAGTTCCTTTGAGGAAGCTTAACTACTTGAGGAAGATTCGGGAGATTGATTCAATGGATTCCAGTTTCTGGAGACAACTCAATGTGGCATTTGAGGATCTTGATGCAGCTAGATGTGAAGTCTATACCTTGAAGAAGAATCTGAATGCTGCTGATGAATTCATTAGTGAGCTGAAGGATCAAGAAAGTATCTACAAAGAAAAGAGGAAGGAATTAATGGACAAGTTGAAGGAGAAAGAAGATCAGATCATGGAATACCAGGACAAAGCTGACGAGGTTAACAATCTTGAGAGAGAGAATGTTGCTTTGAAGAATGAGATGCAATCCATTGTGATAAGACTGACAAAGGAGATTGAGGAACAAAAGAAGAATGAAGAGAATATGACACAATAATTGAAGGAAAGAGCTGATGAATTCTTCAGGCTTACCTATGAGAATGATCAGTTGAAGCTTGAATTGACACAATCAAGGAATAAGGGTCAAGAACTTGAAAAATAGGTTGTTACCTTGAGGGATGAACTTGCCATTGCCAATGAATACAAAGACAAATTCAAAGCTAGTTAAACAAGACTTGATGAGATGCTGGAAAGTCAGAGACATGGAAAGGATATGCGAGGCCTAGGATTTGAGAAAGGTGAATCCTCCAAATCTAGACAAGGCAATGCTAAACTTGATCAGAAAAAGAGCAAGAATCCTTCGGTAAGACAACCTAATGCTCATAAATTCAATGGTAGATGTTTTGCTTGAAACAAATTTGGTCATATGGCAACTCATTGCAAAAGTAGGATGAATAATGAAATGATGAATAATAACAATATGATAAGCAACACGAATAATGTTTCTACCTTTACTGGTCAGTGTTTCATATGCAATAATTTTGGACACAAGTCAAATGTGTGTAGAGCAGTAAAAAATAACCTTCAGAACAAAAGATGCTATGATTGTGGAATGTTTGGACATATCTCTAATAAGTGCAGGATAAGACAGAACCAGATGAACTTCAGACCTATGAAGAATAATATTATTTGCAGAGCATGCAACAAAACCGATCATATTGCAAAATTCTACAGAAGCAAAAACAATGTTCTGGTTGACAAGAACAAATTAGATGAAAAGGGAAAGGAAAAAGTTGATGAGATCAGAGATCAGTATAAGAAGATGTGGGTAAAGAAGGATGAATCTAAGGCAGATAATAGATCTGTACCTGAATCCAGTGCATAATCTTCATTCGATAACTAAGGCTTTTGGCCTTAGGGGGAGACAAATCAATGCAAATCTTGCAGTTCCCCTTGATGAGATTTGTAGTGAATGGATTACAGATGGCAGTTGTTATCCGGAACTCAGATGGCTAATTTCGGCACCCGGTAGCGGAATAGGGCATCTGGTTGAATATTTGAGGTACATTTATTTCAAAGTGAAATTAGGGTTTGCAAAGTTAAAAAGGGCAAATATAATAATCATTATTCACTTTGTGAATAGTGTTTTCAAGCTGAAGAACAAGGCGATCAAAGTTTTCAAACAATCAAAGAGTTAAAAGAAATCCGACAAAGCAATCTAGGGCATCCGACAGTTGGTTAAGATATTTCTCGAAGGGCATTTTTTCTGAGTCTAATTTTCTAAGATTTTAAAATGGCATTTGCATCTTCCATTGCTACTCCTCTGGTGGTTGAGGTTAAGGACAAGACCCATCCTCTATTCAAGAAGTACCCTTACAAGTCCATGGAAGACGACCCAGTTGGAGAATTTCCCTTCGTCCCGCATGAAGTATTGCATGTCGATGATGTTCGAGCTTACATTTATTATGAAATTGAAGAAACCGACTAGGAATACATCTTGGACATGTATACTGATAGAATCATGGATGATATTGGTAATCCTAAGCCATAATTTGCACAATTGAAAAGAAAGGGTTTCACCCAATTTGTGAACTTTCTGACTTTTGATGAAAAGGAGTGGGTAAGATATGTATTGAGCAGGATCCATGCTGAATTTATGTGGCTAGAACAACCTTACAAGATCACTGCTGATGCAATTAAGGCAATTACCTATTTGAATCAAACCGGTGAGAAGCCAGGGTTGCGGAAGGTCATGAACCCTACCGTGAACAAGCTAACTAGTGCAAAGTTTGATGGGTGATCGATGAAGATTAGTACAATTAAAGAGGATGATGTTAAATTTGTTGCAATGGCGATTGGTTACAAGGTGTATCAATCTAACAGACTGAATTCGGTACCCGACACTGCTATTCACTTTTCTTACAAAATGGTCAAGGAAGATGGTCATTATGATTTGTGCAGTGTGTTGTTGGAGGAATTATTGATAAATTTGAAGAAGATTAAACAGGATAAGAAGCACGTTTTTAAATTTGGATCTTTGATTATCTGTCTGGCCCTCTATTTCATGAACCAAATCCCCAAAACCGACAGGGTGCAATGGGCTTATGGCATACCGGTTGTGCAACAGATAAAGCAAGGACTTGACAGTCTTGGGAACCAGGACAATCAAAATGCTGCATTGTGGGCTTTCTTTAAGACTTTTCAAGATAAAATGGAACTGTAAAGCGGAAAAATCAAACCCTAGTCGTTCTCCCCTTCCCAACTCCAAGGAGAGAGAAGGGAGAGTCACTAGGGTTGATGGTTTTCACTTAGGAGGGACTTTACATTCAAAAGAGGGGTTGAAACCCACAAGATCCAATCCCATGCAATGCAAGATTGGATTCTATATGAGTTTCAAGGGTTGTGATAGCAAGGATACCCTCTTTTGTAAAGAATGTAGAAAGATTGATTGAACTAGAAATGCATGTAGAAGCAAGAAAGATTCACTTATAAACAGAGATAGGGATATGATATGAAGCTGCAGACCTGGAATTAGCAGTAAAATGTCGAGGCGGTGCTGTTCTGCAAATTTGATCAAAAGTTGATGGGACAATGGCACCCGGTGTGCACACGGTCCTCCGAAAAATTCGCGAAACGAAGGGGGATCTGTTCGTCTCTGCATAAGGATTCCAGATCTTCAATTACAGCTGCGTACCTGCAACCTACACACAGAAAAGAGAGGACGATTGGGGGGTTAGGGATGAGGGGTTTGCCTTTAGGTCAAACCCCGATTTTGGAATTAACCAAGAAATGAGAAATTGCTGTAAACGTAAATGACTGTAATGTAAAACAAGTACTAGTACCTTGTTGTAAGGATGTTTGTATCCTTATATGCGAAGGTATAGATGTTGTTGTTTGTTGTATGTTGTATGTTGTAGCATGTGATCTCCTCTTCAATGGTTGAATCCTTGTCTTGAATGCAACACTTAGCCTTGAATGGAGACTTAGAATGATCAATTGCTTGAAGGAATGTTTGAATGCTTGAATGCTTGAATGCTTGAATGTTTGAGTATCGTTTCCACGCCTTTTTTTCCTCATACCAAAATGAGAGAGGAAAAGTAGTTTATATACTTGCCAATTAGAGTTGATAGACTGATTTTCCCGACCTTAGGCCGACCAGGAAATGTTATTTTCCAAATTGCAAACATAAAGACCCGAAGCCCCATAGGAGACCGGGCCCAAAATAGGGCCAGGGACCAGGGCACTGGGCGCCATGGTCCTGGGGGACTAGGGCGCTGGGCGCCCTAGTCCTGAAGGACCAGGGCGCTGGGCGCCCTAGTCCTGAAGGACCAGGGCGCTGGGCGCCATGGTCCCACCTCCAGGGACAGTGGGGTGCAAGGAGGATCAGGCCAGGGTGCTTGAAAAATGCAGTTTTTGATGTTGTGGACAAGTTTCGGGGTCTCCATTCAGGTTCAGTGTTGCGTCGCCATCGTGAAGACCCAAATGCGGTCGAAATTGCAAGTGTCGCAATTTTAGGACGCTACAGGAACAAAGAGTAAGGATCCCCAAAGAAATTGTCAAGAAATATGAGGGGATAATCTGCTTTATGGTGAACAAGGATGAAAGCCTAATGGAAGTAGTTCAACCCTGGACAATATGGATAATGCCAATGGGGTATGAGGTTGATGAGGCTACTTTGGATGCATATGCACAACACTTGCTGAATCCAAAAGACACTAAGGAGGAGAGATTCAGAACATGCAAAGAGAAATCAATGGAGTTGCACTCCAAGTTCTCTAAACCGATGAGGAAGAGGAAGGTGGAAAAGATTGTGGAAGATATTCTTGTTGAGGAAGGCCATCCCCAAGAAAAAGTCACAGCTGCTAGGGCGGGAAGGGATGCAACTGAAAAATAAAAGAAACAAAAGCTTGCATCTGCTCTCGTTAAAATAAATGTAACATGACCTTCTCCCGCTCCGGTGAAGAAACCTCCTGCTGAAGCTGAGCCATCCAGTGTATTTGCAAAGGGGAAAGGTGTTTTGAGGAAGAAGTAGAAGACACAAAGAGAGTATGTAGTTGTTTCTCCAGTGCAATCAAAGACTGAATCTAATTTAGATATTCGCAAGGCATCGAAGAAAGGTGATTTTGCTAGGGTGATCCAAAAACCTCAATCTGGTGGTGAGAAGGAGGAGCCAAATAAGAAGAAGGCAAGATCTGATCTTGTACTAATAAGCAAGCCCATAAAAGGAAAGAAGACAAAATCAGATTTGGATGAGGCTCTATAATCCGGTAAGATGAAATCTTCTAAAACAAAGTATCACATTTTTTCTCCGTTATGTACTCAAGAATTAATTGATGAAATTATTAAAGATGGAAATTTGAAGAACATCCTTGTATATTATGTAAATGTGGATGATAAGAATCCGAGGCAGATTGAGGAAGCTATAATTTTGTATATGGATCTATTTAGTAAGGCATTAATTAAGTTAGAGAAATATCTTCCCAAAGATTTGTACAACCTAATTGATGCTAGGAGAAAATCTGCTAGCCAAATGGACAGAGAAACAAAAGAGAGTGAACTGGTTAATCAGTGCACCGGTATCACTATAGAAGAAATTGACAGATTAATTTTGTTAGCAAATAAAAAGGAATTCAGAAGTAAGCATAGGGTCAACAGTCTAATGGTTGGCTGAGTTGAAGAAATAAGGAGAGAAACTAGTGAAATCTGGAAAAAGTTTCTTACTGAGAACTGGCTTGTAGATACTGTCTCTCAAAATAATGCCACTTATTCAAAAAATCCTCCAATAGACAATGTAAATAAAGAAGAGGATACTCAGGATATTGGTGAACAACAAATTTTGGATTTTGTTGAGAATGAGCCTGCAAATGAAAATGATAAACCAACAAAGGCAAAGGATGGTGCACCAAGTGGTGACACTGGTGCACAGGAGACACCTAAAGAAGTTAAATCCAGACTTGTTGAGGCAGAGAAGAAAGAAGAGGTGAAACAAGATGAACTGGATAAGGATAAGGGTAAGGGAATGGAGTTTTTGGTACTTGTGGCAATTGATACTATAAAAACCCAAAGCATAAGGAGTTTTCCATAGTTCAACATCAATTTTGATAAACCCTTCAATCAAATATCTTTGACAGAGAGAATGATAGCTGCTGCCACTCTTTAGGCGCAATCCAGTCAAGAGTTAGCATAGTCGGAATCTAAAGAGAAGAAACTCATTGAATAATCTGTTAAAGTTTGGAACAGGTGGTATCGGATCAGCAACTTGATGCAAATACCAGTTCATTCGATAAGCTTCAAAATTTAATTGATCACATATCCACCCAATTTGATTCTTTATTCAAGGAATCATCTCGACAAGCTATGGAGAAGTTTAAGGATGCTAAAGTTCAAACATTTTTGCAAATGATTAATAATGATAAGGCACAGCTAGATAAAGAGCTAAAACTAATTGATGATGCCTTTATGGAAGGTGGTAAAATTTACAAGTCTTGTCTAATTTTGACCAATTTTACTACTGAGATAGACAAGTAGATAGAGAATTGTAAAGGGCAGTTAGCTCAAATCTCTTAGGCCTATGATCCCATAGCCAATTTAATTGATAGTATTGAGGGACAAATTTTGAATATCATTGAGTAGATTAGGAATTTTGAGAAGGAAAAGGAGAGGATGATAAGGTGAACAGGTGAACTCCAGAACTTAATTTGTCCTTGGTTGGACAACTTAGTGTATCATAAGATGGACTGCATTCAGAGCATGTTTTTTGGAGACTCCTACTAATATTGCACCTATAGAGTTTTATGATTATGTTTTGAACGGTTTTCTTTCAATTTTGGAGAAGTTGCGAGCAAGTTGGAACACATATTTTGGGTTCCTGAAGATGGCATATGCGGATATATTGAAGCATGTATAGATTTAATCCTTTGGTGAATGTGTATATATGTATAGGAAATTTTGATGCAACCCTATCTTTGGCATTGTTGTCAAAGGGGGAGAGATGAGGTAAAAAATGTATAGTGTACAAACTGATTGCATGTATAGAGTGTACAGTTTGGTGTATTGCATATTCATGGATTATTTATCTAAGGGGGAGCCTTAGAATTCTTTTATTATTTCATCCGGTTGTACAGGTTTCAACACTTATCCATTTTCATAGGTTTTGCCATCAATACCAAAGGGGGAGATTGTTGGCAATTGACACTCATCCGGTGATTTCAGGAGACTTTTGGTGGTTGATTATTTGTTTAGGGTTGTCATTGATGACAACTCTTCGCGGTGGTTTGATCTGATAGTTGTGATCCAGCTTATTTGGAAGATGGAGGTAACCAGTAGACAATTAACCGGTGAAACATGGTAAAACAAGTATTTAAGTATGTTTTGATCCAAAATGATCTCCAGTGATTATGGTGATCTCAATGACATAGAAGACTTTTAGGAAGCGCGTGGTTATAATCTTTTTGTTCAGTACTATGTTTTGTTCGTGATTGAAGCCGACTTGATCTACACATTACACTTATTGAAATCGACTTGAAGGAGATTGTTTTTGTGGTAAGACCAGATATATAAGGTTGTTTTGGCAGTTGATTTTGGGTATGGTGTATGTATGGTGATTCGTTTTGGTGCAACTGAGTGCAGTTTCACATATGCATTTTGCTTTCAGACCAACTGGTAGCTAACTGAGTCAGAGACAGAGTATTTAGCAGAGCAGAGATAGTCAGAGATTCAGATCCTAACTGAAACTCATCTTTGCATAGTCAGATGTCGATTAAGAGTTCATTTCATTGTATTTACACATTGTAAACAATTTGTAAGTCAATGAGACTTCCCTGAGGGTTGTAGCCCTCCGAGCAACTTAATTTGAGCAGTGAGCTTTATGCAGTGAGCCTGAATGCAAGTGAATTCCCATCTATGTAATATTTATGTACTCCTGGCCATAGTATATGAATATTGTGGGTTCCAGCCCTACTGTGGGTTTTCCCTTTCTGGGTTTCCACGTAAAAATTCCGATATTGTGGATTTGTGTATGTATTGTTACATGTTTATGTTCTTATCTGTTATGCATTATTAACCAGTGGATAAAGAATAAGTTTGTTATTTCAATTTTCGGTAGATCACTGATTCACCCCCCCCTCTGAGTGATCTCTGATTCTAACAATCCATTCTCTACAAACTCCCATAAATCATGAAAATAAAACAATTCCTTCATTATGATTGCCTAGTAGTCATAATTTTTGCCATTAAATAGATAAATCTGTGGATTTGACAAACTTGTGCTTGGAGCTGCCGTGATTGACTATAAATTACTTGTTGGAAAAAACTTTTGTTGCTTCAAAAAGCTCTAGAAAATCTTCAATCCATAGCTTCAGTTCTGATACCATTAACCGACAGATAGAAAAATATAGAAATAAAAACAAAACAAAGAGCTAAAAAATAAAATCAAGATAGACTATCAAAACTTTATATTTCATACATTTCACAATTTAAACAATTGTGTACACTTGAAAGTTGTTGCTCTTCCATTGTATTAGAGACTTTCACAAATATAGAGGTGCCCTATTCTATTGCAATGTTGCTGTTGCTACAACCATATCATCTGCCCTTTTTTTATTCATACACACACCTAGATTACAAAACTACCCTGTCTTTTTCTATAAAACTTTTCCTAATGCAATAAAAAATTCTAGACTCTTCTTTTCTATTTTTATATTTCATTTAAAATTGCTTTCCTTACCATATGTATGTTCAACTAGATTAAGGACAACAACAAGATTAAAAAATATTAAATTGTTGTGAATGATATCTACAAAAGAAATTTTGAAATAAGTCTTTTATTTCAAAGCTGATCTGTTTGAATAAAAAGAAAGGCACACAGAGAAAGAGAGAGAGGGACTATCTACAGATAAGGGAGGGAGGTAGTTGGTGATTAAATCCAACAAAAAAGTGGAATCTTAGATAAAGCATTTGAATCGCTCAACAAAATGTCTCAAAGATATTTCATCTCATGGAGAGAAAGAGTGAGAGGGACTATCTACAGATAAGGGAGGGAGGTACTTGGTGATTAAATCCAACAAAAAGTGGAATCTTAGATAAAGCATCTGAATCGGTCAACAAAATGTCTCAAAGATATTTCATCTCATGGAGAGAAAGAGTGAGAGGGACTATCTACGGATAAGGGAGGGAGGTAGTTGGTGATTAATCCAACAAAAAGTGGAATCTTAGATAAAGCATTTGAATCGCTCAACATAATGTCTCAAAGATATTTCATCTCACAGGATGCTTCAGTATGTATGCATGCAATACGTTGAATCTCACATAAAACTCAAACTGTTCACTAAAATATCTCAAAGAAATGTGGTTCACTAGAATGGCATGATTCAAAGATATTCTAATAGAGAGCAGCATGATAAAGCAATCAAGTTATTTTATCAACCATTGAAAATGGATATAAAACCAAATGAAATTGGCATCCCAATACTTAACAAAAGCCAAACAACTCCATTAGTACATCATTAAATCCATGGATAGGGGTGATATTTCTTTGATAAGTATTATATTGTAGGTGTGGCCTATGACTCAACATAAATCATTGTGGAAAAGGACAGATAAAACCTTACGGTTATGGGTGTTTGAATTGTATATGTTTTCTTGAGACCACGACTATAAAGTGGGATATAAGGAAAAATCTGAAGGATGATTTGACATGCTATATAGGATAGTAGATAGAAGATAATTTATTATGCATACCAATAAATAGAGATCCCAAAGCATTAAGTCTCTTTAGAAAATTCAAGTAATGTTTGCATGTACTAACGAAGATACATGGATTTTTCTCAAATATCTAAGAAGTTGAAGAAGATATTGATTTACATCAAAATTATCAATTATGAAATGCACAATGAATGCAAATGTTATCTATTGAAGATCTAAATATATATGTGCAAATGTGACAACTTTTGGTAGTATAAGATTTAGATAATATCCATGTGACTTGATCATTTGAAAAAGAAGCTATGTTACTAACATTCCAATTCTAATTGATAGTTCTGATACTTAATGTAAGTACAGATGCCAAGCTAACGAGATGAGAGGAGGGGGGAGAATCATACAAACTTAATCTTCCATAAAAACAACAGATTCAACCTCGGTAACATATACTTCAACAATATAACCAAAACTGCTAAACATGCAAACTTATAAGCATATAAACATCATAACACTCATAACACCAGATTTAACGTGGAAACCCAAATAGGGAAAAACCACTGTGGGATTTCGGACCCACTAAGAAATATACTCTTCTAGAGTATGCTTGGTTAAAAGCAAATCCTGTTAAAGATTACAAACACATTGCTAGATGTGACCCGGTTAAGGGATTTCCCTCAGATCTGTTAGGATCTTCACCTTGTTAAAAGTGTCCTTGTTAAATGGTTTCAAACACTCAATCAGAATGTCACCTTGCTAGAGGGTTTTACAAATAAGACTGTTAAGTCCACTCGGTTAAGAGATTTTTTGTCACTTTACAAAATAATAGTAATAAAAATCTATTTGCAAATTCACATCTAAAATGCTGAAGCAGATTCTTATTTGCTCAAAACAATCAAGTCATAGGACTTATCATGTCCCTCTATTGGGCTCTATACTCTGTTAATCAAATAGGTCTTCAAGCTTCTGTGCTTGGTAATCACTATGTAGCATCCCTATGCTTACACTTGCCCACATTCATTGTTTATCAACAATTTCTTATTTATAAACAATTGCTAACTGCTAAATCTCCTTGATCACATTTCCCATGATCAATCTTAGCCATCAGATCTTCAAACTTGACCAGGTTCAATGTATCCTTCGATCTGAAAATGTTTTACCTCGCCTTGGAACTTGCATACATTTCTTGGAACTTGTGCTAAGGTATTGCGGTTCAATCTGAGCTATAGATCTTCCTGCCGATCTTCTATTGCCATAGATTCTTTAACAAACTTCATGCACGACATACCAATCATTTAATCTATTCCAGCTCATCAGCTCCCTTCATTAAATAATGCTTTTAATCATTTAATGCATTCTGTTATAGCTCGGTTACAACTCGTTAAATACTAAACTTCACTCGGTAGACATTCTGCCTTCATTAACCGATAGCGATAACCTTAGGGTTTACCGACTAGGTTCTTTGCTCGGTAATATAGTATAGTATTAACCTTACAATCAACAAAATATGTAGGATATCAAAACAATCTAAACATCATGATCTCAACATTGTCTAACTCGGTAATAGTTGCCCATTGAATAACTTATTTCTCCCCTTATTCATCACATTCTTTCTGTGTCTTTCACCGACATCTTTATACTCATCAAATCATACTGCTTAAGATATGGCAACATCATACTGAATTAGAAAATCAATTTCCTGACATCAATGACAAAATAATAATATTAAGACAGTAAACATCCTTAATCAGTTATATCCATAATCATCAACAACCTTCTCAATATCCTAATTGAAATGCCAACAATCTCTTATTGTCTGTTATAATGCCAACAATCTCCCCCTTTGGCATTGATGGCAAAACCAATTGATTTGGATTCAGATTGTTGTGAGATTTTGAAATGCTCTCCCCCTGTCATAAGACTTATCCCCCATACAATAGTCTTCTCCCCCTTTGACAACAATGCCAAAAAGTAAAGAACTAAAACATGATTTTTTCCGCTGAGAAGTGAATTCCTTGCTGTTATGTGTCAACTTAGTCCCAATTAGAGCATCATGTCTTCAATTCCTGTTCCTTGTATTTGTTTCCTGCACACCTTTAGAAAACATCCTAAAGTGTGTAAATAAGCATCAATCCACACATAATATTCTGTAGATTCATCGAATTGATGCTTTCATCGAACGCGGTCAGTGAGTAGAAGATAGGGGTAGGACCCCTAACTTGCTTCTGAGATACTCAAAAGTGTCCCTTGGCAATGGCTTTGTGAAGATATTTGCTATTTGTTCCTTTGTGCTAACATACTCCAACACCACTTTCTTCTCTTGAACTTCTTCTCCAAGATAATGATATTTGATAGAGATGTGCTTTGTCTTAGAGTGCATAACAGGATTCTTTGAAATGTTAATGGCACTAGTATTATCATAGAATATAGTTACTGGCTCAGTAACTTTCTCATTTATACGTTCCAACAGTTTTTTGATCCATGCTATATTAGTACAATTTAATGCTGCAACAACATATTCAGCTTTTGCTATTGACTGTGAAACACATCCTCGTTTCTTGCTAAGCCAACTCACTAGTCTTTCTCCAAAAAATAAAGCTTCTCCACTTGTGCTTTTTTTGTCATCAATGTTTCCTACCCAATCAGCATCAGTATAAACTTTTAAATCAAAGTCATTTCCTTTCTGATATACTAAGCCATAATCCTCAGTACCTTTCAAGTATCTGAAGATTCTCTTGATTGCTATCATGTGTTTTTCCTTGGGATCTGCAGAAAATCTTGCAACTATACCTACTGCATGTGCTATGTCTGGCCTGCTGTGAACAACATATTGTAGCTTTCCAATCATGGATCGGTAAAGTGTCTCATCAACAGATGCAGATTCATCATTCTTTGATAATTTACAGTTGGTAGTCATAGGAGTACTTACTGGTTTTGAATCCTCCATTCCAAATTTCTTCAAGATTTTCTTTATGTACTTGGATTGAGTAATGAAAATCTCATCTTTCATTTGCAATATCTGTAAACCTATAAAATACTTTATCTCACCGATTAAAGACATCTCAAATTCTTTGCTCATTTCATTTCCAAAGTTCTTGCATAAAGAGTCATTTCTACAAAAGATAATATCATCAACAAATATGGTTGAGATCAGTATTCCATTTTCATCATTCTTTATGTACATATTGTTGTTTTCACTTGTCCTTATAAAACCAATCTTGATTAAATAAGAGTGCAATCTTTCATACCATGCTCTAGGTGCTTATTTCAGACCATATAAAGCTTTGTTCAATTTACATACTTGATCTTTATTCTTGTCTTCAATAAATCCTTCAAGTTGTTCAATAAAAACTTCTCCTTCTAATATACCATTCAAAAATGTAGATTTGACATCCATTTGATATACCTTGAAATTTTTGTAAGTAGCGTATGCCAACAATGTTCTTACTCCTTCAAGTCTTGCCACAGGTGCAAAAGTCTCACCATAATCAATTCCCTCTTCTTGAGCATATCCTTGGCAAACTAGTCTTGCTTTATTTCGAATGACCTCACCTTTTTCATTAAGCTTGTTTCTGAAAATCCACTTTGTACCGATTACATTTTTGTCCTTCGGTCTTGGGACCAGTGTCCATGTGTCATTCTTCTTGATTTGATCAATCTCTTCTGTCATAGCATTTATCCAATATTCACTGTTAAATGCCTCTTTCACTATTCTTGGTTCAAATTCAGATATCAGACATGTGCTCTGTCTCAGTTTGTTTCTTGTCATCACTGGATCATCTTTATCTCCTATAATTTGACTTGATGCATGATTCCTTCTGACATACTTGGCTAATACAGGCTTGGTAGGCTCTGTATGATCATCTTCATCACTCGGTAACTGGACATTCTCTTCATTTCCTTCAGCAGTTTTCTCGGTAGGACTTCTCGGTTGAACATATACAAATCCTTCATAATCTTCTGGTTCTTTGGAGTTTCCTTCATCATTTCTTTCTGCAAATTCATCAATTTTCACATTTGCACTTTCTACTATTTTGTTAGATAATTTGATCAGACATTTAAATGCTTTAATTCTAGAAGAATAACCAAGAAATGTTCCTTCTTCACTTTTCTGATCAAACTTTCCATTTCTATCATCTTTGTGTACATAGCATCTACTTCCAAAGGTTTTGAAGTAACTTACATTAGGTTTCTTGTCATACCAGATTTCATATGGTGTCTTCAAAGTTCCTTTCTTTAGTTGTACTCGGTTCAGGGTGTAAACTGCTATGCTTATTGCTTCTCTCCAAAATGTTTGTGGCACTTTCTTTTCAATCATCAGGGGTCTGGCACAATCCACAATAGATCTGTTTCTTCTCTCAGCTATCCAATTTTGCTGTGGAGTTCTCGATGCAGAGACTTGTCTTTTTATACCATGATCATTGCAGAATAAGTTGAACTCATAAGAAGTGAACTCACTTCCTCTATCGGATTTAAGACATTTCAGTTGTCTTCCTGTTTCATTTTCAACTCTTGCCTTGTACCATTTAAACATTTGAAAAGCTTCTAATTTTTCTTTTAAAAACATAACTGACATCATCCTCTAATAATCATCCACAAATAATATGAAATATTTATCACCATAATAACTTTGAACTTTCATAGGACCACAAAGATTAGTGTGCACAAGATCTAAAATTCCCTTAGAAGTGTAGGACTTACTTGTAAAGCTTGATCTTGTCATCTTACCCATCTGGCATCCTCAACACATAGCATTCTTAGGTTTCTCAAGACTCGGTAGACCTCTTACTGGGTGCTTCTTACTTATTTTAATCAGATTATCAAAATTTACATGACAAAACCTTTTATGCCATAACCAGGTATCCTCTATCTTTGCATACAGACACTTATTTTGAGTTGAGTCAAGATGAAATGTATTACCTTTTGTTTGAGTCCTGGTAGCAGCTAGCTTTCCATGCTTGTCATGAACTTTGACAATTCCTTTCTGAAATTCTATTCGGTAACCTGTGTTGTTTAGCTGTGCTACACTCAACAAATTATATTTCAAACCTTCAACCCAATAAACATCATTGTAGACACCCAAAATTGTCATGTCTAATTAAATAAATATTTTATTTATTTAATTATCTAATCCTAATTCTTCTATTAATTAAATAAATTTTTATTTATTTAATTAATTCATTTATCCTCTTCTAGCCTTATTTCTCATTTAAATAAATACATTTATTTATTTAAATTATCCCTTTCCTAAATTAAATAAATATTTTATTTATTTAATTGTCCTATTTCTTCTATTAATTAAATAAATCTTTATTTATTTAATTAATTCATTATCTTTTTCTACACATGACACATGTCTTTCATCTCTTAATTCATACACTACCTACCTCTTTCATTATTTTGGTATTTCTTTTACCTACCCTCTAATCCTAGCCGACCTCTCTTTTTACACCTCTCAATCTAAACCCTCCATTTCTTATTGTGTCTTCTATTTAAGGAGATGCTTCCTTCATTGTCAAACCCTAATGACTAATGACTGATTTTGGAGGACTTGGCTACACTACAATTCTACTTGCAACCACATTCCGTTCTTTGTTGAGCTCTTGTGCATACAAAAATCTGAGAGCAAGCATATCAAACAAGATCAATGGAGATAGGAAGAATGGAGATCAAAACCCTAGTGGACATGTGATGGTATAATGTTTGTGATTTTTGAGTTATTTGCATTGTCTTAGGTTATCTCCATATGTTATGGTGGATCTTTGTTCATTGTTAGGCTAGGGTTTAGTGGTTGAATCCATTTTAGTCTTTCAAATATTGTTGTTTATTGCTATCCATTTTCACCATATACAATCATTACATTTAGCATTGTCAAGAAGTGTTATGGATCCTTTACCTTTTACCGGACATGGTGCATCATTACCAAATCTTACATAACCTCCATCATAATATTCTAACATAACAAACTTGTGTTTATCACCTGTCATGTGATGTGAACATCCACTATCTATGATCCACAAATCATTAGTTTTTAAGTGAGATATTAGGGCTTTTTCTTCCTACCTTTCTTCATCTAATCCATCTTTGATAGCCACATAAACTACTTCCTCTGTATCAGTTTCATCTGATTTATCATCATTGGATTCCTCATCAGCTATTAGGCATGACTTTCTATCTCTTCTTCTGAAGTCTCGGTGTCCTCTGTAATGATTATTTTTCTGTCTATCATCTCGGTAATCTCTCTTTTCACTGGATTCTTTGTCAGGACAGTTAGAAGCCATATGTCCTATCTTATCACAATTGAAACATTTCAAAGACAACTTTCCTTTGTACTTACCTTTTCCTCTCGGTAGCCTTCTAGCTAATAGTGCTTCAAACTCTTCTTGCTTTCTAATTTCTTCATAAAGTTTGTGTACCTCCTCCATTTTTCTGTGAAATCTTTCACTTGCTCCATTGTGATTCCCTTCAGAATACTTATACTTTCTATCATTGTAATCATCAGATTCATCAAGATGAAAAGAACTAAATGCAGACTCAATTTTATTTACCGAAGACCCACTGTTATCAAAGTTACTTAACTCAAATGCATGTAGCTTACCAATAGTAGCATCCAAAGAAACTGACATATTGGGTACAGACCTCAATTCATTGATTGCAAAGACTCGGATTGCATAAGCAGGTAGAAGGGTTCTCAATAACTTACTTGTGACATCCTTTTCTTCAATGGTTCCTCCTGCTCCTTTGATTTGATTGACAATCTCCTTTAACCTTGTACTGTACTAGGTTATGTTCTCACCTTCATTCATCCTCATAGATTCAAGTTGTCCTCTTAGACTATCCACTTTTTCTCTTTGAACATGTTCATCACCACCATACATAGATATGAGCTTGTCCCACATTGCCTTGGTATCATTGCAGCCTTCTAGATCATTAGACTCTGAGTCAGTCAATGCAGATGTTATTTCAATCATTGCTTGAATATGTTCTTGCTTTGTCTTTATCTCTTCTATTGTCAATGGATAGGTTCTAGGTGTAATGAAATCATTCTCCAGATAATATACAACATATTCTCCAACTCTTGATAGGTGTAGCTTCATCCTTTTCTGCCATGTAGAGAAACTAGACTTGTTCAGCTTCGGTGCATCCCTCTTATACATCTTTGGATCTTTTCCTCAAGTAACTTTATACTTTTTCTTCTAGAGTCCAAAGCTCTGATACCAATTGAAAGTTCTGATACTTAATGTAAGTACAGATGCCAAGATGAGAGGGGGGGGGGGGGGTGAATCATACAAACTTATACTTCGACAATATAACCAAAATTGCTAAACATGCAAACTTATAAGCATATAAACATCATAACACTCATAACACTCATAACACTAGATTTAACATGGAAACCCAAATAGGGAAAAACCAATGTGGGATTTTGGACCCACTAAGAAATATACTCTTCTAGAGTATGCTCGGTTAAAAGCAAATTCTATTAAAGATTACAAACACATTGCTAGATGTGACCCGGTTAAGGGATTTCCCTCAGATCTGTTAGGATCTACACCTTGTTAGAAGTGACCTTGTTAAAGGGTTTCAAACACTCAATCAGAATGTCACCTTGCTAGAGGGTTTTACAAATAAGACTGTTAAGTCCACTCGGTTAAGAGATTTTCTGTCACTTTACAAAATAATAGTAATACAAATCTATTTGCAACTTCACATCTAAAATGCTGAAGCAGATTCTTATTTGCTCAAAACAATCAAGTCATAGGATTTATCATGTCTCTCTGTTGGGCTCTATACTCTGTTAATCAAACAGGTCTTCAAGCTTCTGTGCTCAGTAATCACTATGTAGCATCCTTGTGCTTACACTTGCCCGCATTCATTGTTTATCAACAATTTCTTATTTATAAACAATTGCTAACCGCTAAATCTCCTTGATCACATTTCCCATGATCAATCTTAGCCATCAGATCTTCAAACTTGACTAGGTTCAATGTATTCTTTGATCTGGAAATGTTTTACCTTGCCTTGGAATTCACATACATTTCTTGGAACTTGTGCTAAGGTATTGCGGTTCAATCTGAGCTGTAGATCTTCCTGCTGATCTTCTATTGCCATAGATTCTTTAACAAACTTCATGCATGACATACCAATCATTTAATCTATTCTAGCTCATCAGCTTCCTTCATTAAATAATGCTTTTAATCATTTAATGCGTTCTGTTACAGCTCGGTTACAACTCAGTAAATACTAAACTTCACTCGGTAGACATTCCATCTTCATTAACCGATAGCGATAACCTTAGGGTTTACCGACTAGGTTCTTTGTTCGGTAAGATAGTATAGTATTAACCTTACAATCAACAACATATGTAGGATATCAAAACAATCTAAACATCATGATCTCAAAATTGTCTAACTTGGTAATAGTTTCCCATTGAATAACTTATTTCTTCCCTTATTCATCACATTCTTTCTGTGTCTTTCACTGACATCTTTATACTCATCAAATCATACTGCTTAAGATATGGCAACATCATATTGAATTAGAAAATCAATTTCTTGACATCAATGACAAAATAATAATATTAAGACAGTAAACATCCTTAATCAATTATATCCATAATCATCAACAACCTTCTCAATATCCTAATTGAAATGCCAACAATCTCTTATTGCCTGTTATAATGCCAACACTAATATCTTCTACAAAGGATTGTGATCTAGTATCTCTTAAAGGGAAGCTGCCTCCTAAAATGTATTCATATACACAAGTTGTCACTTGAAAGCAATTCCTTTGAGAATGATGAAATGTTGAAGGGAAAATAAATACTACATAATATAATGGAAGATAAGTTGTTAGTAGTTTAAAAAGGTTTCTTGCATTTGAATTCAATCATCTAGCTTCCAATGTGTGCTAGTTATTCTTGTGATGCAAAGGAGATAAGATAAGCAATGCTTAATGCCAAGAAAAACTTTAGAAGTTATCAAGTCATGTAAAGTGGACAAAGATGAAAACCTACTTCGACAAGGTCAATAATTGGGTCAGGCCTCTGTGATAAATAATGTAGTGTTCTTGTGAGCATACTAAAATGAAATATGTTTGGATTGAAAGATTAGAAAATTCACTTAATATTGGAGATAACAAGTGACGTGCAAATGGTTAAGTAGTGTTCGCATATGGTCTTACATGGTAATGAAGATATATGGAATTTTCTCAAATATTCAAGAAGCTGAAGAAGATATTGATTTACATCAAAATAATCAAGTATGAAATGCACAATGAATGTAAATGTTATCTATTGAAGATATATATATATATGTATGTGGAAATGTGACAACTTTTGATAGCATAATATTGCATTAAGATGTAGATAATATCTATGTGACTTGATCATTTGAAAAATAAGCTATGCTTATAGTATTCTAATTCTAATATCTTCTTCAAAGGATTGTGATCCAGTATCTCTTACAAGGAGATGCCTCCTAAAATGTATTCATCAAGATGATAGACAAATTGTCACTTGAAAGCAATTCCTTTGAGAATGATGAAACGTTGAAGGGAAGAGAAATACTGCATATATATTGGAAGATAATTTGCTAGTAGTTTAAAAAGGTTTCTTGCATTTGAATTGTGAGCTAGTTATTATTGTGATGCAAAGGATATAAGATAAGTAATGCTTAGTGCTAAGAATGTCTTTAGAAGTTATTAGGCCATCTAAAGTGGACAAAGATGAAAAACTACCTCGATAAGGTCAATAATTGGGCTAGGCCTCTTTGATAAAGAGTGTAGTGTTCTTGTGAGCATACTAAAAACATGTCTTAGGAAAAATGAAATATGTTTGGATTGAAAGACTAGAAAATTCACTTATATTAGATATAACAAGTGATGTGAAAATGGTGAAGTTAGACACAATTAGAGGTCTTTTCCTCTCCTTCTGGTTTGAGATTCCCTGATAACTATATAGGTTTGGGTCAACAAAAACCAAAACATATCAAATGCACTTCAATAGAATAAAAGAGTGTGATTAGGATTGTACCATCCCATATGCTAATGATTACTGTATTTGATGTTAAAAGGAAGATGACGATATTTAAGAATTTTTTGTTCCACTTTGTAGATTTTCCTTCTAATTGTTCATTGGATAATTTTCACAAAATGGTGGTAGAACATGGGGTTTTGTTATCATTGAACCTAAATGATTCAGTTACTCATGTCATCAAAACTGATAAGAAAGGAATTAGGTGCCAACTTACAACAAAGACATTCGTTGATACATTTTGACATCATGTATGGGTGACAAATATGGTAATGCATTTAATGTGCCAATTTCTTTCTTGTGGATTTAGATTTCAATGTGAAAGGAATATGAAAGAAATAAGGTCAAATTGAAAGGTTTGGCTAACACTTCTAGTACCAATCATGACAATATACATTGATCAATTCATCGCGAGTAGCACCTATAGTATTTTCAAAAGGTTTGAATATTTAAGATGTTCTATATGCTTTATACAAAAGACATCTATTTGGTTGTTGGTGTGAAGGAATATTAAATAAAATATTGGACTCATGAAACATATAACTAATACCATTTGAAGGTGGGAATTTTTCATTATGCATAAATGGATACTTGAATCAAGAAAGTGGACCTTGTGACATGTTTCGTAATGCATTCTTGGCACATACTCTAAATGCTTCTTATTCTTTATTAAAAGAAAATGACAATCATGAAAGGAAAGGATGTCTACCAGATGTGGTTGGAATGCATATCCTCAAAAATCAATTTGTTCATGAGCACCTATGATTGATAGATTGGAAGAATACTAAGTTTTGATTGATAGATTGAAAAAAGACAAAGCACTCATCCTAACAAAATTAATGATTTACTCTTTCTGATCAATTTTAAGTTGTCAGTTATTATAACTAAGAGTGCATAAAGAGCCTTATTTGCACAAAAGTGATGGAAATCCTAACCAAACAAGGTTTATTATCTTTTAAAAATAATGCACTTATAAAAGGTAGTTATAAAGTAGTTACCAGTTAATTATTAGGGAAATCCTATAAATACAAGACTAGTATTGGTTTAAGGAAACTTTTATAGAGGGAAAACATTGGAGAAATTTTTAGAGAAACTTTTGTTGAATTTTGGCTTTACACTATGTACAAATTAGTTTTTGGAATTATATAAGCTCAAAATAAATAAAGAATGTATTTTGGTTTGTATGTAGTAAATTTATATTGTTGACTGGAATTATATAATTTCAAAAATAAATAAAGAATGCATTTTGGTTCTTACATTCTAAATGTATATCGTATGTTAAATTAGTAATCTCTTTTTGTATCTACAAACCATTGCTAATCTATGCAATTGATGTAATGAAACACAATAATTTCCTGGTGTCTTGATCTTAAAGTGTTGAAATGATTTATCTCCTTGTATGTTGAGGTTTGTTATAATCTTTCTTTCATTATTGTTGCATGTCTAAAACATGGTGATAAAATCTCCTTTCATAATTATGTTTCATTACATCAATCACATAGATTAACAATGGTTTGTAGATGCATAGGAGGACTATTGTATATGTCAAATTTCAACCCTCTATATTGCCAACCCTAGATCTACAACGAAATTCAACAACACATCAATAAAGAACCAAAAATTTTGAAAAATAATAAAATAACTCAAATGATACCTTTACGTGCATTCAAATGGGTTTTTATCTTGATCATTCTCCTATCTCCATTGATCTTGCTTAGTATGGTTGTTCTCAAATTTTTATGCTTTCACAACAGTTCAATGTTGAACGGATATGGTTGTGATGATGTAGGCTAAAGTCAATTTGGTAGAATGTAAGTATGCTTCAAGGTTGATTGATTAAAAAGATAGAGGGAGAAGCCTCTTTTATAGAGAACATCCTAAAAATGGAGGGATAGGATTAAGAGGTAGGATAAAAGATGGTTGGCTAAGATTTAAGGGTAGGTAGAGGAAATAATAAAATAAAGGGAGTGGCAAATATAAATGAGGGAGAAAGCTAAATGCATTAATTAATTAAAATAAAGAACTTAATTAATAGAGGGAGGAACTCATAAATTAAATAAACAAAAATATTTATTTAATTGGAAAAAAAGGTAATTTAAATAAATAAAAATTAGGATAGAAAATGGCTTAGAAAAGGATTAGTGAATTAATAAAACAAATAAAATTTTATTTAATTAATAGAGGAGAAAGGGAATAACGAAACAAATAAAAAATATTTATTTAATTAGGCTAGGACAATTTTAGGTGTCTACAATTACTAATTTAACATACTATATAAATTTAGAATGTACAAATCAAAATACAGTCTTTATTTATTTTTGAAATTAGTAATCCTTTTTTTGGAATTATGAAATTTCAAAACTAAATTTATATGAGTGTATATTGGTTTGTACATTCTAAATGTATATCACATGTCAAATTAGTAATCCCTTTATGTATCTACAAACCATTGCTAATAAATGCAATTGATGTAATGAAAGACAATCATTTCCCGATGTCCTGATTTTAAAATGTTGAAATAATTTATGTCCTCATATGTTAAGGTTTTCTGTCTTTGTTTCATTGTCATTGCATGTCTAAAATATGGCGATAAAATTCTCTTTCATAATTGTTATCGATTATGAGGTCCTATTGGTTATTTGTATGTCTACTACTGGGGTTTCAATTATTCATCTTCAGTTAGTTTTGTTCTTCCCTCTTTTACATTTTTTAGGTTAAAAGTACACAAAACCCCCCATAATATGAGGGAGTTATCCCTCTCAAATGTAGAGGAATATCATTATTCCATAGTGAACTCTCCAACAATTTGGACATTTTTCACTATCGATTGGTCAAGTCACTTTGAAATCTGCAGTGAAAATTCTATTTACCAATAAGTGGATGCGATCAATGATGATCCTACTTGTAGTATTATTTACCTTCATGGAGTATAAGTTCTCTATTCATCTTGTTCTTGTTTAGGAAAGCCCCATTTATTTCTCATATTATCTCTTTTTTAATCGATATGTTCCTTAAAAACTTTCTTTGGCAAGTTATCTATGTATTCATGATAATTTATAATTTTCTTTGTATTAGAGTCTCTTGGTAGTTGAAGTAGAGTAATCACATATGAATCAATCTTCACATCATGGACCTATCCAAATTTTTTTGGGGTCGTATCACCTCCATAATTAATATGTAGTCTTTGCCCACTAAAAAGATAATGTCTTTTATATATCATCTCAATACATCATCTAATATTCTTTGTCTTGTTTCTTTTCATATAGAAATTTTAAAAATTCCCAATATATTGTTGCATATGAAGTGGCATATTGGAAATATTTTATAGGGTCACTTGTTAGTGCTACTACCAATCTACTATTATCTTATATCTAGTAAACAATGTCATTCGGAAAATAGAATGTTAATCAAATAACGAGAGTCTCATACTTACACTGATTGTGAGATTGCTTTGACCACTACACATTCTAAAGAATTTGCTCCCATAACACATTGCAAAGATCAATTTATTTTTTTTCTAAAACCATCTAATATGTGGTGTATATTGATGTTTTCATGGCAAAATGTTCTTTCTTGGTGTAGCAAAATTTGTATGCAGTCCCCATCTTTTCATATTTTACTGTCATATTTTTTATTTTCATTATATCTAGGCTTTGGCCACATCATAGGTTATCTCTATGATATTTGTTGATTTAAAATTAAAAATCATCCTTCAATGTGTTAGAAATTAAGAGGCAGACAACAATATAAGAAACTTCAAGTCAACTATAAATTAGACTAATAGTGTTTACCAAATGGAGATAAAATCAGCTATAAAAAAGATAAGAGAAAAAAATATACAACCAAACACATAATATAGTGATTATGTGGAGAAAACCTTTCGAGAAAAAACTCCACCAATAAAAGAGGGAAAATCTATATTTTTATTCTTCAAAGAGATCATTATACATAGAGATTTCCTCAATCTTGCATCAAATCCAACTACATCTATGTACTTGTAAAATATCTCATATTGTCTCCATATCAACCCCTCAATGTATAGGCTTACGAGGGCTCATAATACCACCACAAAAAATTACCATGGGTTGAAACAAGGTTCCAAAATATGATGGTAAAAATCCATACAACTCCTACATGATAAAGATAATCTCTTACATGACTTATACCTTCTTACAGGTTGTCATAAAATATCCCACAAAATAAGTGATAATCTTACATGTGCCATATACTATCAATAACCTATGTAAGGATCCTGTTATGTGTGTCATAATAATTTATTCTCACATCCAAAATGATCCACCCCATTGTTATAACTTATAGTTTTTTCTAGGATCTGTCATAACATTCTTAAAAATATGATTTCCTTTTTATACCACTTGTTGGCCATATTTTGACAACTATTAACATATTTTTAAAGGCATTGACATGCAAAAAAAGTGCCAACCTATAAGAATCATGACCCTTATGATGGAACACCAATATTTGATAGCATAAATGTCAAATAACCATGGGAAAAAATAAAATAATAATGAATAAATATTGTAGAACTGATAAGGTTGAGACACCTTAATTCCCAACATTCTCCTACTTGTCAAATACCTTGCAAGAGCTAGGGGAATCAAACCATCATGGAATCAACTAGGAACAAGAAACAAGGCTTGTGGCCTTTCTATGCAACATTCAACTTAGTGTCAATTTTCTTCAATCCAATCTATTCATTTGCCTTCATTTCACAAAACAAATGGCATTGAACATCCACATTCTTAGTCCGAGGGTAAATAAATTGCACTCTAGCTATCACAACCAATTTCAATTGTCATGGAATCAAAACCAATATGATTTGTCCATAAGCTCTATAACCATATTACCTCCTTAGAAACATGGATAACATCCATGTACTCTACTTCAATAGTGGATAAAGTAACTAATATGGTTTTCCTCTTAGTCATCCAACGTACAGTTCCTTCAAACAAAGTAAACACATAGCTACATATTTGATCCAAAGAAACGGTAGAAGTAACAATTACAATATCTCAAATGTTATCAATTGCTTCCCTTTGGGAAGCAATGCCCACTTGATTTGTTGTGGGGACCAAGGATGGCCATATCACATGGAAGTTATTTATAGATATTGAGAAAGAGTTAGTTGTGAGGAATCATATTCCTTTGAGAGTTGTTGAATGGTACAAGTATGACATTTCTTTCTTAGTTGACAAGGACAATTATTTTATTGAAGCTGTTATTTTGAGGACTTCATAGGTGTCTAAGCTTTCCTATGAAGTGTTAGAAGATGAATGCATGAGTATTGTAAAGATAATTCTTAAAATGCCAAAAGATTTGAATAAAGAAAGATTTGGAACATATGATGAGATCATGGGAATATGTGTTGGAATAAATATAGCAAAAGTGAGAATGTGACAACAAATAAGAAAGAAAGGAAATCATCTTCATAAGCATCTTCTTCTACATCCAAGGTACTGAAATATAAACAAATGAGAAAAGAGTGTGTGCAAAAGTAGTAATTGTAAAAAATGAAGAACTAGAGAAGGTTAGAGTGAAGAAAAGTATTTCAGCAAGAAAGAAGGTGATTTCTTCCCCTATTTCTTCAGAGGAAATTTCTTTTGATGAAGACAAAGTGATTGAGTTTCTTAAGAGATTGGATGGCCTAAAAAGTGTTGGTGATTTGTACCAAGTAGTGTTCCATCTTATGATCAAGATATCACTGAACAAGCATGTGTAACATAGTTGCTTTGAAATAATCTTGTTACCACTAATGTGTAATAACCCACTCTACATAACCCAAGAATTTTTGACTATTTTTTTTTTTTTTACTTATTTAGTCATTTGTGTTTGATTCAATCGCATACTTTGGGCATCTATCCATTTGGATTAGGCATTCATCCATCTGGGATGAGCATCTAACCATACAGGTTAGGCATCTAACCATACGGGTTAGGCATCTGTCCATATGAGACAAGAGGTTTCATCTATCCAATACGGGATAGGCATCTACCCAAACGAGGTAGGCATCTATCCAACTTGGGATAGGAGGTGCTTTGGTTAGAGACTTAGACTCATCGAGACCATTCGGGTCCTGAGTAACTCACTAAGAACTACACTCCTTTAATAGGTGTGCACCGAGGTCATTGTCCTTAGGAGCAAGTAAATAATATATTGCAAGCTTGAATTCTACCTCAGAATTTGGCCTAAAGCCTCCGGAAGTCAAGCGAATCCATACAGGATTCCTTCCGAGTATGCGTTGAATTACTTTTTCTTTTATTACACTTATCTTTCAATTAGGGGACTTCACAATCCATCTACTTTACCAAATCCTAGACCCCATCCCCGAACGCCTGAGTACTAGGGGCAACTCCATCCCCAGACTACCTACATACCCATTTCGACATGGGATCAAGGCGTAAAGTATGTAGTTCTATTTTCTAATCTATGGTTTAATGTAAACTGTTTTGGTGGGTGCGCAACCCTTTTTAGGGTCAATGTCCTAGACAGTTTCTCTGCGGTTGCTACCCATGATGGTAGCTTTAAGCAAAGGCTCAGGGTGGCCTATTGCTTGTGGCCTAAAATATCTAGGTCCACCTTGACCCAATTATCAATTGTTAATAATTATTCGAGATTAAGCCAAGTTTATAAAAGCATTTCACTCAATCAACCCTAAAGGGGTTTACTAAGGTTTAACTAGCAGATGTAAATTCATTCAAAGATTATCTTATTAGATTATCGATCCAAGGGGGATTACCCGCCCCTTGGATTTTAACTTCCAAGTGTCCCTTATTACTCCTCGACGATTTATAGGGATGATGCCACAAACACCGTTGATGCAACTTTATTAGGCATTAAGTGCAGTAGTTCAACACAACGACTTTACCTGTAAGTGTGACCTAGAGGCACCATAGATACCGAACATTGCTAAGGTTTTGGTTTCAACTCCACTTATTTAGTTATCCAACTAGGAATGAACCATAAGTTCACAAAAGCTTGAATAAAATTTTACTTAACAATTACGAAACTATTACATGGAAAATAAATTATTGGTTGACATTGAAAATAAGATATAATCAAAAGGAACATTTGACAAGGATGAAAAATAAATAAATCAACTACCTTGGAGTAACATTCTCGTGAAAATAACTATGATAAAATTCTAATTCTTGAACTAAATACATGAAAATTCCAATTTCTTGAAAGCTAGGATACTTGTAGGAAATAGCTTACAAAATGATTTGAATCACTAACTGTTACACTTTTAATAAGCACTTAATACATGAAAGCTATGGAATTGCTTGCAAGAAGGTTACCAACCAATTTAGTGCCTACTTACTTGAAGGGAAAAGATCTTGATAACCACATTACCCATGTTTGAAATATGAGGTTAGGAGAGACACGAATTTGTTGCTAATTAACCAGTAAGAATAAGGCTCCTAATTAATACCAATCGATCTACCTTTAATCAACCGTTATGAATATCAATTTTTTTTTTAGTTAACCAATGTGAACACAATTGTCAAATAATCCCAATCAATTCACTTTTAATTAACCAATGAAAATAATTCCAATCAATCCATTTTAATTAACCAATATACAAAAAGTTCCTAAGTAATTCCAATTAATCAATATACAAAAAGTTCCTAAATAATTCCAATTAACCAATATACAAAAAGTTCCTAAATAATTCCAATTAACCAATATACAAAAAGTTCCTAAATAATTCCAATTAACCAAAATACAAAAGGTTCCTAAATAGTTATAATCTTTGTCTAGTTGCTTTTGAGCCAATGCCAAAACCTTCGCAACATTATAAGGAGGTAACTAACTAACCCTCCCACTTGAAGAAATTTAGCCCTTGGTTATTTAATAACTTTATCAATCTCAAATTCTTAGGTGGGAGCTAAGGTTTGCTCCTAGATCTTCCTCAATTAAAATTGTTGTTTAATCTTCTAAGTGATCATGGAATGGGATTCTCCAAACCCATATTAAGGCAAGAATCCAACAATAAGAAATCATAACTCATTCATTTTTGAAGCTAAGTTTCATTAGACATTTACAACAAAGACGAAAACCTGATTGAGGTTCGCAAACTAAGACAAGTCTCATGGTAAAATGATTTCAGATTTGATAATATAAATGATATAACAATATAGATTCTACCAAGCAAATTGTATGAAGCTTTATTATGAGGTTCACCCCTACATTAAATGGAATTTCCCCCTTTTATTAATCTTTTTTTTTTTGATCGGTAATTGGCCGAAGCCTGAATAGCTTTTGATTGGAGCTATGAACCAGTGGGGACACAGAAGGGGGCCCCATCCCCACTACATATCTTTTAATTATTATTATTATTATTATTATTATTATTAATATTATTATTATTATTATTATTATTAATATTATTATTATTATTATTATTATGTTTGATTAGATTGACCCAAGACCTTCCCCATCCTATGGAAGGCCAAGAGTCACAACTTAGAATTCCACTTTAGATGTCCCTATTGGGAATTGAACTTGGGTCTCCACAGTGAGAACCAAGTGTTTTAACCAGTTAAGCTCAACCCCTTGGACCCCCCTTTTATTAATCTTATGTTTTCTTAAGGTTAGAAAATAAATTTGACCATTATTAGGTTGACTATACTAAATACCTTGTTTATTTTGCATCTTGGAATCTAATAAAGAGCAATCCAATATTCAACCTACTACTACTAAGATATTTATATTCAAAATGAGGACTATGGTAACTTCAATTATGCAACTTGCACGATAATCATAAATATGTATTTGGTATGATGATAATAAATATGTAACTTGCATAGCAATTCAAAGGCTTTTCAAGGAAATGGTCTTTGGATCTGGGCAATCAGCTAACTTTTGCTAGGGTTGTTGGCTTGGAAAATAAGGAGACTGCGGCTAGGGTTTCTGTTTCTTCACAGCAGGTGGGAAATAAGGTAAATGTGAACCTCAAGGAAGCTAGTCCAGAAAAGGTAAGTAAGATACCTTCTGATCCTATTCTGCCGGGGGTTTCTTCATCACAGGTTTGGGCTCCTATCCCTTGTATTGATCTTTTGGGTTCCTATGTCGATAAGAAAGTGAGTTGTTTGCATACGAATGCTATTTCTGGGGAAATTTGGGGTGATCAAATTAGTTTGTTAAAGCTTTATCATAAATTGCAGAAAAGATGGGGGGATATGCATTATTTTCACTTATTATTTGCGAATGCTTTTATTATTGTCTTTGGTTCTCCTTCTTTCAGAGATGAGGTATTAAAAACTTCACATCATTGGTTTGGAAAACATTTAATTTCAATTGCGGCTTGGAAACCTTTTTTTGTTCCTTCTTGGTCTAGTTCAAAACTTATTCCTTTCTGGTTTGGTTTACCTAAAATTCCTTTTGAATTTATGGATCCAGATGTTCTTGAGAAAATTGGAAATACTATTGGAACTTTTTTAACATCTAAAATGGACTTTGTGGATGGGGAGGTTCTGGTAAAATTTTTTGTTCTTATTAACCCCAACAATGTTTGCCCCCGTACTTGTAATATCAAGTCTCATGATGGTATTTGGCACCAGTCAATTAAGAAATTAGGTACTGAGCTTCTTAAGTCTCCTTTACTTTTGGATGCTCTGTTACTTATGGATTTTAAGAAAAACTAGCAGGTTGTTGGCTCTGTCCCTAAATCCCTTAATAAAGATAGTTTGTCGGCGGGACCTTTGATTGAAGGATGTGGAAATGTCTCTTCGCATAAATTGGTAGAAACATGTCACATTAATCTTGAAAATAATTCATTGTGTCGTAGTTCTGGGAAACCCAATGTTCACACTTCGGGTTCGGTTTCACTTTCGTCTTTACTAAAGACATTTTCTAATAATGGGGGTATAGTGGATGGTAATCCCCCGATGAATGGAGTAGATCATCCATTGATGATAGATTGCCCTAAGATGCCAAATAATCACACAAAGGGTAAGGGTGACAATTTGTCTTCATGCACTCAAAAGGAGGTTTTCGATTCTTCAAAGAATGTGAATTTAGATAAAAATGTAGTGGTTGATAGGGAAGCTATTAAACAGGTACCTGCCATAGGTTTTCCCAATGATGCTTCTTTAGTTCAGGAAATTAAGAATTTGGTGTCTAATAATTCCCCTCTAAATGTTGAAATTAATATGGCTAATGATTCTTCCTTAGGGAATAGTAATCCATCAGAGGTTGTCCCTGTTATTATGCCAGATGAGAATCTGGTTCAGCAAGTAAATGATACTTTTAACAATCATGCACATAAAATGGATGAGGGTATTACTGATAGAGTTGTTTGTTTGATTGAGAATGATTTGGGGGGTATAAACTCGACCCTTCCAATTTCTGCATCTGCTAATCCTTTTGTGGTTTTGGCTACAATAGAGTTGGGTTTTGAAGATAATCCATTTATCCTAGCTTCTCCAAAGTCATGCAAGAGTTTAGCAATTGTCCAAACAACTCCGGTTTTTTCACCATCGGTGGTTTCTCCTAGGAGAGGTAGGCCTCCAAATAATCTTAAGACTCAAATGGAAATTGATGCTGGAATTCAAAAGACTTTGTCCCTTTCTCCTATTGGTGGGCAAGGGAGGCATTCTGTCTCTCTTGGTAGGCCTAAGAAAACATGCCTAACTCCAGTAAGTGTAAAAAGAAAGAGGAGTAAAAGATTTGTGACTAGTCCTCCTGTGACAAGATCAGGGGCTGTGAAACGTAATTTGCAAGGTTGCTTTGGGGAAAGCAAAAATTCCCCAATTAATGGGAAGAGGGGAGCTTCGGCCTCCCCTTGAGGACAATGAGAATTATTTCTTGGAATGTTAGGGGCTTAAATGCCCCTAACAAGAGACGCTTAATTAAGTCCCAGAGGGACTTAATTAAGTGTGATATTATTATGTTGCAAGAAACAAAGTTGTCAAAGGAGTCTGCTGATTTGATTTTTTCATCTTGGAGAAGGTCGAATTTTCTTTCTTCTCCAGCTTGTGGTGCTTCAGGAGGTTTGGCACTGCTTTGGAATAAATATAATATTGAGGTACAGTTAGTGGCATCTGCTACAAATTGGATGTTGCCTTTAGTTATAAGCAAGATTTTGAAGGTTAAATTCTAGCCTTTTAACATTTATGCTCCATCAAGTATTCAAGGGAAGAGTAAGTTATGGGGTGAATTAAAGAGGATTTCTTCTCCCTTAAAACATTGTTCCTTTATTATCTTCGGGGGCGATTTTAATGCTATCACTGATTTAGATGAGAAAAGAGGAGGTGTTTTCCCTAATAAAAGGATTATGGATGACTTTGGGGATTTCATTTCTGATATGAGCCTTTTTGATTGTAAGTCTCAGAATGGAGTTTTCACATGGACAAACATGAGAAGGGATTTTTCTCAGATTGCTGAGAGATTAGATCGGTTTTTGTTATCTGAGAATTGGATTGATTCAGATTTTGAATTCTTTTCCTCTATTCTACAGGTCTCGGGTTCTGATCATTTTCCAATTTCCCTTTCAGTTATTGAGGATAAGACTTCTTTTAAGTCTTCATTTAAATTTGAGCCCATGTGGTTTGGGGATTCTTCCTTTTTGCCTCTGCTTATGAAATGGTGGAATTCTGCTCCTTTTTGTTCTGGCTCTCGTATGTTTCAGATTGCTAAGAAGTTAAGTTATTTGAAATTGAATATTAGGGAATGGAATATCTCGCATTTTAAGAATATTTTTCAGGAGAAACAAAGGATTCAAGATATGATTGAGTGTCTTAATACTCATGTGCTTCAACATGGTATGGTGCCACAAGTTTTTGATGAATTGAAGTCACTAAAATTACAACTTGAGGAGGTGTTAGCTAGAGAGGAAATCTATTGGAGACAAAAATCTAGAGAGTTATGGCTTTCAGATGGTGACAGGAACACAATTTTTTTTCATTCTTCAACTAAGATTAAAAGATGTAAGAATATAATATCTTGTATTCAGTGTCAGAATGAGAATTTATTGACAGAGCCAGAGGACATTGCTTAAGAGGCAGTTAGGTTTTTTAAGTCATTATTATCTTCGGAAAATGGAAATCTCAGCAATGATATTATATCTAATATTCCTCCTTTAGTATCTGTAGTCACACAAATCTGTCCACTTAATTAAAATGAATATTTAGTATTTATTTGATTATTTAACTATCAATCAATAATTAATTAAATTAATATATTTAATTAATTCATCTTAACCCTCTTCTCCTATTAATTAAATAAATTATTCAATTTATTTGATTTAATTCACTTAACCAAATTCAGACCATTAATTAAATAAATAAATCATATTTATTTAATTAAATCTTCTCTCACATTTAAATAAATTAATATTTATTTAAACTCCCCCAAAATCCCACCTCTCACATTTAAATAAATTAACATTTATTTAAATCACCTTTATCCTCTACCCACTTGCATTTTCCTACAAATGCAAGTTGCACAACTATTTTAAATAAATCATTTATTTAAATCACCTTTATCCTCCACCCACTTGCATTTTCCTACAAATGCAAGTTGCACAACTATTTTAAATAAATTATTTATTTAAAATCCTATTTATCCTCACCCACTTGAAACCTTTAATGGTTTCCCTTAAAGTCTTCAAACTTAATGGCTTCCCTTAAAGTCTTCTTAAGACTTTAATTGCTTCCCTTAAAGTCTTCAAGCCTTTAATGGTTTCCCTCAAAGTCTTCAAGCATTTTAATGCTTTATCTTCCTTTTTCTCATTTAAATAAATTAATATTTATTTGAATATTTATCCAAATGCAAATTACACCATTTAATTGAAATAAATGATTTTATTTTAATTGAAAATACCAAAATTCCTCCCACTTGCATTTTCCTACAAAATCCACTTGCATGCCTAAACCCCTTCTAGATTCTTCTAAACCCTTCCTAATTAACCTAATCCATCCCCTAAATATTGTCACATTCCTAACCAAATTGAAGTCACTTCTCAAAGACTCCAAAGTCTTTGAAAAGCAATTAATGCTTTGTGTGTTCAACAAATTAACCTCTAAAGTCTTCCAAACCACTTATGGCTCTTACATGACCATTAATGGTTAATTCCACTTGCACCCATGGTTAAGGACTTTGACCCCTAACTTAACCCTCATGTAACCCATGTGTCTCTTCAAAGCATTTATTTCTTTGACTAGGGTAACCATCATGTCCCCTCAAGCATTTAATGCTCCTTATCTCTCCTTTCAAGCCTCCTCATGGTGACACTTGTCAACATGGGATTGGGTTGAAAGTCTCACATGGATTGAATATCTTTCAATCCTAACCCTTGTTAAGATTGCTCAATCTTAACCCTTCATTTCCCCATTTCTTCTATAAATAGAACCCTTCTCCTCAAGCAAAAAAGAAGCATTAGAGTATTGTTGTTATACTGGCATTAGCATAGAGCTTTTTCATAGCATCACTATCTACACTTGCATAGCATTTATTTATCATATTCAACTATCTTGAATCTCCATATGGCATCCATGGATAGTGCTAAAAGCTAAGAGCTACACTCATTTGGGACTTGGAGAGGGGAGAAACAAGGGAGAAGCATCAAAAGGCATCATGGAAGCATCTTAGGGAGGCTCTTCTCCTTTCTTTTATTTTGTTAAACTTCTTTCATGCTTTTTTTGAAATCTCTTTTGATATGTTTGGAATGGGTTTTAGTTCTTTGTTTTGTTTTTATGGTTGAAACTAACTTATTAACATTGAACTTTGTTGTTGCCTTGTCCCCATTTCCACGACATCAGTATCTTTGGAAGACAATAAGATGTTGATTTCCCCCTTTTCCTTATAAGAAGTTAAGAGTGTTGTCTTTTCCATGAATCCGGATAAAGCTCCGGGACCAGATGGTTTTACTCCTTTATTTTTTCAGAAATGTTGGGATTTTGTGGGAAATGATGTTTTATTGGCTCTCGAGGAAGCTAGGGGAAATAGGTCTATTTTAAAAGAACTTAATACTACAATGATTACATTTATTCCTAAAAAAGAGGATACTAAGACTTTTGTTGACTTCCGCCCCATTGCTTTATGTAACACTTTGTATAAGATATTTATGAAGGCAATTTCCCTTAGGTTGGCAAAAATTCTACCTAGGATCATTTCATTGGAGCAAGGTGGTTTTGTTCCCGGAAGGGAGACGACAGAGGGTGCAATTGTAGCACATGAGGTGCTGCATTCTATTTCCACCCAAAGAACCCCGACCATGATACTTAAACTAGACACGATGAAGGCTTATGATAGAGTAGAGTGGGGGGCTTTATGTGCTGTTCTTGAGAAGTTAGGTTTTTCCAAGGCTTGGGTCAAATGGATTCATGCATGCATTTCTTCTGCAAGATTCTCAGTTTTAATTAATGGTTGTCCTTGTAGTTTTTTCACTTCCTCTAGGGGTTTGAGAAAGGGAGATCCCCTTTCTCCCTTTTTGTTTATTCTCCTAGCTGAAACCTTTAGTTGGGCTATTAGGGCTGCTAAAGTGGGGGGCTTTGGAAAGGTATAAGGATTCAGAATATTCCCCAAAGTATTTCACATTGTCTCTTTGCAGATGATACTTTGTTATTTGGACATGCTTCATTAGTGGAGGCAAAAATGATTAAAGGAATAATACAAAATTATGCATCGTTTTCTGATCAGAAATTAAATGGTGATAAATCAAAGATTTTTTTCCTTAATACATCACAACTGGTTCAGCATAGGTTGCAATCCTTTTGGGGATTTGAGACTAGAAATCTTCCATGTACTTACCTTGGGATTCCTTTCTTTGTTAAACAGGATAAGATTGGTTTTTGGGATAAGATTATTTCGGTCATTTCTAAAATAATTCTCTCATGGAATCATAGATGGTTAACTTTGGCGGGTAAAATTGTTCTCATCAAGTCTGTTTTGAATGTTGTTCCCATATATCTCATGTCTATTTTGAAGTCTCCAAAAGCAGCTATTGTTAGTTTACAGGATACTCTTAGAGATTTTCTTTGGAACAATAATAAAGATGGCAAGACGAAACTCCCTTTAGTTGCATGGGAAAAGGTATGTTTGCCTAAGGAACTTGGCGGAACAGGAATTCGGAGTTTGGAAAATCAAAATTTATCCTTAGGTGCTAAGTTGGTTTGAAAATTATATGACAAGCCTAGCTCCTTATGGACATAGATTATGTTTTCCAAATATTTAAATAATGGACCGAGAGAGTACATTTTTAAAGTCTCAAATTTGCCTTTGGGTTCTGCTATTTGGAATTTCCTTTGTAAATGTAGATCAGTTATTTTGCCACATCTCTCATGGATTGTTCATAATGGTAGAAAGGTCAGATTCTGGGATGAAGTATGGAATGGACACACACCTTTGGTGAATATTAGGGATTGGTCTCCTCTGATCACTGTTCTTTCCTCCCTTTGGGGTGTTTTTGTAGTAGATTATTTTGAAATTGTGACTAGTGGACCCCTTAAGCTAGCTAAATGGAAGTCGATTGATTTCTTAGATATTGATCAAAGCATGAAATTAGATTTTGAAAAGATTTTGGGGGATAGAATTGTATTTTTTTCTAATTCTGAGGATGAACTTATTTGGACAAAGAATATTTTTGGTAAGTACACTATTAAAGATGGTGACAACTCTCTTATGGTTGCTAAAGATTTATCACCTTGGCCTTATATGTTGTTTTGGCATTCGGCTTGTCTTCCTAAAGCTTGAGCCTTTTCTTGGTTGGTAGTTCAAGACAGAGTTCTTACAGGTATGAGACTAGACAGGCTTGGTATTACTGTTGTTTTCCCTTGTGTCCTTTGTAACAAAAATTTAGAATCTTCTTCACACTTGTTCCTACATTGTGATTATGCTTATGAATGTTGGCAGTGGTTGTTTGAGAAGTTAAATATATCCTTTGTTATTGGTAAGGATCTCATTTCCCATTTCAGATCTTGGCCCTTTATGTTTGCCTTATCTTTTTATGCATGCCTTTGGATCATATCTCCATCTATTGTGATTTGGAATGTTTGGCTAGAGAGAAACAACAAGATATTTAAAAAAACAAGGTCTTCTGTGTCTGAGGTTCTATTAAAAATTGAGTCTTCAATCTTTGAGGTTGCTTTGTCATTTATTTATAAGAATTTGGAAAATCTTACTTCTTTTTTGCACTGGGATAGTAGAGTTACTAGAGTTTGGAAGATGCTGCCAGTTTTACCCTCTCATGGTTCAATTTTTTTAAAAAATGATGCAATAGGTAAGAGATGCTCTGCTATATGGAAACCTCCTCCGCAGGGGCACTTTAAACTAAATTTTGATGGGGCCTCTCATGGTAACCCTGGGCCGGCTTGGGTAGGCATGGTAATTTATGATCACAATGCAAATTTTATTCGAGCTAAGTGTCATGCTATTGGTTTTAAAACTAACAATTATGCGGAATTTCATGCTTTGTCTTGTGGATTGGATATGGCAATCTCTTTGGGAATTAAGGACTTAATAATTGAAGGTGATTCTATGGTGATTATTCAATGTTATGAAAAAGAAATCGAATTGTTGGACTTTGCAGTATATACTTGATCCCATTTTACAAAAATTAGAATTGTTTGAATCTTTCTTGGTATCCCATTGTTATAGAGAAGTTAATAAGATTGCGGATTATTTGGCAAATTTAGCCATTGATAGCAATGCTAATCAACGAGAGGTGGGTTTTGAGGAAATTCCTTCTAGGTTATGGGAGGGTTTGCAACAATAGTTATATGATTTTCTTGAGTAATGTTGATGTAAAATTTTATGATGATAATTATTCCCGCTTTCCCCTTTCATTTCAAGTATTCATGTTCATTGTCTAGAGGAGAGTTCGAGCTCATGGTATTTGATACAATAGTGTTTTTCCAAAGGTTTTTTGATTCTTTCTTTTTTGGCAGGAAGGTTTTTGGCTCATGGGATTTGGCACAGGGCTTTGGAAAATTTTGTCTTCTTCCATTGGTACCAGCTGTGGAGTCTACATTTGAAAATTATCCGATGGGTTTTTTTGGCAAATTGTCATATGGGCTCTATGCAAAACTGATATTATATGTGTTGTGACCGCATTTTGTATGTGGTTTTGGGCGGGGTGCATAAACTGATCTATCAGATACTATAGGTTTATTTTATGAGCTGTCACCAGAGGTTTTCTTCTCAGGGTTCTTTCCTCCGGTATGCTCTTTGAATCCTGTGTAAAAAATAAAAAATATTAATAAAAAAGTTTAGTGGAATAATCCACTTTTATTGAAAAAAATAAAAATATGTAACTTGCATGACATTAAATTTGTCTTTTTCTAATTTTACCCCCTTTTAAAATAATATTGATACTTAGGTAAGAAAGGAAATATCAATCTAAATTCATGAAATAAATGAATCATCCAATTAAATAAATCTACTTAGTTAAAATTCATTGTGAAGAATTTAAATTGTTCATTCCTATCTAAGTTTTCCAATCACTTGACAAATGATTTCCCATTTTTCTAATCTAGATACAATTGTTGGGACCTATTTCCAATTTTAATCCCCTTTAGAATTTACAAATAGTGATACAATAAATTTGATAAATTAACAATCTTTTTCTATGTATGCATTTTCATATTATTAAAATTAATAATTACAACAAATTATTAAAATTAGTGTTAACATAATCTTACTATATTAATATTATTAATAAATTATTATATTTTTATTTTATTTAAAAGCTATTAATACCTAATCTTACTTTGATTAAGTTTTATTCATGGAAATAATAACTACTGATTTATTTATTAGTGCTTAAATAAAATAAAAATATAGATAATAGTTGTATGATGAAATTACAGAGTTACAGAGAATGATTTTCTGGAGGCATCAACAGAATTCACATATTCCTGAGATGCATTTTTTTTGAAAAATTTTATTTACAGAGAATGATTTTCAGGAGGCATCAACAGATTTCACATATTCCTAAGATGCATTTTTTTTTGAAAAGTTTTATTTACAGAGAATGATTTTCGGGAGGCATCAACAGATTTCACACATTCCTGAGATGTATTTTCTTTTTTGAAAAGGTTTATTTACAGAGAATGATTTTCCAGAGACATTGATATAAAAGAGTAATTTAAGAAAGGGTTTATTTAAGAGAATGATTTTGTGGAAACATTGATATAAAACAATAATTTAAGAAACAGATTTCTCAGAAAGGAAAATTTCAGAGAAAATACTTTACACAAGGCACCAATAATTTGTTGAATAGATTTTTGAGAGAGAGTAGTTTTATTTTATTCTTACAAAGAATATCAAATACATTTGAAAATTTCCTTTCCTACAATCACAAAGAAGTAGACTACTCACAGAGGGAAAATAAGGGAACAGAAGAAATACACACAATTGATCAAACCCTCATTCAAAGAGAAATAAGCTTTTGGTGCACAACTTTATAATCACAAAGAGGTAGAAAGAAAATTCACTATTAAGGAATAAGATTTTCATTTGATTGATCAAACCCACGGGTGAGTGAAAGATTGAATCACATGAAAGAAAAATAATAAAAATAAGAAGCAAGATTCATACACAAGAAATTAATTTTTTTATTCACAGGAAAGAAAATAATAAAACAAGAAAACAAGATTCATGCACGGGTAATTAATTTCTATTCACAAAGAGAAGAATTAATTCTTGGAAAAAAATAACTAAATAGGAAAAATAAAATTTTTGCACAAATCTAGACTTAAATAGAAAAGAAAGCAAAAGCAAGATCTCTTTCCTTCTTTTTTCCCAAAGAAAATTAATTAAATAAATAGATATCCTTACATGCGTTTTTAAGGAGAAAAGATTTACTTTTTTTTTTCTTTTTTTTTTTTTGAAACAACAAATACATATATATATTCTTTTTTTTGAATTAATAGAATTTCCTTTATTAATTTTTCTAATTAACTAAGATGGTAGATATTTTATATGAAATAAATTCTAAGAGAGAAAATAAACTATTTCTTGCAAAATACAAAGTTCACGTATGTCAATTAAAAGAATGTGAAGAGACGAGAACCTGGACACTCGAAGCTCGATGTAGAATCCCCTCCAAATTCTTCAAGCTAGCCTCCCTTGATCCTTCCTAGCAACTTTGTGAAATTTCTTGAAAACAACTTTTACAATCCTACAATGAAATATGACTCAAAGAGAAACCTACTACTTTCAATAACTTGAGAAAAATTCTTTCTTCAAAATAACCAACCCCCTCTTTTCAAAAACTTGCATACATTATATAGAAAAGATCCCTCAATTCCACTATAAAGAGAATTAATTGAAAGAAATGATTCTTTTCCAATATTGAATCCATGCAAAATTGATTAATATCTTAGTGGGGGGAGTTACATGCAAGGAAATTAAGGAATGGAGATTCCTCTAGAAGCTTCTAATTTCTCCTACAACATGTGCTAAATAACATATTGAGAAAATAAATAATTTTTAAATTAATTTATTACAAAAATGATTGTTGTCATAGTGGGGGTTACATTTGACCATACATTTAAAATTCAAATTTGAATTCTCCTCCATTTTATCAAAAATAAATTTTGTAACTCCTTTGTCATAAAAAGAACTATGAATAGAATTATTTTTGTCATAGAATAATTTATAACTCCCATGTCATATATTTTTTAAATATAATATTTATTCCTTGATATTTTGAATTTGAAAATTGCTTTTCTAGAATCTTCTTATTTTTCCTACACCATGTGCTTAATTAGAATATTGAGGAAATAAATAATTTCCAAGTAAATTATGACCTCACGAGTTTGTCACCACTATTTAATTCTTCTTTTTATTTAAAAACTTCAGCCTCATTTCAATTTATCTTTTCTTTCTAACATTACTCATAAAATTAATATAATAATAATAATAATAATAATAATAATAATAATAATAATAATAATAATAATAATAATAAATAAAAAAAAATAAAAATAAAATAATAATAATAATAATAATAATAGCAAGTCATATCAAGTTCCAAAAAGAGGGTTATGACATAATGTTGCTGATGTTCTTTCAAAAATGCTGATAGAATTGTTAATTGAGCGTATGGCTTTAGTTGGTAATGTTGACAATGATTCAAGTGAACCTTGTACAAAAGGAATGTGATAAAGAAAATGACAGAGAAGTGTCTAAGGGCACATCATGATCTTAAGATTAATTTGATTGGTATCAAAATTGTGTGTGTGAAAAAGTGAACCTGTAGCTGCAAGCACAACACTTCAATTAAGTCATTATATGCATGGTTAGTAATCAATAATCAATAAGAAATAAACCATAGCAAAGCGATTAATTGCCTTCTAAAAGATGCGAGTATAAGATTGCTCTCAGATTTTTATAAGCAATACCAGTGACTAGACTACAACAAGATGAAGGATTTAATCTATATGATATTAAGCTATATGGATGCAAGATGGATGAATAATTCAAGCAATAATAACCAATTCAAGTAACAATGGATGCAAGCAATAATGAATGTAAAATGGATGTAAGTAATCTAAAAAAAGCACAATGATTTCAATGACTCCAGAGCGAAATTAGCATGATAATAATCTCCAAGCGTGTTCTCAAAAATCTCTGGGGTGAATTGGAATGAGAGCTGAAGACTGAATTTATAGAGAATAAAAAAAAGCTGAATTTAGGATTAATTGCAAATAATTGAGAAATCAGGTTGAGTTAACCTTGAGATAGATTCCAATTATAGTTTAATTGAAATGCATTCAAATTAGAAGTCCAAGTTGCATTGGAAAATAATAATAAATTAATTCCATTTGATAAAAATAGATAATTCTATGCACATATTTGATTCATTCAAGAAAAAGGTCTTTTCAATGCAACTGAACTTCTTTTTCTGAAAAGCTTTGAGTTCCAATTTTAGAGAATAATTCCATAATTCAATTAAATTGCTTTTCTGATTTCAAGTTCTAAATTTAGAAAAAGAAATAATATCTCAAGTTTGATTTCTCTCTTAATTGAATTCTTTTTTTGATTTTTTGTTTTGTTTCAATTCAACTCTTTGTAACAAATTAATTCATCTTTTGTAATAAATTAATCCTTTTTGCATGATTGAATGGCAAATTTATTAATTTAATTAAATATGCAAGGATATTTAATAAATTAAAGTGGGATAACTGATCAAAATGATATTCTTGGAAATGATTCAATTAATTAAATCAATATTTAATTAATGTTGAGTAGTTGATTTGCCATGTGATTTTTGATAATTAAAGAATTAATAATGTGCTCAAGATTAATTTAATTGCCTTTGGTTAGGACCTTGGTGATGTTGTCGAGATTAGGGGCCGATGGTTTAGATGACCAATTTTAGGGTATTATATTTGCCCCTCTTTGAATTAATGTGTGAGCAACGCTTTGATTCAAAGAATGTATGATGTCTAGGAGATGCCAGTTCTGAACTTGATTGATCACGAACTAGATAAAAAAGCAAGGTGTTTAGCTTGATTCGAAGTGACAAAGCTAAATGAGGTCTGATTAAAGTGATAATGATCCCAAACTTGATTGAACTGAGGAACGATAGAAAACAAAGATACCGAACTTGAACTTGATTGATCAGGAAGCGGATCTTACTGATCTAGAACTTGATTGATCTTAGATGCAGTGAGTGATGATAAAAATCGATCTTGAACTTGATTGATCAAGACACGATGAGCGAAGAATAAACCGTCCATCTTGATCAAGAAACGAATACTGAACACCTGCTTAGATTTAGTGTGATCAAAGAAACTCTTTAAACTTTTGATTGAGTTTAAACGAATAATCAGTTTGATTTGAAGCGATAAACTGATTAATGTTAAGAGATTAATTCAGATGAAAGACAAATATCAGCTTGATTTGAAGCGATGAAACTGATATGCCCCTAGCGATTGATTTGATTCAGATGATCGAGAGATCTCAACTTGATGTGAAGCGATAAAACTGAGATGCCCCTTAGCGATAAGGATTGATTTTCTTTAATTGAAAAGATTTTGCTCGACTTTTGAAAAATTTTCTCGACTTGTGAGATGTGAAGTCATAAGGTCGTGAGTATGCCCCCTCAGGAGAGAAATCGAAAGATAGCGAAGGATTGATTATAGGCAATTGTGTGGCAAAAAATAACTTATTTGAGCACAAATTGATCATGAGGATTTTTTTGAAAATTTTGGCGATGATTGATAAGAAATTGAGCGTAGAGTTGATTGTAATGTTGATGTGTAGAATGAAATTGAATTAAGATTCAGTGTTTGAATTTGAGCACATTTTGAAGAAAGAATGAGCATTTGATGAAAAAAGCGCTAAGTGGTCAAAATTTTGAAATTGACTAGTAAAACGATCTCGAATTTCGATTTGGATCCCGAAAAATGGAATCAGAGCAGGCATATTAGCTAAGGGTACAATTTTCGTGACCATCAGAGCAAGTTGAAAATTTAGGTTTTAGGCTATATATAGGATGAAAGTGTCATTTTCAATTCATTTTAACCCTCCAAGTTTGAAAATTCAAAAAGCCTTCTGCGAAGAAAAATGGTGGTCCCTACTCGTTAGCATCGATTTGAGCGCCAGAGACGTCACAATCGACCCCGAAACTACGAGCCAGTGGTAAGTGATCGATCTTTAGCCTCTTTATGTTTCCAATTTTGAATTTTTTTGTTTATTTTTCATGTTTTTCATGGGTTTTGGGTTGGGTGTCATGGTTTATCGTGCGAGACAAGATCCTGTCTCGTACGAGAAACTAGCAAATTATCTTTTATTATTTAAGACCATTAGATTTTTCGTACTGGAGTAACCCTTGTGTCGTACGACATGTCGGTTAGGAGACCATTTTTTCGTGCGGAATCCAATAAAGTGTTGTTTGAGGCTGTTTTCTCGTACGAGAGCCATTCCTGACTCATACGAGATTATGTTTAACTGTGTTTTGTCGTTCGAAAAATAGTGACCATTTTTGAAAGTGTAAACATGAAATTTTGGTTTTGCATTTGACTTATTTGGATTTGCGTGATGTTTAACTTCTCTTGTAGGCTCACGTGGAATGTTTTCTGATGATCGTTGTTGGGTTTTTGTGCAGGTGTGCTTACCTCCTGTGCTCTTCAAATGTGTATATCCTCCCACTATGGCTTTGGTTCGTGATTTGTTTGAGGTCAAGCAGGCTCATATTGATATGTGTGGCTTTACTCACCTGATGAGGTTACTTGATATCCGTGTGAACCATGGGATGTTGACAGCATTGGTAGAGTGATTTCATTCAGAGCATAATACCTTTCATTTGCCAGTTGGGGAGTTGACTATCACTCCCAAGGATGTGTACAGGATCCTTCATATCCCTTTTGCTGGGGATAAGGCAGATTATGATACTGCATTGTTACCTAGACTACAGGCTCTTAGGAACGTATTCAGGGATCCTAATATCTTGACTTGTTCTATGAGTTGGGATATATTGATGGGAAGGTACAGTGAGGAGTATCCGCTGGCATGTGTCCTAGCAGGTTTCATTGGTTGCTTCTTGATGCCAGACAGAGGGCAACAGGGTTTTCAGAGTGGATGGGGCCGTATGCTGGAGAGGTTGATAGAGACCCCTCAGAGACTTGGCTGGGGCTCTTGCTTATTGGCCCACATGTATTAGGAGATGCATGAGATTGTCTATAGAGATGGGCGTAGCATGGTTACGAGGGTTTACATTTTACAGGTGTGGGCTTGGGAGCACCTTCACGTTTGTCAGCCGATAGTTGATGATAGCAGAGAGCCTGGGCAACCTATTATCTACAGGTATGTTGGATATATTACGCAGCCCCATCTAGGCAAGACAGACTTCTGGCAACGACAACTCGATGATCTGATAGCTGTTATATGGTGTAAAGCGGAAAAATCGAACCCTAGTCGTTCTCCCCTCCCCAACTCCAAGGAGAGAGAAGGGAGAGTCACTAGGGTTGATGGTTTTCACTTAGGAGAGACTTTACATTCAAAAGAGGGGTTGAAACCCACAAGATCCAATCCCATGCAATGCAAGATTGGATTCTATATGAATTTCAAGGGTTAAGACATCAAGGATACCCTCTTTTGTAAAGAATGTAGATAGAAAGATTGAACTAGGAATGCATGTAAAGTAGGAAATATTCGCTTATAAACATTGATAGGGATATGGGATGAAGCTGCGGACCTGGAATTAGCAGTAAAATGTCGAGACGGTGCTGTTCTGCAAATTTGAGCGAAAGTTGACGGGACAATGGCGCCCGACGTGCACACGGTCCTCCAAAAAATCCGCGAAATGAAGGGGGATCTGTTCGTCTCTGCACAAGGATTCCAGATCTTCAATTACAGCTGCATACCTGCAACCTACACACAAAAAAGAGAAGACGATTGGGGGGTTAGGGATGAGGGGTTTGCCTTTAGGTCAAACCCCGGTTTTGGAATTAACCAAGAAATGAGAATGCTGTAAATGTAAATGTTTGTAATGTAAACAAGTACTGATACCTTGTTGTAAGAATGTTTGTATTCTTACATGCGAAGCTGTAATGTATGTAGTATGTAGTATGTTGTATGTGATCTCCTCTTCAATGGTTGAATCCTTGTCTTGAATGCAACACTTAGCCTTGAATGGAGACTTAGAATGCTCAATTGCTTGAAGGAATGCTTGAATGCTTGAATGTTGGAATGTTTGAATGTTTGAATATCGCTTCCGCGTCTTGTACACATATGTCCTTCCTTTTTCTGACCTCCTCAAATGGGAGAGGAAATGTAGTTTATATACTTGTCAATTAGGGATGATAGACTGATTTTCCCAACCTTAGGCCGACCAGGAAACATTATTTTCCAATTTGCAAACTTAAAGACCCGAAGCCCCATAAGAGACCGGGCCCAAAATAGGGCCAGGGACCAGGGCGCTGGGCGCCATGGTCCTGGGGGACCAGGGTGCTAGGCACCCTAGTCCTAAAGGACCAGGGCGCTGGGCACCATGGTCCCACCTCCCGGGACAGCAGGGTGCAAGGAGGATCAGGCCAGGGTGCAGAAAAATGTAGTTTTTGATGTCATGAACAAGTTTCAGGGTCTCCATTCAGGTTCCGTGTTGCATCGCCATCGTGAAGACCCAAATGTAGTCGAAATTGCAAGTGTCACAATTTTAGGATGCTACATTTAGCCCCCACTTTAGCGGGAGTATAAGCGTACGCTCATACTTTCGGTAAAGTACAAGGAAACAACATTGAAAAACTTTCACCACGTCAAGGAGGCAAGATACACCAAGCCCCCAATGGACTAAGGATCTTACGACTTCGATTGACAAAGTAAAAGGGAAGATCACGAGGGAGAATCATGACTGTCAGTAGTAAGGTTCCCTCACTATGAGTCATGCAAGAAAGATATCAAAAATTTTCAAGGCAAAGGTAAATTTGTCAAGAAATTTTCAAGTATCTTGAAAAGATATGGACGAGATGTATGCCCCCCTACGTTAAAGAGATTGCACACGCCTCACCGGGGGTGATTGCTTTAAGGTAGTGATACATATAAGAAATGAGAAAGGAAAGGAGCACGTTATCACAAGGATTTAGCCCCCAAGTGTGAGATAAGCCCTAGGATAATAGACACAAAACACAAAGCACAAGGTGACTTCGCTTTCCTCGGGGTCAGTATGCTGTATGATAATTCATGTATATCATATGTATGCATGCATAATTGTTCTTCATTCCCCAATCAAGGAAGGTCACCTAGAAGAAGGGAACACATGTATCTTTTGAGTCAACATGAGAGAGACCAAAAGAGATCTCAATGTTTTGCATCATCCTCAAGTAGACAACACTAAGGACAACAAATAGAAGAATGAGAATAACACATAGAAGAAGTAACAAAAGAGATCAAGAGAGGAGGAGAGAGTCTGCTATGCTAATGAACTAGTCTAGCATGTCATCTACCCCCCGATCTTGCTGATCAATATTTTGGGAAGATAGGAAACACGCTAGAGGAGGAACATCCAACACAGTAGATGGAGCTATCACCAGATCCAAACAAGGGCTATGTCCATGTTCCGAGCCATGGTGTTCTTGTCTAGGAGCTAGGATAAGTGCTTTCAAAAATTCGTTAGATAGATGGTTATCAACATCAACATACTCATATTCACTATCAGAATGAACAGGAGTAACATTTTCATCATGAATAACATTTTCATCTATATCATCATCAAGATTTATAAAAATAGGATCTTTAACTCGCACAGGATCAAGACCATCATGCATCTTATGTTTAGGAGATTTCGGCTCAATCATCGACTGAGGAGAAAATGGAATAATACTGGTTGAAGGTGTTTTTGGGGATTGCAAAGTTTGAAAAGCAGCTGCCTGAGCTCTAAGACGACGCTTTCATCGGCGTTCACATGCAGAATGATTCCGTCTAGTCTTAGTAGGAAGTTGAGAAGATTGAGGAGGAGGAATGTTCTCATCCTTATCACTTGGGTGTTTAGGTTGTGGTCTCTTAGGTTGAATAATAGGAGAAGAGGAAGGTCTCTTCTCTCCATAAGAGGAAGGAGGAGGAACTGCTCCATATAAGGGAGGAATATTTGGTTTAGGAACGAGACCAAGTTCATCATGACGAGGAGGGATAGGTCTACATTTAGGAAGTTTATTAGATATAGGCATAGTCACATCCATAGGGATGGGTTGGGAATCTTCTTGAGGAAAGACATTAGTTTTATCTTTCAAAGGGAGAACTTCCTTCTCAAGAACGATAGGAATGTCAAGTTTGGGTGTTCTAGGTTCACTTAGAGATAGGATCATATCTTTTTTCCACTTTTGATAAGATTTGAAAAGATGATCACTTCGTGGAGGAAGAGATTGGAATTGTTTAGGCCAGAAATAATCAATAGGAACGCTAGAAGTTCTTTCAGCTTGTTTAAAGAGACTATGATTGACAGTAACAACTTCACCATTATGGGGAAATTTCAAACACTTGTGAATAGGAGAAGCAATAGCTTTCATGGAAGATAGCCAAGGATAGCCTAGCTTCACACGAAATTGTTCGGATGATGGAATAATAGCAAAGTCCACATCAAGGGATTTGTTATGGACCTCAATAGGTAATGTAATAGAACCAATTGCAGGAGAAGAAAATGCATCAAATAGTTTCACAACCACATTTGTTTCATCATAGATCACTTGATTCAATTGCAAAGTAAAAAGAAATTCTTCAGTAATGATATTAACCATACAAGAAGGATCAATAAGCACTCCACGGCAAGGTGTATTCTTGACTTTTGCAACTATATATAAAGGACCATCAGGTGCCCTGATAGTTTCACTAGAATCAAAGGTGATGGAAAGTTCTTTAGGGATTTTCTGCTACTCTACAAAGTTAATCACATTCGGAGTCATAGACACAAGATCATCAGGTGAGACAGAGGAATCATTAGTATCCATTGCATTAGAGGTATGAGAAGGTAATGGATCAGTAAAAATCTTAAGATTTTGGTTAGGAGGAGCTACAGATGTATTTCCTTTATCATTCACACCAGAAACAAAGATAGTATTCTTATGAATCAAATCTTGAATTTTACCTTTTAAAGCAAAACATTTTTCAGTATCATGCCCAGGATGACGATGAAATTGACAAAAAGATTTGTTATCAAAATAGGGTGAATTAATCTTTGCAGGATCTATTTGCTTTATAGGAGGAAGAGTAAGCACATTTTGTTCCAATAACTTATTCATAATGCTATGCAATGATTCATTCAAAGGAGTAAACTTTCTTTCTTCCTTGAAAAACTTAGAAATAGGAGGCACACCTGATGCCGCATTCACATTGTTGTTGATGATGTTTTCATTCAATTTAATGGACTCTCTGTTCAGTTTAAACTTCTCAAATGGTTGTTGACTACTATCACCCTTATGACTCGGAGCCATAGGATTTGCTTGTTCCATTTGACTCACAGTCAGTTGATAATTGTGAAGAGTTGCACACAACTGTTGGAAAGAAGTAAACTCAGAAAACAAAAGTTTTTCTCTAATATCTTTTTGTAAATTAGAAATAAAGATTCTTTGAATATCATTGTCAGGCACTGGAAAAGAAATTTGAGCATACAAATGCTTATATCTAGCAATGAAATCAGTCACTTTTTCTTTAACACCTTGTTTACAATGCATTAAATCAATCAAAGTAACTTTAGGACTTATATTGTTTTGAAATTGTTGAATGAAAGCATTTGCAAGTTGTTCGAAAGAAGTAATAGAATAAGAAGGCAACGAGCAGTACCATTGTAGGGCTTTATCTCTTAATGTTCTAGTAAACAGTTTCGCAAGCAACCTTTGGTCATAAGCAAAATCAGTACATATTGTTTGAAAGGTCTTAACATTTGTTAGAGGATCACCCTTACCATTATAAAGCTCCAAATGCGGAATTTCAACATGTTTAGGGGGGATAGCTCAAACAATGTCAAGAGAAAGTGGGCTCGCAACATCAAATGTGGGCACACTAAACTTAGATTGATTCATAGAGGCAATTTGTTGCTGTAAAGAAGAGACAGTTTGTGCAAGATTGTTAATGGTCGCTTCAGTCGAAGAGTTCATATTAGACGTGTTAGATTGTGATGGAGGTGTTATGTTATTGAAAGAAGCTAGAGAGTAAGGTGGTTGGACACTATGATAGTTAGTCATAGAAGATGATTGGAAAGGAGGAACACTACAAGGAGGAATGGAAGGGTTAAATGAATTGCCCCCTTGCGTCATGTTCATTTGTGGAGATAAAATAGGAACACTCATTGAAGGAATGAATGAAGAAGTTGGATTGAACGAAGGAAGAGGGTTGATTGAAGAAGAGGGATTGCCCCCATGACTGGTGATCATAGGAGGAATGTCTTGCATTGAAGTAGTCATTATGTTTGATGTAAAAGTAGGTATACTAGCAGTAGGAGTTGTCAAAGGAATAGAATGATTAACCTGAGTAGAAAGTTGTGTATAACCTAAAGTTTCAGCACAACTCTTCATAGGCATCACATTCGAATCCACAATGTGTGCAATACCACACAAAATATCAATTCCATTCTTATCACTTTGAACCATACGTTTTAGACCCTCAATTAAAGGAAGAGCTTGACTATCGGGGTATACTTGAGACATCCATTGTCGAAAATCATCAAATTGGTTATCCAATTTTGAAAGTTGTTCTACAGAAACCTCATGGAGAGCTTCTTCATCATTAACAAGATTAGAGGAATTGCCCATGTCCTCGTTAAAAAGGCCATTCAAATTAGGTTCCATCTCCTCATTAATTAAACCTTGGAAAGACTTAATTCTAAGGCTTCCTCTAACGGGAATAGTGTAAGTAGGACTTATTGTTGTAAAACTCATGCACTAAAGAAAGAGAGAAGATTTTGAATTTTAGAGGTAGCAAATTTCAATAAAATCAGCCAATCTCCTAGATTTAAGCTGTTAAATGCAATCAGGAAAATCTCCCAAAATTTCGGAAAAAATGTCCGGGACCATGGCGAACGGAGTGCACACGGTCGTCGCAACTTTTTTGAAAATTTTCAGGGATGAAAGTTATGATGATTTTAAAGCTAATCTGAAAAAATTGAGTGATTTTACGATCTGTAGATAGGCCAAATTAAAGTTGCAATCTCAAAATTGAACCCTACCAAGATTGTTGAAAAATGTAAAATTTGAATTTTGAAAAAGAGGGGGAAACTGAAATTTTGAATTTTATGATTTTAGAGGGAACGCTGAAAGCAATGCAAGTTTTGAAATTTAAAAGTTTACTCGATTTCATGCAAAATTCGAATTTGAAAGTGGAAATCAAGGTTGTTGCAATTAAACACTTGATTTCAAAAGTCACAAACTGCAAAAAATTGAATAAAACACTGAAATTTCGAATGAATGCTAACACACTTTTCAGATTTAGGACTGTAAGAAACACAATTTTGATATGAATTTCAATTTCAACAATTTTTGAATGATTAGAAGCCTCAATCCAAGCAATCGCTAGACCAACTTTGAGTTTAATTTTGAAAGTGTTAAAATTGATAAAATCAGCCAAAATTTTGGATTTTAGCAAAAAAATACAGTAAGATCTAGCTCCCGAAATTTCAGAAAAATTGTCGGGGACGATGGCGCTCGGGGTGCACACGGTCCTCGCAACTTTTTTCCAAATTTTCAGGGATGAAAGATATTGTGATTTTATTGCGGAATCCAAAGTTACAGCCGATTTGGAGGTGTTTTGATTAGTGAAATTATCAGTCAAAGGTTGAATCAAGAAGGTTTTACAAATTAGGGTTTTGACATTTAACCACTTAATTTTCAGAATTAAAGCACAAATATGAATTGACAATTTGCAATAGAAGGGTAAATTTGAAACAAGCATTAACAATTAAACATTTCACAAGTTTAATTACTTAAAAGAAAATTTTAGGGTTTTTATGCAATTAACCTCTAAAAATTTGCGAAAGATCAAACATGGAAATGTAATTAGGGAATCAAATTTTTCAGATCTAACCATGAATAATCAGAATGATGATGTTCATGTCGGGTTCACCAAAATGTAAAGCGGAAAAATCGAACCCTAGTCGTTCTCCCCTCCCCAACTCCAAGGAGAGAGAAGAGAGAGTCACTAGGGTTGATGGTTTTCACTTAGGAGAGACTTTACATTCAAAAGAGGGGTTGAAACCCACAAGATCCAATCCCATGCAATGCAAGATTGGATTCTATATGAGTTTCAAGGGTTAAGACATCTAGGATACCCTCTTTTGTAAAGAATGTAGATAGAAAGATTGAACTAGGAATGCATGTAAAGTAGGAAAGATTCGCTTATAAATAGAGATAGGGATATGGGATGAAGCTGCGGACCTGGAATTAGCAGTAAAATGTCGAGACGGTGCTATTCTGCAAATTTGAGCGAAAGTTGATGGGACGATGGCGCCCGGCGTGCACACGGTCCTCCGAAAAATCCACGAAACGAAGGGGGATTTGTTCGTCTCTGCACAAGGATTCCAGATCTTCAATTACAGTTGCGTACCTACAACCTACACACAGAAAAGAGAGGACGATTGGGGGGTTAGGGATGAGGGGTTTGCCTTTAGGTCAAACCCCAGTTTTGGAATTAACCAAGAAATGAGAATGCTGTAAATGTAAATGTTTGTAATGTAAACAAGTACTGATACCTTGTTGTAAGAATGTTTGTAATCTTATATGTGAAGGTGTAATGTATGTAGTATGTTGTATGTTGTATGTGATCTCCTCTTCAATGGTTGAATCCTTGTCTTGAATGCAACACTTAGCCTTGAATGGAGACTTAGAATGCTCAATTGCTTGAAGGAATGCTTGAATGCTTGAATGTTGGAATGTTTGAATGTTTGAATATCGCTTCCGCGTCTTGTACACATATGTCCTTCCTTTTTCCGACCTCCTCAAATGGGAGAGGAAATGTAGTTTATATACTTGTCAATTAGGGCTGATAGACTGATTTTCCCAACCTTAGGCCGACCAGGAAACATTATTTTCCAATTTGCAAACTTAAAGACCTGAAGCCCCATAAGAGACCGGGCCCAAAATAGGGCCAGGGACCAGGGCGCTGGGCGTCATGGTCCTGGGGGACCATGGCGCTGGGCGTCATGGTCTTGGGGGACCAGGGCGCTGGGCGCCCTAGTCCTGAAGGACCAGGGTGCTAGGCGCCATGGTCCCACTTCCCGGGACAACAGGGTGCAAGGAGGATCAGGCCAGGGTGCAGAAAAATGCAGTTTTTGATGTCACGAACAAGTTTCGGGGTCTCCATTCAGGTTCCGTGTTGCATCGCCATCATGAAGACCCAAATGCAGTCGAAATTGCAAGTGTCGCAATTTTAGGATGCTACATATGGAGACCATACAGGGGGTTGGAGTCATGGGATGACTGGCGGGTGGTGCAGAGAGATCTTTTTGTTACATGCCCACTGATTGGGAGATCACAGACTGTTGTGGAGCGATTCATTATTTCACGAGTGATGAGGCAGTATGACCGACCTCAGGGTTTCTTTCAGGAGTATACAGCGTATGCTCGATACGCTGATGAGGAGAGACAGGGATGGTCACCTAGGCTATCCTATGCTTTAGCAATGCAGGAGCTGACAGGTTTACACAGGCCAAGGTGGGATTACCTAGAGGATATAGCAGATGTGGGGGTATTGCCCCAGTATAGGGATTACTTTCAGCAACATCCATTCCCTTAGTTTACGGATCCTAGAGAGCATGCTCTTCATATTGAGGATGTGGAGGATGATTCCCCCACACTGGTATAGGGACAGGCACAGAGACAGGGCCATAGGCAGGGACAGGGCCAGAGACTAGATGCTCCACGATGGACTGGTGGTGATCTTGGTGCTAGCAGTAGCGGAGTGCGAGCTGATGTTGGACAATAGAGGTGTGAGGGTGGATCCCTTGGGAGAGTAGGCGTGAGGCTGGGTGGCAGAGAGGAGGAGTGAGCAGCTCTGAGGCAGGTACAACAGCGGCAGGATGAGCAGGGTGGAGCCATAGATGGAGATGGTGGTGGAGATGGCGGCGGAGAGCCTGCGAGAGAGCAGGGAGCTAACACGGGTCGATTGATGAGAGCACGCCTTGCAGAGCTGCAGTCATAGTTGACAGTGGCTTAGACTCAGCTGGCGGAGCGAGACTGACAGCTAGTCAAGGTTAGGGCAGAGCGTGATGGCTAGATCACAGCATTGAGAGCCGAGTCGAGAGTAGAGATAGAGTCTCTTTGACAGGAGGTGCTGCTCCAGAGTAGTAGGGCTGCATATTATGTGGCGGCATATAGTGTCGCAGTTCCTGTTGCACAACAGGTGCAGCCCTATTCACAGCATATGGCTAGATCGGAGGGAGCACGAGCACCACGCTAGGATCCCGGGCATCAGGCTCCTCCTCCTCCACCAGGCAATGAGGGAGAGGGCGCCAGCTAGATAATTCTTTTTGTAGCTAGGATATTTTTTGTAGACACACCCATTTTTTTTTGTAGCCGATATGATTCTTGCTCCGATGGGAGTTTGTACATGTCATTGGACATCATTTTGTACTCTTAGACTTGAGATGATATATATATACGAGATTCGATTTGACTTCATTATACTTGTGTCAATTTGATTATGAGATGTTTCTATATGCTTTATTCTACATGTATGTATTTCTGTCAGCATGAATGTATGTATTGCAAATGATAATGAATGTCTATGTTTTTGTTTCTTTTCATATGCAAATAAATGAATGAAAATGAGTAGTGCAATTTTTTTTATTTTTTTTTCTATGCAATAAGATGAATGCAAATGATTTAATAATAAAACGAATGAATGAATCTATTGTAAAGCGGAAAAATCGAACCCTAGTTGTTCTCCCCTCCCCAACTCCAAGGAGAGAGAAGGGAGAGTCACTAGGGTTGATGGTTTTCACTTAGGAGAGACTTTACATTCAAAAGAGGGGTTGAAACCCACAAGATCCAATCCCACGCAATGCAAGATTGGATTCTATATGAGTTTCAAGGGTTAAGACATCAAGGATACCCTCTTTTGTAAAGAATGTTGATAGAAAGATTGAACTAGGAATGCATGTAAATTAGAAAAGATTCTCTTATAAATAGAGATAGGGATATGGGATGAAGCTGCGGACCTGGAATTAGCAGTAAAATGTCGAGACGGTGCTATTCTGCAAATTTGAGCGAAAGTTGACGGGACGATGGCGCCCGACGTGCACACGGTCCTCCGAAAAATCCGCGAAACGAAGGGGGATCTGTTCGTCTCTGCACAAGGATTCCAGATCTTCAATTACAACCGTGTACCTGCAACCTACACACAGAAAAGAGAGGACGATTGGGGGGTTAGGGATGAGGGGTTTGCCTTTAGGTCAAACCCCGGTTTTGGAATTAACCAAGAAATGAGAATGCTGTAAATGTAAATGTTTGTAATGTAAACAAGTACTGATACCTTGTTGTAAGAATGTTTGTATTCTTACATGCGAAGCTGTAATGTATGTAGTATGTTGTATGCTGTATGTGATATCCTCTTCAATGGTTGAATCCTTGTCTTGAATGCAACACCTAGCCTTGAATGGAGACTTAGAATACTCAATTGCTTGAAGGAATGCTTGAATGTTTGAATATTGCTTCCGCGTCTTGCTCTTGCTTATTTCCTTTTTTTTGACCTCCTCAAATGGGAGAGGAAATTTAGTTTATATACTTGTTAATTAGGGCTGATAGACTGATTTTCCCGACCTTAGGCCGACTAGGAAACATTATTTTCCAATTTGCAAACTTAAAGACCCGATGCCCAAAAGAGACCGGGCCCAAAATAGGGCCAGGGACCAGGGCGCTGGGCACCATGGTCCTAGGGGACCAGGGCGCTGGGCGCCCTAGTCCTGAAGGACCAGGGTGCTGGGCGCCATGGTCCCACCTCCCAGGACAACAGGGTGCAAGGAGGGATCAGGCTAGGGTGCAGAAAAATGCAGTTTTTGATGTTGTAAACAGGTTTCGGGGTCTCCATTCAGGTTCAACGTTGCGCCGCCATCGTGAAGACCCAAATGCAGTCAAAATTGCAAGTGTCACAATTTTAGGACGCTACATTTAGCCCCCACTTTAGCAAGAGTATAAGCGTACGCTCATACTTCTGATAAAGTACAAGGAAACAACATTGAAAAAATTTCACCACGTCAAGGAGGCAAGATACACCAAGCCCCTAGTGGACTAAGGATCTTACGACTTCGATTGACAAAGTAAAAGGGAAGATCACGAGGGAGAACCATGACTGTCAGTAGTAAGGTTCCCTCACTATAAGTCATGCAAGAAAGATATCAAAAATTTTCAAGGCAAAGGTAAATTTGTCAAGAAATTTTCAAGTATCTTGAAAAGATATGGATGAGATGTATGCCCCCCTACGTTAAAGCGATCGCACACGCCTCACCGGGGGTGATTTCTTTAAGGTAGTGATACATATAAGAAATGAGAAAGGAAAGGAGCACGTTATCACAAGGATTTAGCCCCCAAGTGTGAGATAAGCCCTAGGATAATAGACACAAAACACAAAGCACAAGGTGACTTCGCTTTCCTCGGGGTCAGTATGCTATATGATAATTCATGTATATCATATGTATGCATGCATAATTGTTCTTCATTCCCCAATCAAGGAAGGTCACCTAGAAGAAGGGAACACATGTGTCTTTTGAGTCAACATGAGAGAGACCAAAAGAGATCTCAATGTTTTGCATCGTCCTCAAGTAGACAACACTATGGACAACAAATAGAAGAGTGAGAATAACACATAGAAGAAGTAACAAAAGAGAGGAGGAGAGAGTCTGCTATGCTATTGAACTAGTCTAGCACATCATCTACCCCCTGATCTTGCTGATCAATATTTCAGGAAGGTAGGAAACATGCTAGAGGAGGAACATCCAACACAGCAGATGGAGCTATCACAAGATCCAAACAAGGGCTATGTTCATACCCCAAGCCACGGTGTTCTTGTCTAGGAGCTAGGATAATTGCTTTAGAAAATTCATTAGATAGATGGTTATCAACATCAACATATTCATATTCACTATCAGAATGAACAGGAGTAACATTTTCATCATGAATAACATTTTCATCTATATCATCATCAAGATTTATAAAAATAGGATCTTTAACTCGCATAGGATCAAGACCATCATGCATCTTATGTTTAGGAGATTTCGGCTCAATTGTCGGCTGAGGAGAAAATGGAATAATACTAGCTGAAGGTGTTTTTGGGGATTGCAAAGTTTGAGAAGTAGCTGCCTGAGCTCTAAGATGACGCTTTCGTCGGCGTTCACGTTCAGAATGATTTCGTCTAGTCTTAGTAGGAAGTTGCGAAGATTGAGGAGGAGGAATGTTCTCATCCTTATCACTTGGGTGTTTAGGTTGTGGTCTCTTAGGTTGAACAATAGGAGAAGAGGAAGGTCTCTTCTCTCCATAAGAGGAAGGAGGAGGAACTGCTCCATATAAGGGAGAAATATTTGGTTTAGGAATGAGACCAAGTCCATCATGACGAGGAGGTATAGGTCTACTTTTAGGAAGTTTATTAGTCATAGGCATAGTCACATCCATAGGGATGGGTTGGGAATCTTCTTGAGGAAAGACATTAGTTTTATCTTTCAAAGGAAGAACTTCCTTCTCAACAGTGATAGGAATGTCAAGTTTGGGTGTTCTAGGTTCACTTAGAGATAGGATCATGTCTTTTTTCCAATTTTGGTAAGATTTGAAAAGATGATCACTTCGCGAAGGAAGAGATTGGAATTGTTTAGGCCAAAAATAATCAATAGGAACGCTAGAAGTTCTTTCAGCTGGTTTAAAGAGACTATGATTGACAGTAACAACTTCACCATTATGGGGAAATTTCAAACACTTGTGAATAGGAGAAGCAATAGCTTTCATGGAAGATAGCCAAGGATAGCCTAGCTTCACACGAAATTGTTCGGATGATGGAATAATAGCAAAGTCCACATCAAGGGATTTGTTATGGACCTCAATAGGTAATGTAATAGAACCAATTGCAGGAGAAGAAAATGCATCAAATAGTTTCACAACCACATTTGTTTCATCATAGATCACTTGATTCAATTGCAAAGTAAAAAGAAATTCTTCAGTAATGATATTAACCATACAAGAAGGATCAATAAGCACTCCACGACAAGGTGTATTCTTGACTTTTGCAACTATATATAAAGGACCATCAGGTGCCCTGATAGTTTCACTAGAATCAAAGGTGATGGAAGGTTCTTTAGGGATTTTCTGCTGCTCTACAAAGTTAATCACATTCGGAGTCATAGACACAAGATCATCAGGTGAGACAGAGGAATCAGTAGTATCAATCGCATTAGAGGTATGAGAAGGCAATGGATCAGTAAAAATCTTAAGATTTTGGTTAGGAGGAGCTACAGATGTGTTGCCTTTATCATTCACTCCAGAAATAGAAATAGTATTATTATCAATCAAATCTTGAATTTTACCCTTTAAAGCAAAACATTTTTCAGTATCATGCCCAGGATGACGATGAAATTGACAAAAAGATTTGTTATCAAAATAGGGTGAATTAATCTTTGCAGGATCTATTTGCCTTATAGGAGGAAGAGTAAGCACATTTTGTTCCAATAACTTATTCATAATACTATGCAATGATTCATTCAAAGGAGTAAACTTTCTTTCTTTCTTGAAAAACTTAGAAATAGGAGGCACACCTGATGCCGCATTCACATTGTTGTTGATGATGTTTTCATTGAATTTAATGGACTCTCTGTTCCGTTTAAACTTCCCAAATGGTTGTTGACTACTATCACCCTTATCACTCGGAGCCATACGATTTGCTTGTTCCATTTGACTCACAGTCAGTTGATAATTGTGAAGAGTTGCGCACAACTGGTGGAAAGAAGTAAACTCAGAAAACAGGAGTTTTTCTCTAATGTCTTTTTGTAAATTAGAAATAAAGATTCTTTGAATATCATTGTCAGGTATTGGAAAAGAAATTTGAGCATACAAATGCTTATATCTACCAATGAAATCAGTTACTTTTTCTTTAACACCTTGTTTACAATGCATTAAATCAATCAAAGTAACTTTAGGACTTATATTGTTTTGAAATTGTTGAATAAAAGCATTTGCAAGTTGTTCGAAAGAAGTAATAGAATAGGAAGGCAACGAGCAATACCATTGTAGGGCTTTATCTCTTAATGTTCTAGTAAACAGTTTTGCAAGCAACCTTTGGTCATAAGCAAAATCAGTACATATTGTTTGAAAGGTCTTAACATGTGTTAGAGGTTCACCCTTACCATTATAAAGCTCCAAATGCGGAATTTCAACATGTTTAGGGGGAATAGCTCGAACAATGTCAAGAGAAAGTGGGCTCGCAACATCAAATGTGGGCACACTAAACTTAGATTGATTCATAGAGGCAATTTGTTGCTGTAAAGAAGAGACAGTTTGTGCAAGATTGTTAATGGTCGCTTCAGTCGAAGAGTTCATATTAGACGTGTTAGATTGTGATGGAGGTATTATGTTATTGAAAGAAGGTAGAGAGTAAGGTGGTGGGACACTATGATAGTTAGTCATAGGAGATTATTGGAAAGGAGGAACACTACAAGGAGGAATGGAATGGTTAAATGAATTGCCCCCTTGCGTCATGTTCATTTGTGGAGATGTAATAGGAACACTCATTGAAGGAATGAATGAAGAAGTTGGATTGAACGAAGGAAGAGGTTTGATTGAAGAAGAGGGATTGCCCCCATGACTGGTGATCATAGGTGGAATGTCTTGTATTGAAGTAGTCATTATGTTTGATGTAAAAGTAGGTATACTAGCAATAGGAGTTGTCAAAGGAATAGAATGATTAACTTGAGTAGGAGGTTGTGTGTAACCTAAAGTTTCGGCACAACTTTTCATAGGCATCACATTCGAATCCACAATGTGTGCAATACCACGCAAAATAGCAATTCCATTCTTATCACTTTGAACCATACATTTTAGACCCTCAATTAAAGGAAGAGCTTGACTATCGGGGTATACTTGAGACATCCATTGTCGAAAATCATCAAATTGGTTATCCAATTTTGAAAGTTGTTCTACAGAAACCTCATGGAGAGCTTCTTCATCATTAAGAGGATTAGAGGAATTACCCATGTCCTCGTTAAAAAGGCCATTCAAATTAGGTTCCATCTCCTCAGTAATTACACCTTGGAAAGACTTAATTCTAAGGCTTCGTCTAACGGGAATAGCGTAAGTAGGACTTATTGTTGTAAAACTCATGCACTAGAGAGAGAGAGAGATTTTGAATTTTAGAGGTAGCAAATTTCAATAAAATCAGCCAATCTCCTAGATTTAAGCTGTTAAATGCAATCAGGACAATCTGACGAAATTTCAGAAAAAATGTTCGGGATCGTGGCGAACGGAGTGCACACGGTCCTCGCAACTTTTTTTGAAATTTTCAGGGATGAAAGTTATGATGATTTTAAAGCTAATCTGAAAAAATTGAGTGATTTTACGATCTGTAGATAGGCCAAATTAAAGTTGCAATCTCAAAATTGAACCCTACCAAGATTGTTGAAAAATGTAAAATTTGAATTTTGAAAAAGAGGGGGAAACTGAAATTTTGAATTTTATGATTTTAGAGGGAATGCTGAAAGCAATGCAAGTTTTGAAATTTAAAAGTTGACTCGATTTCATGCAAATTTCGAATTTGAAAATGGAAATCAAAGTTGTTGTAATTAAACACTTGATTTCAAAGGTCACAAATTGTAAAGATTTGAATAAAGTACTGAAATTTCGAATGAATGCCAACACACTTTTCAGATTTAGGACAGTAAGACACACAATTTTGATATGAATTTTGATTTCAACAATTTTTGAATGATTAGAAGCCTCAATCCAAGCAATCGCTAGACCAACTTTGACTTTAATTTTGAGAGTCTTAAAATTGATAAAATCAGCCAAAATTCTGGATGAAAAATACAGTAAGATCTAGCTCCCGAAATTTCGGAAAAAATGTCGGGGACAAGGGCGCTCTGGGTGCACACGGTCCTCGCAACTTTTTTCCAAATTTTCAGGGATGAAAGATATTGTGATTTTATTGCAGAATCCAAAGTTACAGCCGATTTGGAAGTGTTTTGATTAGTGAAATTATCAGTCAAAGGTTGAATCAAGAAGGTCTTAAAAATTAGGGTTTTGACATTTAACCACTTAATTTTCAGAATTAAAGCACAAATATGAATTGACAATTTGCAATAGAAGGGTAGATCTGAAACCAGCATTAACAATTAAACATTTCACAAGTTTAATTACTAAAAAGAAAATTTTAGGGTTTTTATGCAATTAGCCTCTAAAATTTGCAAAAGATCAAACATGGAAATGTAATTAAGGAAACAAAATTTTCAGATCTAACCATGAATAATCAGAATGAGGATGTTCACATCGGGTTCACCAAAATGTAAAGCAGAAAAATCGAACCCTAGTTGTTCTCCCCTCCCCAACTCCAAGGAGAGAGAAGGGAGAGTCACTAGGGTTGATGGTTTTCACTTAGGAGAGACTTTACATTCAAAAGAAGGGTTGAAACCCACAAGATCCAATCCCACGGAATGCAAGATTGGATTATATATGAATTTCAAGGGTTAAGACATCAAGGATACCCTCTTTTGTAAAGAATGTTGATAGAAAGATTGAACTAGGAATGCATGTAAAGTAGGAAAGATTCGCTTATAAACAGAGATAGGGATATGGGATGAAGCTGCGGACCTGGAATTAGCAGTAAAATGTCAAGACGGTGCTGTTTCTCAAATTTGAGCGAAAGTTGATGGGACGATGGCGCCCGACATGCACACGGTCCTCCGAAAAATCCACGAAATGAAGGGGGATCTGTTCGTCTTTGCACAAGGATTCCAAATCTTCAATTACAGCCGCGTACCTACAACCTACACACAGAAAAGAGAGGACGATTGGGGGGTTAGGGATGAGGGGTTTGCCTTTAGGTCAAACCCTAGTTTTGGAATTAACCAAGAAATGAGAATGCTGTAAATGTAAATGTTTGTAATGTAAACAAGTACTGATACCTTGTTGTAAGAATGTTTGTATTCTTATATGCGAAGGTGTAATGTATGTAGTATGTTGTATGTTGTATGTGATATCCTCTTTAATGGTTGAATCCTTGTCTTGAATGCAACACCTAGCCTTGAATGGAGACTTAGAATACTCAATTGCTTGAAGGAATGCTTGAATGCTTGAATGCTTGAATGCTTGAATATTGCTTCCGCGTCTTGCTCTTGCTTATTTCCTTTTTTTCGACCTCCTCAAATGGGAGAGGAAATGTAGTTTATATACTTGTCAATTAGGGCTGATAGACTGATTTTCCCGACCTTTAGCCGACCAGGAAACATTATTTTCCAACTTGCAAACTTAAAGACCCGATGCACAAAAGAGACCGGGCCCAAAATAGGGCTAGGGAGTAGGGCGCTGGGCGCCATGGTCCTGGGGGACCAGGGCGCTGGGCGCCCTAGTCCTGAAGGACCAGGGCACTGGGTGCCATGGTCCCACCTCCCGGGACAACAGGGTGCAAGGAGGGATCAGGCCAGGGTGCGGAAAAATGCAGTTTTTGATGTTGTAAATAGGTTTCGGGGTCTCCATTCAGGTTCAACGTTGCGCCGCCATCGTGAAGACCCAAATGCAGTCGAAATTGCAAGTGTCACAATTTAAGGACGCTACATCTATATGAAATGTTATGTATGCAGCGAAACATCTCAAAACACAAGTACTCGATCGAAGAAATAATGATAAAAAAGACCACCTAGTGTAAGAAATGATAACACTCTCAACTCTCATTCAGCAAATGAAGAGATCATTATTATCACACCAAAATCACTCTAGATTCACAAAAATGTAGAATGAAATGCAAAATGATGTGCAAAATGCAACCTAAACCTAGTCACTGGATTTAAAATACTTAAGATTCATCACTGAGCATAATGAACACAACAGGCATGTTAGAGTTCCTTTCTTTTTCAGTGTGCAATATTAGTTATCTTGTCCGCAATGACCCTTTTTTTGTTCATATCCTTGGATAGATTTCGTAGGGACCTGAATTGCATCATAAAGAAATTCCCTCAAAATAGACAAAGAAATGACATGGACCTCCCTGTAGCATACAAATAAGCGGAGTTGAGGTATGTGAGGCGATTTCACCTTAATGTGAAGGCTCTTATCACAGACACCCAGCTAATTTATATGTTTCCAGATCATCGGGATCATTCCTACAAGCAGAAAACAAAGAAAATATTACGCCCCCAATCCTTGCTCCTCTTAGCCACAATAGACTTCCTTGAGTTACTCAGAGGGACATTAATCGAAAATAAATATAAAAGACAACATACAAAGAAAATTTTCATTCATAGCCCAAACTATTTAGTAATTGTTTTCCGTTATGTTGTTTTGCTTGTGAACTCAGTGATAAAAAACTCTGTAGTAGTCATGAGACAGGTAACTGACTTGGAGTGGATGACCAGGTTTCATTGATGGAATAATGACTTGGTTGACACTGCTTAGGATATGTAATGTGCTCTGTCGAGTAACCTAATACTAGGACGTTTATCAGTTTCAAGTCATGAGGGTTCCAACGAACTAGGATGTCACAAAAGTGATTGAAAATATGTACAAGCAAAAGCAAAAGATACTTGAAAGTGGGAAATGCCAACATTGCGTTGATAGATGGAGCGCTTGAGTACAAGAGGCGCATGTTTGCCAGGTTTTCACCTGCTTGGTAGAGATTCATTTTTTTTTTACCAAGGTGCCTGTTTACCATGTTTTCACCAGGGCAATTTTTCTTTTTTTATTTATTTTTTCTATTTTATTTTATTTTATTTTTTTTGATTTTTTTTTTCAGGAGTTTTTCCAACTGTACAAGTTTGCTGGAGCAGAGAGTGCTAAGCGAATAATTTCTTCAAGTGGATAGTGTTAATCGGTTCACAGAGCTATTCTCCTTCCGAGTTTGAGAGTTGATAGGCACCAGCCGAATACTGTAGTAATAATGTAGGGACCCAACTAGTTGGGTTCAAACTTCCCTTTGTTGTCGCGAAACTGTTGATTTTTTGGATTTTCTCTCAGAACTAGGTCACCAACTTGAAATTCTCTTGGTCAAACTTTCTTGTTATACCCTCTGGACATTCTCTTCTGATACACTCTAAGATGATCAAACGCCACTTGCCGACGCTCATCCAGCAATTCGAGTTCTTGCAATCTAGATATTCTATGATCTTCATCAATAACAAGACCTTGCAACGAAACTCTTAGAGATGGTATTTCTACTTCAATAGGTAATACTGCTTCGGACCCGTACACCAAAGAAAAAGGTGTAGCTCCAGTAGGTGTTCTAATATTGGTTCTATAAGCCCATAGTGTAGGATTGAGCTGTAGATGCCAATCCTTCCCAGACTTGTTCACTGTTCTGTGCAAGATAGTCAGTAGGTTTTTGTTAGATGCCTTAGCTTGTCCGTTACCTTAAGGGTAATATATTGATGACCAGTGTTGCTTTATTTTGAATTTCTCACAAAGCTCGTTTAGATCTTTATTTTTGAATTGTCCTCCATTATCAATCACGATGGATGAAGGTATCCCATACCTGCAAATTATATAGTTTAGGATGAATAAGGCAACTTGTTTACCAGTTGCCTTGGTGAGCTGGACTACCTCTACCCACTTGGTGAAATACTCAGTGGTAGTTATAATGAATTTATGTCCGTTGGATGAAGTCAGATATATCTAACCAATGAGATCAAAGGCCCATTGTTGAAAAGGCCAGTGTGTTATAAATGGTATGAGGTCCCTTGCCGGGGCATGTATGAGATTTTCATGAAGCTGACATTTCTCACAAGTCTTAGCAAATTTTATGGCATCTTTTTTCATATCTGGCCAGTAGTAGCTAGCCCGTAATAGTTTCCAAGCTAAAGTAAAACCATTCGAATGAGATCCACAAATACCTTCATGGACTTCCGATAATGCACGTTTAGATTCTTCAGTTTCTAGACGTCTAAGCAAAGTACCGTCCAAACCTCGTTTAAATAAATCGTTAGCCATGATAACATACCGCGAAGCGTTTCGAGTTAGGTTTCTTTTCTCGTTACGAGTAAGGTTTTTTAGGGATAATTTGATCACATAGATAAGAATAGATGTGGCTGTATCGGGATGAGTCGTGTCCAATAATAGAACAGACTATTTGGGTCTCAGGAGAATCATAAGCAGGGTAATATAACTCTTCCACCAAGAAATCAAAGCGAAAATTGGACTCCTGTAGCTCAGGTATAGATGCCAAGGTAGCCATAGCATCTACTGCTCTATTCGCTGATCTAGGAATTTGTTGGAATGATACAAAAGCAAAGTACTTCTTGAGATCATCTACCATCCTCTTGTAAGGCATCAATTTCCCATCTCGAGTCTGATATGTATCATTGATTTGATTGATGACCAGTTGAGAATCTCCATAAATATGTAATTCAACAACCTTCCATTTAATGGCTAGTTTTATTCCATTCACCAAAACTTCATATTCTGCAATGTTGTTTGTGCAAGGGAATAGAATCTTATAAGACTTTGGAATTGAGTACTTCTGAGGAATAATGAATAGTATGCCAACACTTGAACCATTCTGAGTAAAGGAACCATCAAAAAACATCTTCCAGGGTTGTTGAGTAAGATGCATTATTGATTCATCTGGGAACTCAATGTGTAGTGGTTGAGTATCCTCAAGTAGATCTTTAGCAAGTTGATCAGCAATTACCTATCCTTTTATGGCTTTGCGTTCCACATATTCAATGTCAAACTCTGTAAGGATCATTACCCACTTTGCCAATCATTCGATGAGTGTTGCTTTATTAAGAAGATACTTAAGTGGATCAATTTTGGCCACCAACTTGACTGAATGTGTGAGCATATAGTGCCTCAGTTTCTGTGATGCAAAGACTAATGCCAAGCATGCTTTTTCTATTATATTGTAGCTCATTTCATAAGACACCAATGTCCTACTGATGTAATAAATAGCTCTTTCCTTTTTGTTGTCATCCTGTTACGCCAGAAGTGCCCCCAATGATGAATCAATTGCTGATATATATAAGATTAGTGGTTCACCCTGAATAGGTGGCATCAATATCGGTGGATTAGATAGATACTCTTTTATCTACTGAAGATGTTGTTCACACTGCTGATCCCGGTTGTATATTATTCCTTTTCTCAATACTTTTGTAAAAGGTTGAGCCTTGTTTGCTAGTTGAGAAATGAATCTTCTAATGGATTGGAGATGTCCCTGTAGACTTCTCATTTGACTGATGTTCTTTGGAGGTGACATTTCCATTATAGCTTGGACCTTCTTAAAATCAACCTCGATGCCCTTCTTTGAAATGATGTAGCCAAGTAGTTTACCAGATGTCACTCCGAATGCACACTTCTTTGAATTTAATTGGAGCTTGAACTTTTCCATTCTGTCAAGTATAGGACCTAACTCTTGAATATGCGTTGATCTTTTCATAGTCTTCACTAAGGTGTCATCAACATAATCTTCCATATTCTTATGCATCATGTCATGAAAGATATTTGTAACTGCTCTCTGATAGGTCGCTCCTGCGTTCTTTAACCCAAATGGCATAACGTTCCAACAAAAGGTTTCCCATGCACAGGTGAAAGCTGTCTTTTCTTGATCTCCAGGAGCGATTTTAATTTGATTGTAGCCGGAAAATCCATCCATTAGTGAGTACATCTCATACCCAGCTGTCATGTCAACTATCATATCAATATTTGGCAATGGAAAGTCATCTTTTGGACATGCTTTATTGAGATCTCTAAAATCTGTACAAACTCTAATAGATTTATCTGCCTTCGACACAGGTACTATGTTGGAAATCCATTTAGCATAATCTATTGCTCTGATAAATCCAGCTTTGAGTAGTTTCTCTAGTTCAGCTTTGACCAATAGTGCGAAATGCGGGTGCATCTTACGGAGTTTTTGTTTAACTGGTTTTACTCCTGGTGTGATTGAGAGATGGTGCATAATGAGATCAGGATCCAAGCCTGGCATATCAGAGTACGTCCATACAAAATTTATTTTCTTCTCTAAGAATAGCTGAGTGAAATCCTTCAATTCCTCAGTTGATAGTGATTGAGCTACGTGAATAATTCGTGGTGTCTCTTGATTCTCGATATTCACTGGCTGAGTTGGCTCGATCAATATGGAAGACCGCTCCTGAAAATGACTGGGCAGTATACCAAGTGTATATGGTGAAAATGGATAACAATAATAACAATATTGAAAGGCTAAATAGATTCAACCACAAAAACCCTAGCCTAACAATCAACAAAGATCCACCATAACATATGAAGATTACCTAAGACAATGCAAATCACATGAAATCACAAAGATTATACCATCACATGTCCAATAGGGTTTTGATCTCCATTCTTCCTATCTCCATTGATATTGCTTGATATATTTGCTCTCAGATTTTATGTGCACAAGAGCTCAACAAAGAACAGAATGTGGTTGCAAGTAGGATCGTAGTGTAGTCAATTGATCAAGTAGTTGGCTCATTAGGGTTTGATAATGAAGGAAGCATCTCCTTATATAGAAGACACTATATGAAATGGAGGGATAAGATTGAGAGGTGTAAAAGGAGGTCGGCTATGATTAGAGGGTAGGTAGAAGAAATAATAAAATAATGAAAGGGGTAGGTAGTGTATGAATTAAGAGATGAATGACATGTGTCATAGGTAGAAAAGGCTAATGAATTAATTAAATAAATAAAGATTTATTTAATTAATAGAAGAAGTGGGATAATTAAATAAATAAGATATTTATTTAATTTAGGAAAAGGATAATTTAAATAAATAAATGTATTTATTTAAATGAGAAATAAGGCTAGAAGAGGATAAATGAATTAATTAAATAAATAAGGATTTATTTAAATAATAGAAGAATTAGGCTTAGATAATTAAATAAATAAAATATTTATTTAATTAGACTGGACAATTTTAGGTGTCTACATTTTGCCCCTCTTTGAGACAATGCGGCTTGTCTCGTTGTTTCAAAGAAGATAAGATGAACTGATACAGAGTTGCCCCAGAATGGGAATGATATGCCCCCTCGAGAGATTGGATGAAAATGTCTGAAAAGATTGCAGACAATCTCTCGATAAGAAAGAAAGGCTAGAATGGATTGACCGAATAAAGTGACAAAGTCACGGGATAAAGAAGACTGACTTAGAAAATGAAGGCGAGGGCTAGGGTAGGCTATAAGATAGACCACGGGGGAAAATACATCCTCATTGTCATCTACACATTCACGAGAGCATATTGTAGAGAGAAAATAGAGTAGGAGCAGTCAGCAGCGATGGCTTTCACTCACAGATTCGACCGCGTTCACCGATTCCAGAGGCCAGCAGAGGCAGGAGAGCCGGTAAGTACCACCAAACCTCTTCGTACTTTGATGCATTTAATTTTGTCATTAATGCATGTCGAATAGGGTAATAAAATTTTCTTAGACTAGGGTCCAAAAAGTGTCAAAAAATGTTTAGGCGCATCTGTGTTGGTGCCAGGCGCGTCTGTGTCAAGAAGGCGTGTCTGTGTTTTTCAGGCGCGTCTATGTAGTCTTTGAGTGCGTTTATGTCATGTAAGCGCATTTGTGTTTGAAAAGTATGAATTTGCATCTTCTAGGTCAAATCGACAGTTCTGTGATGAACATATGCTGTCGATTGGATAAGTTGCTGAGGGGATACACTCAAGCAGGTCCTCTAGGAAGACTAGGATAGATCAAGGCACTTTGTGATGAACAATGAGTACCAAGATAGAGTACTTTGTGATGAATAGGGAGTACTGAAATATGAGCAGCACTTTGTGATGAACAGTGAGTGCAAATGTGAGTAACACTTTGTGATGAACAGGGAGTGTCACATGCGTAGTACTTTGTGATGAACAGTGAGTACCACTAGGATAAATAGCAACACTTTGTGATGAACAGTGAGTGTCACTAGGGTAGATAGCCATATGCATTTAGATAGTGAGTAGCATTTTGTGATAAACAGTGAATGCCACTATGACTGACATGACTGATTTGCTTGACTGCAGGAGTATTTGCCAATGCTAGAGTCACGGGAGAGATTCCCGTCGACGCAGAGGTTGCGACTTGAGTTGTTGTTTGAGGACAGAGCTGCCATTGAGGAGATGGGTTTGAGACATGTGTTGTATGTGCCTGAGTTTTGGGAAAACATGGGTTTGCTAACTGCGCTGGCTGAGAGATGGCACTCTGAGACGTGCATGTTTCATCTGCCGATGGGTGAGATGACAGTCACCCTGGAGGATGTATATAGGATTATGCGGATACCGATTGATGGGGAGCTGATTTCGTATGATCAAGACGGAGACAGGGATGCCCTTAGACGAGTGTTATAGGATCCAAGACTAGAGATGAGGGTGGGACACGTGGCATGGGATACCATGACATGGATAGGATTAGCACTACCAATAGTGTTGGCAGGAGTGATCAGTGAGTTCCTCTGTATCAGTTTTGTACCATTTTGTATAATGATGTAGACACCTACGGGTGATTGTAGCCATATGATTTTGACATCATTGTATCATGACACTTTATATATATATATGAGATGATTCATCTTTGCGGCAGCTATATGCATGTGTACCTATGTGATGAGATGTTCTTATGTGATGTATGTTTCTATGTGATGGTTATGATATGGATGCAAATATGTATATGATGCAATGCAATATTTTTTTTTTGTTCGTTTATGTTTTATATGTGTATGCATGATACAAATGTGAATGTAAGTAATGCAGATGAATATGATAATGCAAATGTAAATTGTGCTAACAGGTGTTGTGTGCAGGATGTGATGCAGTTGTGATATCTATATGTATGTATGAAATGCTTATATGTGGTAATGTAGGTGCAGCTACATGAAATGCAAATGTTTTTGGTGTGTCATTATACTCAGTCATGTGATAGCAGGCTACGTGGACTCGAGAAGGATGATGGAAGTCAATCAAGAAAGGGGGATGGAAGACAGAAGATATGAAAGTGAAAGAACTTCTTGTGCGTTATCATCATTGAGTTTTATTATGGCAAAATAGGTTATGACCATCGAGGCATATGTTTGACCCAGAAAGTCATTGTACATGTTTGCATGGAGATAAGACAGTCACAAACAAGGAATGCCCCAATTCATACTAGACTCACAGTGTCCTCATATCCTTGGACAAGTCATAGCATTACTAAGAGACAATCCACATACAGCAAATACAAATAGGTGACGATACCCCATCCTCGCCTTTCTAGTCAAAGACATCCTGGAGATAGAATCTCTAGTCAGAGACATCCTGGAAAAGCTAAAAGACATGTCACCAAAAAAGATGAAATCAAAAGAAAACCAAGACTCGACACCAACACCCACTGTAGTCCTCAAGTTTGTGTCTCTTGTCACTTGTATAAGTCTTATTTGATTGTGGTCACAATGTTTACTTTCACATAAAGGATAGATAGCACTGAACCATAATGTTGTCTGAGTCTGTTGAAAGATTTGATTTGTTGAAGCCCATTGTTGCCGTTGTGTCTCATTTGAAACTGACTGAATCCATGAAACTGATACTTTATTGTGGAGAAGACGAAACTTTATTGTGGATCTGTGATGCAAATGCTGCTTTATTGCGGATTGTGCGCGGACAGACTAAAGGAAGCTAGAAGAAACTGTACTCCTCGAAACATGTGATGTTCTTAGTTCCACACCCATCACTAGACGTAGGATTTGCCTTAGCCACAGATAGGATCTGATTTATTATGGATGGAAAGGGAGGTTTATTATGAATGGCTAACCAATCTTGGGTAGATCAATAAAAAGCCATAATGGGAATGGGAAAGTTTATTATGAACGAATAGGTTGTGAGTGTGTGCAAAGTGAAATGATGAAAGAGAATCCTGAAGGAGGGAGGAGCAATGTCTCTACACATGGCGCTGGTGACCCAATTTTCACCATGGTACTTGCCCAGGGCGCCACCGAAGTGGTTTTCACCGTTGGACGAAATTATTTCTCTTTACTTTTTTCGATTTTTCAATGTTTTTTGTGTCACAAGGCGCCTGTTTGCCAGGTTTTCACCAAGTAACGATTTTTTTGTTTTATAATTTTTTTTTTTTGTATTTTTGAATTTTTTGATTTTTTTTTGTACTTTTGAAATTTTTGATTTTTTTGTATTTTTGAAATTTTTGATTTTTTTTGTATTTTTTGAATTAGGATATTCCAAAGAGCTATGTGTAGAACCTGCGAAGGTGCATGCTGTTGATAGGATCCTCCAAAGGTTCACCTTCTATAGTTGAGAGTTGATATGCCCCAGATACATATGCTGTTGTAATGATGTAAGGACCAAGCCAATTTGGCTCGAACTTGCCCTTCGTCTCTCTGTCTTGTTGATTTTTAGGATTTTCTCTGAGAACCAAGTCACCTACCTCAAATGTGTGAGGCTTTACCTTGTGATTGTAGTTGCATTGTTCCTTGATTGAATGATGTGTAGCTCGAGTGACTGTCTTCCTTGATGAAGGAACTGAGATAGAATTACTAGTGTGTGGACTACACAGGCCCATATGCGTGTCACCTGAAGAAGTTTGGGCATCCCTGATAACAAAGTCCTACGAGGAAGCTCCATTAAAGGTCCATGATGTATCGCTAGAAGGGGATGGATGTGTGGAACAAGTGGAAGAGTTATGAAGGCTTATGATTGTGAAAAGAAGTGAAAGTAGGATAGCATGATGGAGACTTAGGATCAACAAGTATGCTTTTTGACTTGAAATTTTAGAACTTTTGCCCCCAGTTATTTTGGTATTAGGGGAGATCAACTCTTGTTCTTTTTGCTTCATAGGATTTTTATCCTTGACTTTGATTTTTGCAGAGTCCAATAGCTTTTGATTTTGATTTGGACTGGAGGAATTTTCTTTAATTTTGACTTTTAGATTTTTCTTTTGAAAGCTTGATTTTTGATCCCCAATGAGTAAGGGCTTTTGTAATTCTTGTTGATTCAAGTCTGAAAGTGGAGTGGAAATGGAAGGAGTGGATGAAATGATAAGGCTATGTGAGTTATCAAGAGGGCTGGTGATATGCTCAATAGATTCTTTGCTGGAACCACTCTTAGGACTATTGATATCAAGAGATGCTTGCACCACTAGAGGAGATTTGCATTCGGACTTAGTAGCCACAACACTAGGTGGTTCACACCTAATTCTTTGGCATTGCAAATTGTTTGTAGGTTGTTCCTGTTGACAGAATACCTTAGGAGATAATGGGAGTTGGTCAACATGAAATATATACTCTCCACATCCTAGGTCTTTAATCTTGAACTTTTCTTTTAGCTCTGCTTGTTTGGATGTAGAAGCTTTTAAGGATTCAGGATCCACATATGCTGATGAAGGAATAGCTTCGCAATTGACTGGGATTGTTATTTCTGATTGAGGTTGCAGATTGTTGCAATATATGAATGGATTTGGATCCGCTTTGATGGTCACTTCAACTCCATTATGTGGAAACTTGATACATCGATGATATGTAGATGGTACTGCACTCATCTCATGAATCCAAGGACATCCTAGCAATATGTTGTATGTGAGATCTAGATCAAGGACCTGAAAAACCACATCCTTTGTAACGGGCCCAACTCTGAGAGGTAAAGTGACTGTGCCTTTGGATGAATGCTCTTCATCATCATATGCCTTGATGGTAATTTTGTTTGTAGAATTCACAGCTTTGTCAGAATATCCCAATTGTTTAATAGTGCTTAATGTGCAAATGTTTAGACCTGCTCCTCCATCTATCAGGACTCGTTTTATTCGATGTTTGTGTATGAAGGCTTCAACATGTAGTGGTGCATTATGTGGCTCACTTACAGATGCATCATCGGCTTCTGTGAAATTAAGGGAGTGTGGAACGGATAGGTATCCCACCATGGCTTGAAACTGGTCCACGTTCAAATCAGTAGGAATAGCAGTGTCTCTCAAAGTTTTGTCAAGAATGGCTTTATGTGTGGGGGATATGCGTAAGAGCTCAAGAATGGAGATGAGTGCGGGTGTCTTCCCTAACTATTCTACAAGGTCATACTCAGGTTTGGTTGATGAAGAAGCGGTGTTTTTAGTTGGAGCACCTTGCAAAGTGATTTTACCTTGGCGGGTTGTAACATGACATTCAGAGGTAGGTTCAGAAGAAGATCCAACACCTTTTAGGACAATCTTGGGTCTCTGGGTAGAATTCTCAGACGATTTGTCCTTGATGATAATAGTAGAGACATAATTGTCCATCGAGATGTGATTGATAGTTGAATCATAGTTATAGGATGCTCTGGTATAGTTGGTTTGATCCTCTGTGGCTTTAGCTTTTCCTTTGTCATGTTTTGGGAATGGTTCCTTAAACATCTCATGTTCTTGATTAGATGAATGACCCTCAATCTCAATGTCACCTCTATCAATGAGATCTTGTATGATGTTCTTCAGTCGATGACAATTTCCTGTCTTATGACCCTTGCTCTTATGAAATTCACAATACTCATCATCATTCCACCAATTTGGTTTGACCTGTGGTTCATATTGCAGGAAATCTGGAATTGTGATCACCTTGTTTGCCACTAACTTCTTGAAAACTGACTCAAGTGGTTCTCCCAATGGGGTATACTTCCTTCGTGATCTAGAAGTTGTTTGAGTATTCACTTGATTGTTTGTAGAACTTGATCCAGAAAAAATGAATTTGGGTTGCACTGTGTTGGCATCAACAACACCATCATTGACTGTGTTCTTGTTTTTATTCCAAAATCTTGGCTTGTCTTTTCCTTTAAAGTCATCTTTGTTTTCCTTGAATATTTTAATGACCCCTTGTTCAATTAGGACCTTTTCTGTTGCTAAGCCCTTTTCAATGACGTCCTTGAAGGTGGACAAACAAGCTTTCCTTAGATCATAGCCAATGCCTTTGTTAACATTTTGTGTGAACATCTCTACCATTTGTTTTTGTGGAATTTCACAAGAGCATCTGCTGGCTAGATTTCTCCATCTTTGTAAAAATGATGCAAAAGACTCTCCCTCTTTTTGCTTGGTGTTGCACAAAGTAGTGACTGATATGTCTGTCTCTATGTTGTAGGAGAAATGTTGAATAAATGCCTCTGCTAAGTCACCCCATGACTTAATTCCAGGTGGAAGTTGGGAGAACCATTCCATAGCTTGATCACCTAAGCTTTGTGGGAATAATCTCATCAAATATGTCTCTTCTGCTGCTACCTCAATGCAAGCTGTGAAAAACTGTCTTATGTGTGCCTTAGGATCCCCTTTTCCTCTATACTTGTCAAATTTAGGCGTCACAAAATGTGTAGGAAATGGAGGCATTGGAATGCTCTTGTCAAATGGATAAGGACATATGTCTCTCATTGTGTATGTTGGCTTTGGTGTATTTATGCCCTCCATTTTCTTTTGTAAGTCCCTAATTTGTTGTTCCAAACTGCTCTTAGGTGGAGATCGACTTCTTGGACCATACCCCATGCTTGAGGCACCAATTGGAGGAGGAGCATGTTGCATATATGGATGATATTGATCATACACATGTTTATATGGAAGAGGTTTGTAGTAATGCTGTGTATGTGGACCACTTGGTATAGATTCATGTTGAGGAACACCATATCTATTTTGTGCATGTAAACCATATTCTACAGGCATGTCATGTTCCATTGTGTTGCCCCCAAATTTGACATGAGGTTTCCTTGTGTCCAAATTTTGAGCATGCCTTTGAACATCCAATTGTTTTGGTGGTTGATCCTTAACATTAGTATGTGATTGAGCATATTTGTTTGCATAAGACTTCCATAATGGTCTACGAAAGTGAGTATCATATGCTTGACCATATGTATGTGGGACCTCTGGTTTTTGAAGCAAAGCTGATGGTGATTCAGGTACCATGTGTGGTCCTCTATTTCCTCCACTATTAGGTCTCCTTTGATCCATATTAGGGTGAGGTTGTTGCAAAGGTCGATTTTCCATTATTTGAGACATGTCAAAATCATGAGGTATCTTGGCTCCACTTTGTGCCATCATTTGTAAGAAGTATTGTCTATCCCTCCTCATTATTTCCTCAACCAATCGATTGAAATGGGGATTCATAATGGATTCTTCCACATCTGCTGAATGTACTGAAAAGTTGTCCACATTGTCATTTTGTGTAGCATTGTTGTTTATAGTGTCCATGTTCTCAACATTTGGAATGTTTCTATAGGCATCCATGTCAGGTAATGTAGGATGATCAGAATTGAAAAATATATCATTGTCATACTCATAAGAACTCATGTTTGCGGACTCTTGAGCCTCTTTAGTTTCTCTCCTAGATTTTTGAAGATGGGTTTCAACCATGAATTAGGTATTAACCAAGATGTGTGAGACTAGATGAAAAATGAAAAGAGTATGGAAGACCAAGAGTTGAATGGAATGTAAATAAGTCTGAAGTGTACTTGCAATGTCCAAAGTGTAAGACCAAGTATGTATGTAGTACAGTAGGTGTGACTTCCAAAGAGAGGATAGTTTCTCTTGATGAGGTAAGTTGACCTTGACTCTAAGTAAAACCAAATGAGACCCAAAGGTAAGAAACCTTGATGAGGGACCACTTAGCAAAGTGTTGTTGTATGTAGTGTGTTGACAAAGTATGATGAGGATAAGCAAGTGACCTTTTGACTCAAGTTTAGACAATTGTGAATGTAATGAGAGATGTAAAGCAATGATTGACTTTGTGAGACCCAAGGACAGGTTGAATGCTAAATGAAAATCTAGAGAAATAACCTAGGAAGCTCAAGAATTCCGAAACTGACTGTGTTGTTTGCTGGACTGTAACAGTTCTTTAATTCTGGACACAGACGCGCCTGTATACTTCACAGACGCGGTTTCCCGACACAGGCGCTGCTCTGTTTAACACAGACATGCTTCTGAGATTTTTTTGTTTGCCAAATGCAATGTTGACTATTGGAACACAGACGCGATTCTGTCCTTCACAGACGCGGCTAGACAACACAGACGCTATTATGCCCGACACAGATGCATTTCTACAAATTTTGTGCAATTTTTTCAATCTATAAAGTTGTTTTGTTGTGACCCAATCTGACTGTTTGACTGATTTTCGTGACAAGAGGACACAGTGTTGATGAAGACCCAATGTTTGCAAGTGTCTAGACTCAAAATGACTCCAAGAAAAGTGTGTTGTTTGATGTAAAAAATATGTTTTGCATACACTTGAAGACACAAAAGACACAATGTTTTGCTGTTTGGTCTTGAATGTTTTGAATGTTTAACATAAGTCAAGCACAATTCTTATGGCTGGCCAAGACAATAGTTGTTGATCCCACATGGGGTTTTACCCCCGAGGCTACGCTATTCAGAGCGGATACTTAGATGCTTGACCTCACTGGCTCCACCCTCGGCACTCACTTCTCGGGTTAGCCAAGCATCAGTCCCCATGAAAACTCCCCATGGCGAACTTTGTATCTCTACTAAGAACCGTATGTGTGTGGGCCGCTACCAGAGGTCCGACCTCCTACCCCAACAACTAGAAGACTTTGGACTTCTAAAACAAAAAGGTGCTAGTAAGGGAATCCACTCGTGTGGCCATACATGCGGCACTTTCAGCTCTGTAAATACAGAAGGCTCCCAGCCGGTAGGGGTTACACCCTACAAATGATCAAATAAATTTGATCAAACGGGTTTATGGGGAGACATAGTGTCAGTATGAACTAATTAGCACACGTTATTCATAGTTTTCACCATGAATACATTTGATTATAATGGTTCGAATGAGGTGGGTTTTCTTCGCTACCACTTGGGTCATTCTCTTCTCACTAGTAGTCCTAATGACCACACGGGAAGATAGGCCCTCTAAAGATTAAACAAAAAGAGCCTATTGCTCAAGACACAAAAAACAATGATTCAATTTTAGTGCACCAATTGAAGTGTTTGCTAGTCTATGAAAACAAGGCACACAATAAAAATCCAAAAAATCCTTGCCAAGGACCTGCAACAAAGATTTATTAGTAGTTTGGGTTGTTTCAAATGATCACCCCTTCCTGCAAGCACACAAGTAAGGTAAATTTTAAAACCCAAAAGACTTTGTGAAAATAGGGGCCTTCAACCAAACGATTTTGCTTCCAAGACAAGCTACACCAATTTTGTTAGTCTAGATTTGAAAATGTTAGTCCAAAAATAAACCAGATCTGAAACCTCAAATGCAAAATCCGAAAACTGAATCAATAAAACTTCAAAATTTTGAAACAAGTGATACACAGATGCGATTACCCTCGACACAGACGTGACTCTATGACACAGACGCGGTTCTGTGAGACACAGATGCGGATAAAAACCAGAGACGCGCTTCCCAGACATAGACGTGGATAAAAATGAGGCAAATGCGTTTCCGTAACACAGACGCGCCTTTTGGAAACCTGCAAAATAAATTTTTGTCGAAAACACGGACGCGATTCCAGATGTCGCAGACACGCCAGAAAATAAAAAATGCGATCCGAAAGTATGCAGACACGAAGATGTCGAAAATGTTGTTGGAAATGCCAGATCTGCAACTTCAAACACAAAATCTGCAACAAAAGGGACAAGAGTCCCATCGGGCGTGCCAAAATGTATATGGTGAAAATGGATAACAATAATAACAATATTGAAAGGCTAAATGAATTCAACCACAAAAACCCTAGCCTAACAATCAACAAAGATCCACCATAACATATGAAGATTACCTAAGACAATGCAAATCACATGAAATCACAAAGATTATACCATCACATGTCCAATAGGGTTTTGATCTCCATTCTTCCTATCTCCATTGATCTTGCTTGATATATTTGCTCTCAGATTTTATGTGCACAAGAGCTCAACAAAGAACGGAATGTGGTTGCAAGTAGGATCGTAGTGTAGTCAATTGATCAAGTAGTTAGCTCATTAGGGTTTGATAATGAAGGAAGCATCTCCTTATATAGAAGACACTATATGAAATGGAGGGATAAGATTGAGAGGTGTAAAAGGAGGTCGGCTATGATTAGAGGGTAGGTAGAAGAAATAACAAAATAATGAAAGGGGTAGGTAGTGTATGAATTAAGAGATGAATGACATGTGTCATAGGTAGAAAAGGCTAATGAATTAATTAAATAAATAACGATTTATTTAATTAATAGAAGAAGTGGGATAATTAAATAAATAAGATATTTATTTAATTTAGGAAAAGGATAATTTAAATAAATAAATGTATTTATTTAAATGAGAAATAAGGCTAGAAGAGGATAAATGAATTAATTAAATAAATAAGGATTTATTTAATTAATAGAAGAATTAGGCTTAGATAATTAAATAAATAAAATATTTATTTAATTAGACTGGACAATTTTAGGTGTCTACACCAAGTATCTCACCTTCAGGCGCCTCAAAGAGGTTTTCACCTTTAGGTACGTCCTTTATTTTCTCTTTTTTAGATTCTGACACCGCCACTATATGGTTTTCGCCATCAGATCTTTTATTTTTATTTTTCTTGTTTTTGCAACTAAGATACTTGATATCCTCTTCACTCATATTTTCACTCTGTTCACTGGTGGAAGAGTTCATAGGTTCAACTGCATTGAGATAATAGGATAATGTATAGTCATTGGAAAAAGTAGGTATATCCATGGGTTGATTCTGTAAAGTAAAGTCAATCAATTCAAGATGTATTAAGGACAAATTTTGGATAGGTTCAAAAGCATTCACGGTATTGTTATCACAACTACGGATCGAAAAGTCATGTTCCAGAATGATACCTTGCGTAAGTGTCTCGAGACCAGGAAGAGTCAGATCATGATTATTAAAGTTCACGTTAATATTTAATTGATCTAATCCAATAGACATACTTGTAACGTCGTTTACTACGCCGAATTGGACGTCATGTCGTGGTTTAACAACAATAAGACTAGTAGGCAAATTTTCATTGTTTGTATCAGATGATTCAGAACTTGAGGATGAGTGGTTATCATCATGAATAAGACTGTCATCAGAGTCATCAAAGTCATCGGATGAAGTTTCCAAGTCTCTTTCAGGTGATTTAGTAAGCATATGTATGGTATCAATACTAACATCTTTAATGCTACAAGTTCCTTCATATTGTAGTTCATTTGTCATTTGTATTTGACACACCTGTTGACATGATCTCATTATTTCTGTGATTTTTTGTCGTCTACTCCATTCAGCTTCTTCTGGACTGATAACTAGTTCTTGTTCTGCAGCTTCTAACTCTTCCTATGTAGTGCTATAACTGATTTGTTCTGTTTTAGGACAAGGACACATAGATGAGAAGCTTTTTGGTAAAGTTCCTTCTTTCAATGCTTGTTCATAATTTGCTTGCCTCTTTTGTCTAACTTCTTGTATTTCCCTCTCTAGTTTTATGTGCATCAGGTCTTGAGTATCATCTATGACACCACTAGATTCATCTGGAGTTTCTGTAGCGGACGTGTCTCAAAGATAGTCAGGACCCCATTCATACTCGTTTGAATCAGTCTCCGAATCATCTACTTGTTGCCTACCAGTATATGTGACTGGAACTTTTAATGGTGCAAACAATTCTCTGATTCTCCCAACTTCATCTCTTATATCCTCAGGAACCTCAAGTTCTTGTATTATTGTAGCTGATACCATCGAGGCTTGAGCACTAACTATTTCTTCTTTCTTGACCATTGATTCCTCTTTCTCTTTTCTACACTCTTCTTTTGTTTGTTTAGTGTTTGCTTCATGTAATGTTAAAGGCAATATCTTTTTCAAGCCTTTAGACTTAAAAACATGTTTTTGTTCTGATGTCTTTTTAGGATTGTATCCTAGTCCAGCCTTGTCATGTGTGAATTTGGTTTGTAGCTGAATTGGTTCAGTAATACCTTCTTTTTGCTTGCCCAAAGGACCAGTACCTGAGTACCCCATGCGCTGAATCATTTTGTAACCACGACCATATTGGTTTGAGGAAATCTCATAATATCATACCTCCTCATTTGGACTATCTTCCTTAAAGAGTCAATTAAGCATGACATCCTCTTCTACTTCATCTGCCAAGGAGGTAGAAGACTATATAAAGAGACCATCATATATAGTATTCAGAGCCAAAGTTTGTGTCCTCATAGCCTCTGATGGCTTGCCCAACTGTTTTGGCAATGGAGGGAGAGAAACTAATGATAGTACCAGTTCTATCTTGTAGCCATCCATACCGGTATCTATAATCTTCAATCTCTTTTCTAAGTCTTTCATCAATGTTTCTGGATCTTCATTTGGAGAGGCTGCCCTATTATGAGGCACAAAAGTATCTGCACCTTTTGTAAAGCATTACAGATGACATTTGTATGAACAAGAATATTGACTTCAGCTCCATTATAAGGAAACTTTAAGCATTGGTGATATGTTGATGGTACTGCCTTCATTTCATGAATCCATGACCTGCCCAGCAATATATTGTATGACAATGGAATATCGAGAACCCGGAAAAGGACATCTCTCTCTACCAGTCCCACTCTGATTGGTAATGATACCAAAGCTTTGGAGGTCCTCTCTTCTTCATCATAGGATTTAATTGTTATTTTCTTGCCTAGATCAATGACATTTTCAGAGAATCCTAGTTGTGTAAGAAGATGATAAGTACAGATATTCAACCCCGCACCTCCATCTATCAAAACACGTTTAACTCTGTGTTTGTGAATCATGGCTTCAATATGCAATGGTTGGTTATGTGGATGATTTAATGAATTGTCATCTTCCTCAGAGAAGGTCAAATAGTGAGGGGAAGTCAGATGACCCACCATAGACTGAAATTGATCAATGTCTAAATCTTTTGGAACATTGGTAGTGAGAAATGCTTTGTCTAGGATTTCCTTGTGAGCAGATGAGAGCTGTAGCAATTCAAAAATTGAAATTTGAGCATTTGTCCTTTTCAACTGTTCAACCACGCTGTATCCAGAGGATGATGATGAGGTTAATCTTTTAAATTTGTCCAAGGTTGATTCCTTTTGTTTGTTTGGCAAGGCTGTTGGATTTGATGTTTCTTGAGCCGGTTTGGAAGAACTAGCTCCTTGGAGGGTAACTTTCTTTTGAGATCTGGTCAGATCTTTTGCATATCATGATTCATTTGGTTTATCTTGAACTATAATCACATTGCAATAGTCTGAGTGTGAAGGTTCAATAATGTTGATAACGTTGTCCTGGCTGGCATAAGCATAGTTTACCTTGGCACCTCCTTTGGTCTTTAAGGAATCACCTTGTTCATAAGCAGGCAAAGGGTCTTTAAATGCTTTATGATCAGCATTGGTTGGATGACTCCCAACAACAACTTTACCAGCGTCTATGAGATCTTGAATCTCATGTTTTAGCTTCATGCAATTGTTTATGTTATGACCCTTATTCCGATGGAAGTCACAGTATTCATTTTCTCTCCACCATCTTGGTTTGATATCCGGATTGTATGGTCTAGAGTTATCTAGTAGTGTTATCAAGTTGTTTGCCAACAGAGTTTTGAAAACAGACTCATATGATTCTTCAAGAGGAGTAAAATCACGCTTAGGTTTAGAAAGCCAAGGCTTTTCTTTGAACCATTCCTTTGTTTTCTTTGGCGGATTTTCTGCTGCAATCTCAGCGGCTTTAAGTGTTTGTACCACTAGCCAGGTTGAATATTGTGGATTTTGAGTCAGTTTTGACAGTCTCTACTACTCCATCATTAACAACATTCTTGTTGTTGTTTTTGGCAAATTTTCAATACTTGTTCTTCTTTTTAGAGCTAGATCTTGTTTGTGTTTCTTTCCAAGGTGTGATATCTCCCTTCTTTATGATCACATCTTCCATTCGAATGGCATTATCTACCATTTTGTTAAATGATGGGTGTACTTGCATTTGTATGCTATATTTCAGTTCGGGAACCAAGTTATTGACAAATATATCCATTTTCTCAGAGTCTGGAATAGGTCGTGGGTACCTAGAGAACATCCTTCTTCAACGTTGGAGAAAAGTAAAAAGAGGTTCCCCTATTTTCTATTGAGTATTACAAAGATCGATCATAGTCACAGGATGTCGAATGTTGTATGAGTATTGTTGTAAAAATAGTTGGATTAGTTCTTTGAATGTTTTTATTCCTTTGGGTAGACTTGAGAACCATTCCATTGCTTGACCCCCTAAACTCCTTAGGAAGAGATGCATGAGGTACGTTTGATCATGCATGAATTCCATACAAGTAACACTAAATTCCCTAACATGATCTTGAGGATCTGAGGTACCATCATATTTGTCAAATTTTGGGATTTCCACTCGTGAAGGGAATGGAGACATGTGTAAATTCTTGTCAAATGGAAAGGGACATATTGTTTCCAGAGAATATTGTTTCAGGGACTTGTCCTTATTCTTCAGCTCTGTGAGCTCTGTCTGCAAAGCTAGTAACTATTTGTGTACCATGATTATAGGTGAGTCTTCCCTTTTAGTAAAAAGTGTCTGAACATCATATCCAGTAGGAAGTTTGGCACCTTGATTTGCTAGTTCTAAGAAATAGTCTTCCTTTTCTCGGGTCATGATAGTTTTCATCATTTTTGTAAAGTCTTTGTCTTTCTGAAGTCAAGGATTTCTTTTTCTGGAGGTTCAGTAGCTTCGTCAATCTCACTTGATGATGAGGAGTCATTATGATTTTCAGGAATATTACTATCATTTTTGTTTCCATCATTGTATTCTGTCTCATGTATAGTGGGAGATTTTGGTTCATCAAAAATTGGTCCACCTGATGACGATGACATGTCAGTGAGGGGATCCTTCACATAGAATGGATTATCTTGATAAGTGAAGGTTTGTTCTTTGCCTTTGGCTTGTTTCTTATGAGAACTCTTGGTTTGAATAGGCATTTTTATGGATTAGTGTGACCTAGAGTTGTTTTGTGATGCAGAGGTCAAGATCAATTTCAGAGCTAGTTGTTTGGTTTAGAGTATTGTTTGGGAGAAACAACTGAGATTTTGTCTGATTTTAGGAACGATCTATCCTGTCTAAGACGTTATCCAAGTTGATTCTAAGCGTAGTGTAAGATGCAGTCTGGTTTTAGGAATGATCTATCCTGTATAAGGTGTTATCTAAGTGACTAAAATTTGATAGGTAGTTGATTGAACTAGCTGAGAGGTGATCGACCAAATCGTGTAACACAAATGGTAGAGGTACACTGTCTTGATCTGTTTATGCTCAGGAAAATGATAACCAATATTATGTTTGTTGTAAGCTATTTTTAGGCAAGTTTGATTGTTTTGTTCTGACAAAACCAGAGACTCGTATGACAGGATTTTCTAGACCGGACGATAATTTAGCAAATACAGGACGACAATAATTCTATTTTGTACAAGTTGCTACCTCGTACTGTACGACAAATGGGCATGTGCAAGATGACAAAAGACTCAGAGTAGTTATGTTTCGTACAACACAGGATACAGAGTCAGACGACAGAATAAAATGACTCGTACGACACAGAATTGGGTATAGGATGACAAACCAGAAGACTCGTACGACACAGGATGTGATATAGGACGATGAATTATCAGACTCATACGAATGTTCACAGGACAGAGCCTAGAAATTTTGAGTTTTTTCGATTGCTGAGTATGACCAATTATGAGATGGACTGATTTTTGACCAGGATAGACTATTTTCTGACACAGACAGAGTTTCGACTAAGGATAGACTAGCTTCTGACACGAACAGAGTTTCGACTTAGGATGGACTAGTTTCTGACACGAACAAAGTTTCGACTGAGGATGGACTAGTTTCTGAAACGGACAGAGTTTTGACTCACTGAGTTGTTTCTGGTCTTCACTGATTTTTGGTATTTCAGTTTTTGTTTCAGGGATGAAAACATAGAAAACAAGTAGTATGTATAGTGACTCCAATCACAGCATGCAAATCCTAAGGAATTTGGTGAGGAAAGAAAACCTTTGCTTGTAGACTCAGGTACACACCCAATAGCTAATCAGAATATGGCTGCTGAGTCTCACACAATAGATTCTCAGTGCTGTATTATCTGAGTCCAAATGCTAATGGGGGCACGAAATGACAAGTATCGTGGGAGAGTTACTATCTCTCTTGCATAAAGATTATCCCCCTTTCGGAGATGAACCGGGTAGCTTCTAATTTTAAATTGGATTTAGTCAGGGATTTGTTCGGCGCGTTAAGGTATAAACTCAATTAAGAGGTCTCCCAGTCTTGAAAACCAAGGTTTAATATACCCGAAGGTATGGAGGAGAGCTATTCCCGAGCACTGTCGTTGACTTGATTTTCATCAAATCACGTTTATTTTATAGTGGTTTGGAGTACTTGGCGTCTAGCCATTCCCACTTAGGTCGTTCCCCTCACACCAGCTGTAACGACTTTAAGAGTTTTTCAACCCCTCAGGAGGGCAGACCTGCTAAAGATGTACAAATCTCAAACAAAGAAAAAGCTTCAAGGGTCTGGATTTCTGATTGTCTAAAAAAAGACAAGAGCATACTCTCCTACCTCTCAGAATCTTCTAAAAGAACAAAAGACAGATTTGTTCTTCAACCAAATAGCAAGTTAGGTTCCTAAAATGAATTTAAAAAATACACGATGTTTAGTCGATTCTCCTTCAGGCAACCTGCAAAGACAACAAATCAATAGTCATCTTGTCTTTGTGCGATAAGCATATTCTTCGACAAGCATTCTGCAAAAACTAGTTAGGCTATGAAAAACTCTGAGATAGACAGATAAACAGTCAGGGTCAGTCATCAGAATAATCAATCAGAAATGAAAAAAATATTTAAAAAAAAAAAAATGAAATTTGCCTCCTTTTACCAAAAAATACAGAATCGTACGACAGATACTTGACTTGTACGAGACAAGATGCAATATAGTACGAGACAAGATTGCTAAGGATGTTGGCTCGTATGATAGATGATTTCTGATCGTACGATAGAGGATCTACTCGTACGACAGAGGGTCTACTCGTACGATAATGTGTTTGTAATTTGTGCGACACCTGCAGTTTGTCATTTCAGCCTGTAAGAATTGTCGTACGAGATGTACGGATGAAAAACCAAAAAATCTGAAACCTAGTGTCATAACCCCTCTTTGGACTTTGGATTATTGTGATTAAATAAATACGATAATTAAAACATTTATTAATTAACATTTAATAATATTGGAAAATTGTCTCATTTATGAGACTTCACAATTTTCCTCTAAGTGAGAGGTTTGTCATAACCCCACATCCTGGTGATGTAATCAATAATAGATTTTGTGATTCTTCATCATAATAATAAATTATCATTTATTATTGTAATTAATAATATTAATAGTAATATTAATCATTCATTAATATAAAAATAATATTAATATTATAATAAGACTTGTCATGTCCCCTCCTTGATCATTATATATATATCTCAAATGAAGCGATTATTATTAATTATAATTAATTACCAATAAATGAGTATTTAAAATTTATTTATTAAACATTATTATTTAATCAATATTTATTACTAATAATATTCTTGAAAATAATACCAATTAATATTATATTATTATAAACATAATCTATACATGATAAATTATAAACATAATTTACATATTCTTAATTGTAAACACAAATTATATATTTAAAACAATAAATATATAATTTATATATATTTATGAAAGACAAAGAAATAATCCGTAATAACAATATATTTCAATTTATTACATAACAATAATGTGTCAGAAATTCCCTAAGCGACCATGAGCATTACAACTGCTGAAGAAAGCCGACTCTCCTCATTTTAGCCACTTACAAACATGGTTCACTTTTAACAACGATTGCGTGAATGCCAATAACGTGTTAAGGATACAACATAGAGTATAATCCATTAAGTCAATGGACTAGTCATCCAAACGATTCATTAAAGCAAAGGGAAAGATAGTAGTTAAGGCTCAGGAGAAGACGCCACCTTTCAAGGAAAAGGGTCTACTTGAAGGACACGACCTCCCAGCAAGAAAAGAAGTCTATAAGAATACGGGAAGAGAAATGGCTTGAGGATACACCTAATATAACCATATAATCATATAAGGATATCATCTGCGATCATGGAGTAGATGAGAAATAATTAAATATAGTCTTTGCTCATAAATGGAGGAGACGGGGGGGAAGGATATCGGATGCTGGTAGTTGCTGGGCTATCGAACTGGTAAACAGTTTCTCAGTGGTACGTGAAAATAAACTTACATTATTTATAATATGAAAACTCCTTTCTTAATAATAATTAAGGTAACATGGTTAGAAGGACATAAGCTACACTAAATATATACTGGGAAATTACAATAACAACAGTAAATAATATAATAATAATATGAATGATTAATTATTAACAGTGACAGCAGAAATTAATATAATATAAGGAATTCACATTCTAATTTAATAGCAGAAAGAATAATAATATGATATGGTAAATCAAGGAAAAAATAAGTAAACTATATAGAGAGAGAGAGAGAGAAATTACATGAATATATACACAGAAAATAATTAGTAATCCATTGAAGATTATAAGTAGAGAGTACTTAACCAGATTTACATTGATACTAAATGCATCAAATATAAATAAATAAATTTATCAAAGAACACGACTACCAATTAATTTAAGTATATCAAATAAGAATTAATCAAAGATACAAATCAGAGGTTCATAAATAAATAGGTAACAGGATAAATAAATAATTGATAATTTTTTTAAACGAAAACAGAATGTCTTAAAACAGTCCTAAACCATAACCAGTTCTGTATTTTCTATTCTCCAAGGGAGATGGGTGCTACTAGGGAAGGGCAGAGTAAAACCACTTCAATTAAAAGCCCCAAGGGTGAATGGACTGAGTTCCGGTAAACTGGGCCAATTTTATATTCCAATTCTCACTCTAGGTTCGAATGGTTGTCTCAGGATTAAATTAAGGGAATTATCAATTGGGGACATTACACCTAGAAAATAACAAAAAAATAAAGCAGTCAGTCTTAGAGGCCGAAAAAATGTAGTCTTCGAGCCCCACGGTGGGCACCAGAGATGTGTTTGTGAAAAAGTGAACCTGTAGCTGCAAGCACAACACTTCAATTAAGTCATTATATGCATGGTTAGTAATCAATAATCAATAAGAAATAAACCATAGCAAAGCGACTAATTGCCTTCTAAAAGATGCGAGTATAAGATTGCTCTCAGATTTTAATAAGCAATACCAGTGACTAGACTACACCAAGACGAAGGATTTAATCTATATGATATTAAGCTATATGAATGCAAGATGGATGAATAATTCAAGCAATAATAACCAATTCAAGCAACAATGGATGCAAGCAATAATGAATGTAAAATGGATGTAAGTAATCTAAAAAAAGCACAATGATTTCAATGACTCTAGAGTGAAATTAGTGTGATAATAATCTCCAAGCGTGTTCTCAAAAATGTCTGGGGTAAATTGGAATGAGAGCTGAAGACTGAATTTATAGAGAATCACAAAAAGCTGAATTTAGGATTAATTGCAAATAATTGAGAAATCAAGTTAAGTTAACCTTGAGATAGATTCCAATTATAGTTTAATTGAAATGCATTCAAATTAGAAGTCCAAGTTGCATTGGAAAATAATAATAAATTAATTCCATCTGATAAAAATAGATAATTCTATGCACATATTTGATTCATTCAAGAAAAAAGGTCTTTTCAATGCAACTGAACTTCTTTTTCTGAAAAGCTTTGAGTTCCAATTTTAGAGAATAATTCCATAATTCAATTAAATTGCTTTTCTGATTTCAAGTTCTAAATTTAGAAAAAGAAATAATATCTCAAGTTTGATTTCTCTCTTAATTCAATTCTTTTTTTGATTTTTTGTTTTGTTTCAATTCAACTCTTTGTAACAAATTAATTCATCTTTTGTAATAAATTAATCCTTTTTGCATGATTGAATGGCAAATTTATTAATTTAATTAAATATGCAAGGATATTTAATAAATTAAAATGGGATAATTGATCAAAATGATATTCTTGGAAATGATTCAATTAATTAAATCAATATTTAATTAATGTTGAGTAGTTGATTTGCCATGTGATTTTTGATAATTAAAGAATTAATAATGTGTTCAAGATTAATTTAACTGCCTTTGGTTAGGACCTTGGTGATGTTGTTGAGATTAGGGGCCCATGGTTTAGATGACCAATTTTAGGGTATTACAAAAATAATGATGGATAACACTGCTAGATTGTATAAGTATTGCTTAAAGTGGCCAATGGCTACAAAAAAATTTAAAGATGAGATAGACTCTATTGAGTCTCAACTTATTGAGTTAGCCCCGTCTTTCAATATACACAAGGATGAAAATGGTGCAATGAGATTTAAGGTTCATAATCTCCATTCTCAGTTGTAATTGTGACAAAAGTAGAGAGAGGAACATGTGAAGTTGTTTTGTGGACTGAAGGATGCCATGGAATTGTGATTGTCCACTTTTATTAGATTATTGGTTGAAGCGGAAAAAGTTGAACAAAGTGTGGTTAATGTTGATGTCTTTGATGTTGCGGTAAACTTATGCATTGGTTGTGAGTGTCAGAGGACAATTCTGCTAGCCACTATTTGTTCATGGAATTCTTTCCTTATGGGTTTGAGGATATTTGGCCTAGAAATGTTTGACAAGTATTTTTCTTTTTCTTTTTCTTTTTGGAGATTTCTAGTAGGGGGAGTTGTAGTTTATATATATATATATATATAAACTTGTAGTGTCATCATTTGTCTTTGATATCAAAGGGAGATAAATATTTTTGAATAGGAGAAATATTTTTGATTTAATGTTTTATCATCAATGAAAAAGGGGGAGATTGTTGCACTTATGAGTGTCTCTATTGTCATTGATGTCAAACCTATGTAGATTGGATGTTCGTAATGTTGATTCATATATGCTTTATGATGATAGTTGTAGACACCCAAAATTGTCCAGTCTAATTAAATAAATATTTTATTTATTTAATTATCTAAGCTTAATTCTTCTATTAATTAAATGAATCTTTATTTATTTAATTAATTCATTTATCCTCTTCTAGCCTTATTTCTCATTTAAATAAATACATTTATTTATTTAAATTATCCTTTTTCCTAAATTAAATAAATATCTTATTTATTTAATTGATCCCACTTCTTTTATTAATTAAATAAATCTTTATTTATTTAATTAATTCATTAACCTTTTCTACCCATGACACATGTCATTCATCTCTTAATTCATACACTACCCACCCTCTAATCATAGCCGACCTCCTTTTACACCTCTCAATCTTATCCCTCCATTTCATATGGTGTCTTCTATATAAGGAGATGCTTCCTTCATTATCAAACCCTAACTACCTAACTACTTGATCAATTTGACTACTTGGCATATGTGATCCTACTTGCAACCACATTCCGTTCTTTGTTGAGCTCTTGTGCACATAAAATCTGAGGGCAAATATATCAAGCAAGATCAATGGAGATAGGAAGAATGGAGATCCAAACCCTATTAGACATGTGATGGTATAATCTTTGTGATTTCATTTGATTTGCATTGTCTTAGGTAATTTCATATGTTATGGTGGATCTTTGTTGTTGTTAGGCTAGGGTTTTGTGGTTGAATTCATTTATCCTTTCAATATCGTTATTATTGTATCCATTTTCACCATAAACAATAGTATTAGAAGAGATGTACAATGGAAGTGTGTGGTTCAGTATGTTCTTGATCCAGATGCCTAGTTTAAATGATGTTATGCTAAAACGTTATTTGTAGATGTATATTCTGCCGATTAGATGATGTGAGATATTAATTTAATTTTTTTTTGAAAGTTTTAATGTTTCCTACTTGGTCCGAAAGTTATGCTATTATCATTGTTGACTGCTCTAATAAACTATGTTATGATCCAACATGTATATTTATACTGGATATGCTTTAGATGATTGTGTTGCCTATTGCAAAATTGTTATGACAACTTTTCTTTAGATTTCTAGTTTGTTAAGTTAATTATTCATGGACAACATTATTGTTCTAATGTTATTATCAGGAGTGTGCGAAGGACTACATTACTTTCCTCATGTTGAACTTGCTATAGATCAAATGTTACTATTCTTAAGGTGTTGTACTTCTTTTGTGGTGGACCTCTTATTATGTTTTTGTGTTCGGGTTATGGCATTTGGATTTAGTAGATCAATTTCTATTAGCTTATGCATATTAGTCTGAGGGATTATGTGCAAAGTTTTGGATGATGATTTGAAGGTGCACCGCCTTGGTGTGAACACTCACATGTCTTATTTACCTTCCAAATGATACATTTTGGGTCAATGCTGTGTACACATTACACTTTTCCTTTGGATGACCTAGTAGAGATTAATGTGGATATGATTAGTATTGTAAAGCGGAAAAATCGAACCCTAGTCGTTCTCCCCTCCCCAACTCCAAGGAGAGAGAAGGGAGAGTCACTAGGGTTGATGGTTTTCACTTAGGAGAGAATTTACATTCAAAAGAGGGGTTGAAACCCACAAGATCCAATCCCACGCAATGCAAGATAGGCCCATGGTCCCACCTCCAGGGACAACGGGGTGCAAGGAGGATCAGGCTAGGGTGTTGAAAAATGTAGTTTTTGGTGTCATGAACAAGTTTCGGGGTCTCCATTCAGGTTCAATGTTGCGCCGCCATCGTGAAGACCCAAATGCGGTCAAAATTGCAAGTGTCGCAATTTTAGGATGCTACATTTAGCCCCCACTTTGGCGGGAGTATAAGGGTACGCTCATACTTCCGGTAAAGTACAAGGAAACAACATTGAAAAACTTTCACCACGTCAAGGAGGCAAGATACACCAAGCCCCCAGTGGACTAAGGATCTTACAACTTCGATTGACAAAGTAAAAGGGAAGATCACAAGGGAGAACCATGACTGTCAGTAGTAAGGTTCCCTCACTATGAGTCATGCAAGAAAGATATCAAAAATTTTCAAGGCAAAGCTAAATTTGTCAAGAAATTTTCAAGTATCTTGAAAAGATATGAACGGGATGTATGCCCCACTATGTTAAAGCGATCACACATGCCTCACCGGGGGTGATTGCTTTAAGGTAGTGATACATATAAGAAATGAGAAAGGAGCACGTTATCACAAGGATTTAGCCCCCAAGTGTGAGATAAGCCCAAGGATAATAGACACAAAACACAAAGCACAAAGTGACTTCGCTTTCCTCGGGGTCAGTATGCTGTATGATAATTCATGTATATCATATGTATGTATGCATAATTGTTCTTCATTCCCCAATCAAGGAAGGTCACCTAGAAGAAGGGAACACATGTGTCTTTTGAGTCAACATGAGAGAGACCAAAAGAGATCTCAATGTTTTGCATCGTCCTCAAGTAGACAACATTAAGGACAACAATTAGAAGAATGGGAGTAACACATAGAAGAAGTAACAAAAAATCAAGAGAGGAGGAGAGAATCTGCTATGCTAATGAACTAGTCTAGCACGTCATCTACCCCCCGATATTGCTGATCAATATTTCGGGAAGGTAGGAAACACACTAGAGGAGGAACATCCAACACAGCAGATGGAGCTATCACAAGATCCAAACAAGGGCTATGTTCATACCCCAAGCCACGATGTTCTTGTCTAGGAGCTAGGATAAGTGCTTTAGAAAATTCGTTAGATAAATGGTTATCAACATCAACATATTCATATTCACTATCAGAATGAACAGGAGTAACATTTTCATCATGAATAACATTTTCATCTATATCATCATCAAGATTTATAAAAATAGGATCTTTAACTCGCACAGGATCAAGACCATCATGCATCTTATGTTCAGGAGATTTCGGCTCAATCGTCGGCTAAGGAGAAAATGGAATAATGTTGGCTGAAGGTGTTTTTAGGGATTGCAAAGTTTGAGAAGTAGCTGCCTGAGCTCTAAGATGATGCTTTCGTCGGCGTTCACGTGCAGAACAATTTCGTCTAGTCTTAGTAGGGAGTTGCGAAGATTGAGGAGGAGGAATGTTCTCATCCTTATCACTTGGGTGTTTAGGTTGTGGTCTCTTAGGTTGAATAATAGGAGAAGAGGAAGGTCTCTCCTCTCCATAAGAGGAAGGAGGAGGAACTGCTCCATATAAGGGAGGAATATTTGGTTTAGGAAGGAGACCAAGTCCATCATGACGAGGAGGGATAGGTCTACTTTTAGAGAGTTTATTAGTCATATGCATAGTCACATCCATAGGGATGGGTTGGGAATCTTCTTGAGGAAAGACATTAGTTTCATCTTTCAAAGGAAGAACTTCCTTCTCAAGAACAATAGGAATGTCAAGTTTGGGTGTTCTAGGTTCACTTAGAGATAGGATCATATCTTTTTTCCACTTTTGATAAGATTTGAAAAGATGATCACTTCGCGGAGGAAGAGATTGGAATTGTTTAGGCCAAAAGTAATCAATAGGAATGCTAGAAGTTCTTTCAGCTGGTTTAAAGAGACTATGATTGACAGTAACAATTTCACCATTATGGGGAAATTTCAAACACTTGTCAATAGGAGAAGCAATAGCTTTCATGGAAGATAGCCAAGGATAGCCTAGCTTCACACGAAATTGTTCGGATGATGGAATAATAGCAAAGTCCACATCAAGGGATTTGTTATGGACCTCAATAGGTAACGTAATAGAACCAATTGCAGGAGAAGAAAATGCATCAAATAATTTCACAACCACATTTGTTTCGTCATAGATCACTTGATTCAATTGCAAAGTAAAAAGAAATTCTTCAGTAATGATATTAACCATACAAGAAGGATCAATAAGCACTCCACGGCAAGGTGTATTCTTGACTTTTGCAACTATATATAAAGGACCATTAGGTGCCCTGATAATTTCACTAGAATCAAAGGTGATAGAAGGTTCTTTAGGGATTTTCTGCTGCTCTACAAAGTTAATCACATTCGGAGTCATAGACACAAGATCATCAGGTGAGACAGAGGAATCAGTAGTATCGATCGCATTAGAGGTATGAGAAGGCAATGGATCAGTAAAAATCTAAAGATTTTGGTTAGGAGGAGCTACAGATGTGTTGCCTTTATCATTCACACCAGAAACAAAGATAGTATTATTATCAATCAAATCTTGAATTTTACCCTTTAAAGCAAAACATTTTTCAGTATCATGCCCAAGATGACGATGAAATTGACAAAAAGATTTGTTATCAAAATAGGGTGAATTAATCTTTGCAGGATCTATTTGCCTTATAGGAGGAAGAGTAAGCACATTTTGTTCCAATAACTTATTCATAATACTATGCAATGATTCATTCAAAGGAGTAAACTTTCTTTCTTTCTTGAAAAACTTAGAAATAGGAGGCACACCTGATGCCGCATTCACATTGTTGTTGATGATGTTTTCATTGAATTTAATGGACTCTCTGTTCCGTTTAAACTTCCCAAATGGTTGTTGACTACTATCACCCTTATCACTCGGAGCCATACGATTTGCTTGTTCCATTTGACTCACAGTCAGTTGATAATTGTGAAGAGTTGCGCACAACTGGTGGAAAGAAGTAAACTCAGAAAACAGGAGTTTTTCTCTAATGTCTTTTTGTAAATTAGAAATAAAGATTCTTTGAATATCATTGTCAGGCACTGGAAAAGAAATTTGAGCATACAAATTCTTATATCTACCAATGAAATCAGTCACTTTTTCTTTAACACCTTGTTTATAATGCATTAAATCAATCAAAGTAACCTTAGGACTTATATTGTTTTGAAATTGTTGAATAAAAGCATTTGCAAGTTGTTCGAAAGAAGTAATAGAATAGGAAGGCAACGAGCAATACCATTGTAGGGCTTTATCTCTTAATGTTCTAGTAAACAGTTTTGCAAGCAACCTTTGATCATAAGCAAAATCAGTACATATTGTTTGAAAGGTCTTAACATGTGTTAGAGGATCACCCTTACCATTATAAAGCTCCAAATGCAGAATTTCAACATGTTTAGGGGGGATAGGTCGAACAATGTCAAGAGAAAGTGGGCTCGCAACATCAAATGTGGGCACACTAAACTTAGATTGATTCATAGAGGCAATTTGTTGCTGTAAGGAAGAGACAGTTTGTGCAAGATTGTTAATGGTCGCTTCAGTCGAAGAGTTCATATTAGACGTGTTAGATTGTGATGGAGGTATTATGTTATTGAAAGAAGGTAGAGAGTAAGGTGGTGGGACACTATGATAGTTAGTCATAGGAGATGATTGGACAGGAGGAACACTACAAGGAAGAATGGAATGATTAAACGAATTGCCCCCTTGCGTCATGCTCATTTGTGGTGATATAATAGGGACACTCATTGAAGGAATGAATGAAGAAGTCGGATTGAATGAAGGAAGAGGATTGATTGAAGAAGAGGGATTGCCCCCATGACTGGTGATCATAGGAGGAATGTCTTGTATTGAAGTAGTCATTATGTTTGATGTAAAAGTAGGTATACTAGCAATAGAAGTCGTCAAAGGAATAGAATGATTAACTTGAGTAGGAGGTTGTGTATAACCTAAGGTTTCAGCACAACTTTTCATAGGCATCACATTCGAATCCACAATGTGTGCAATACCATGCAAAATATCAATTCCATTCTTATCACTTTGAACCATACGTTTTAGACCCTCAATTAATGAAAGAGCTTGACTATCGGGGTATTCTTGACATCCATTGTCGAAAATCATCAAATTGGTTATCCAAATTTTAAAGTTGTTCTACAGAAACCTCATGGAGAGCTTCTTCATCATTAAGAGGATTAGAGGAATTACCCATGTCCTCGTTAAAAAGGCCATTCAAATTAGGTTCCATCTCCTCGGTAATTACACCTTGGAAAGACTTAATTCTAAGGCTTCGTCTAACAGGAATAGTGTAAGTAGGGCTTATTGTTGTAAAACTCATGCACTAAAGAGAGAGAGAAGATTTTGAATTTTAGAGGTAGCAAATTTCAATAAAATCAGCCAATCTCCTAGATTTAAGCTATTAAATGCAATCAGGACAATCTCCCGAAATTTCGAAAAAAATGTCCGGGACCGTGGCGAACGGAGTGCACATGGTCCTCGCAACTTTTTTTGAAATTTTCAGGGATGAAAGTTATGATGATTTTAAAGCTAATCTGAAAAAATTGAGTGATTTTACGATCTGTAGATAGGCCAAATTAAAGTTGCAATCTCAAAATTGAACCCTACCAAGATTGTTGAAAAATGTAAAATTTGAATTTTGAAAAAGAGAGGGAAACTGAAATTTTGAATTTTATGATTTTAGAGGGAATACTGAAAGCAATGCAAGTTTTGAAATTTAAGAGTTGACTCGATTTCATGCAAAATTCGAATTTGAAAGTGGAAATCAAAGTTGTTGCAATTAAACACTTAATTTCAAAAGTCACAAATTGTAAAAATTTGAATAAAACACTGAAATTTCGAATGAATGCCAACACACTTTTCAAATTTAGTACAGTAAGGAACACAATTTTGATACAAATTTCAATTTCAACAATTTTTGAATGATTAGAAGCCTCAATCCAAGCAATCGCTAGACCAACTTTAACTTTAATTTTGAAGGTGTTAAAATTGATAGAATCAGCTAAAATTCTGGATTTTAGCAGAAAAATACAATAAGATCTAGCTCCCAAAATTTCAGAAAAAATGTCGGGGACGATGGCGCTCGGGGTGCACACGGTCCTCGCAACTTTTTTCTGAATTTTCAGGGATGAAAGATATTGTGATTTTATTGCGGAATCCAAAGTTACAGCCGATTTGGAAGTGTTTTGATTAGTGAAATTATCAGTCAAAGGTTGAATCAAGAAGGTCTTAAAAATTAGGGTTTTGACATTTAACCACTTAATTTTCAGAATTAAAGCACAAATATGAATTGACAATTTGCAATAGAAGGGTAGATCTGAAACAAGCATTAACAATTAAACATTTCACAAGTTTAATTACTTAAAAGAAAATTTTAGGGTTTTTATGCAATTAGCCTCTAAAATTTGCAAAAGATCAAACATGGAAATGTAATTAAGGAAACAAAATTTTCAGATCTAACCATGAATAATCAGAATGAGGATGTTCACGTCGGGTTCACCAAAATGTAAAGTGGAAAAATCAAACCCTAGTCGTTCTCCCCTCCCCAACTCTAAGGAGAGAGAAGGGAGAGTCACTAGGGTTGATGGTTTTCACTTAGGAGAGACTTTACATTCAAAAGAGAGGTTGAAACCCACAAGATCCAATCCCACGCAATGCAAGATTGGATTCTAAATGAGTTTCAAGGGTTAAGACATCAAGGATACCCTCTTTTGTAAAGAATGTAGATAGAAAGATTGAACTAGGAATGCATGTAAAGTAGGAAAGATTCGCTTATAAACAGAGATAGGGATATGGGATGAAGCTGCGGACCTGGAATTAGCAGTGAAATGTCGAGACGGTGCTGTTCTACAAATTTGAGTGAAAGTTGACGGGACGATGGCGCCCGGTGTGCACACGGTCCTCCAAAAAATCCGCGAAATGAAGGGGGATCTGTTCGTCTCTGCACAAGGATTCCAGATCTTCAATTACAGCCGCGTACCTGCAACCTACACAAAAAAAAGAGAGGACGATTGGGGGGTTAGGGATGAGGGGTTTGCGTTTAGGTCAAACCCCAGTTTTGGAATTAACCAAGAAATGAGAATGCTGTAAATGTAAATGTTTGTAATGTAAACAAGTACTGATACCTTGTTGTAAGAATGTTTGTATTCTTACATGCGAAGGTGTAAATGTTGTTGTATGTTGTATGTTGTAAGTGATCTCCTCTTCAATGGTTGAATCCTTGTCTTGAATGCAACACTTAGCCTTGAATGGAGTCTTAGAATGATTAATTGCTTGAAGGAATGCTTGAATGCTTGAATGTTTGAATATCGCTTCCACCTTTTTTTCATCTTCTTCAAAATGAGAGAGGAAATGCAGTTTTTATACTTGTCAATTAGGGTTGAAAGACTGATTTTCCCGACCTTAGGCTAATCAGGAAATATTATTTTCCAATTTGCAAACTTAAAGACCCGAAGCCCCAAAAGAGACCGGGCCCAAAATAGGGCCAGGGACCAGGGCGCTGGGCGCCATGGTCCCACCTCTAGGGACAACGGGGTGCAAGAAGGATCAGGCCAGGGTGCTGAAAAATGCAGTTTTTGGTGTCATGAACAAGTTTCAGGGTCTCCATTCAGGTTCAATGTTGCGCCGCCATCGTGAAGACCCAAATGCGGTCGAAATTGCAAGTGTCACAATTTTAGGACGCTACAAGTATATAATGAACTATTCAGTTGTGTTTATGGTAGAGTAACAACATGGTGTAATATAGTATGATGCTTGCAATGTGAATATGATGTGTAGAAGTGGTCTAGAAGTTGTGCAGACTAGACAAATGAGTATAATATTGTGAATTGTTATTTGCATTTTGGCATATGCTATTTTGTATACAGTCCAGTCTATTATTATTATATTTAGACATTTATTTTGTATCTTGCCTTGAAAAAGTGATCTTCAGTTGTGTGAGCCTTTTTCTTTTGTATCTTGTCTAGGGTTGTGTTCCTTAGTCTGCAAGTGGTTTGCAAGTCTAGAGTAGTAAGCTCTTTGGTAGGAAGCCTTACTCTTTGTAAACAATTGATATATATTGTGAGTTAGATTCTCACCATGGTTTTTCCTAATTTGGGTTTTCCACATAAAAATATTGGTGTTCTTGTGTGGATTCTTTTGATGATTTAGTTATTTATTTTTATGCATATGTGTTTGGATGAATGTTATTGTTCAAGTAACTTAATGGGATCAATTTTTTGTATATGTTGATTCACCCCCCCTTCTTCTCTTTCAGTAGTGTTTCAACAATAATGTGAAGGAACACACCAAAGTATTTAAGGTATGCATGGACATGAGCTAAAGACAGTGGCCTATGCAAATCCATAAAGAAAGACCATGCAATTGGACATAGTCTAAAGGGTGTGTGACTATGGATCAAATAGAGTTGTAGACACTGAAAAATGTCTTTTTCATCATGTACTAATTATTCGTTCTAATTAATTAAGTAATTATTTAATTATTTAATTAAGCTAATTAATTTTCTAAACTAACTCAATCATCACATTCTGCATCTTATTAATTATTCAATTTCTATTCTCTAATTAATTAACCAATTAACCCTATTTCAAATATTAATTATTTTATTAATTACGATTAATTCCTTAATCAAATAATCTTTATTATTTAATTAATCCTATTTCTAATGTTTAAATAATTTCATTTAAATTAATTAAATTAATTAATTTATTCCTCCAATTCCCCAAATTGAAATTTCAATTGATTTCATCTAATTCCAAATCATCAAATTCACATTTCACCAAATCTGAATTTCAGTTAATTTCATGTGCTTTTCAGCATTCAAAAGTCCAAATTCAAATCCAAATTGGAAATGAAAATGAATTTCAATTTAAAATCCTACAACACATGTTGAAATCATAACTGATTGATCAAATTAGTTGACTAATTAGTTAACTCTCCAATCTCCCCTTTTCACTCTCAATCACCTTTTCTGATTGATCAATCAATCCACTTATCTCTCCAATCAATTTAGTCTTCTAATCCATCTATTCAATCAACTAGCTAGTTTATTCAGTCTATTGGTTAATCAATTGAGTTCACTCTCCAATCAACCCTGTTAACAAACCAATCTATTGAGTTAAAAAATCAATCTAAATTAGTTGACTATCAATCAAGACTTGAGTTCAAATCCTCACCCCTTCTGTATTGAAAATATATATAAACAACATCAATTTCACAAATTAGTCTAGATCACACTCTTCAAAGCAATTACCATCTTTATGTAGGAATTTCAGTGCAATACCTGAGAGCCACCCACACAATTTCGAAGAAGAACAATGGAAGCACAAATTAGAAATAGGGAGTTTGAATTCGTTTAAAGCTTTCTTTTCTTTCATATTTGATATTCTATTGTGTTATGTTTGATTATACTTAACTAGTTAAAGATTCGTGATCATCTTTACCCCCTAATCATATTTATAATTTTATTATGATATTCAAACATGAGGACAAGAGTCAATAATAAAAACTCTAACACTAACCATCATATAGCGATAGAGAGTGTTAGGAGTAGATATAAATCCTAATTCAATTTTAAAAAAGTAATAGGAAATTATAAATATCTTATATGAAACCCTAAAGCAAAAGGAACAAACCTTGGAATGTGTAAAAATGTCTTCACAAAAATGTAAATAAATAAAAACACCTTCACATAAATGTCCTAGGATTAATCATTGAGTTAGAATTAATAAATGGAGAGCCCTGGGAAAAAGGAGTAGGATTTACTAATACGAAATTAAAATAATTAAATATAAGCGATACTTAGATTTTGATTTGGCGCTCTATCAAATGTTTCAAATCTTTTAACCCATCTGTTGGGTCTCAAATCAACAGATTGGATAGGTTCTAAGGAAATGCCAACTCCTATGATCAAACCCTCCTATTGACTTGGCCAACATATAGAGTGAACCTGTTTGGTTGCTAACTCTCTCACTTTAGGCTCTGCAGGACCTAGGCGGGTATACCTATTCACTGAATGTCTCCAATAACCAGTGCTTTTTATAGCAGATGTATTATCCTAATTTGATATCTCCCGATCTTTGAAATGGCATGAGTTCCTTGAATGGAGATATAGCAGATGAGTTCAAGATTGTTGTTGTAGAAGCTATTCGATCTATGTTTCCTAACTACTTCTGTTTGCTTTTAAAATAACAAATGGTGAAATATAATGATGAGTGTAATCTGTTTTGACCAGTGCTTTCTTTGCTGTTTGGGCTACAGAGTCATTGTACTTTCTTCAGGACTTATTGTGCGAGCCTATGAGATAGTTTTTTAATCCACCCTTTTGTAGACCTGTCGGTTATTATTTCTTTTGAGATCAATTTGAATGCTTATATCATGTGTTGATTGAATGAATTTAACCCTACCTTTAAGGGACCAATCAATGAAGTACTGCAAGGAACAATTACAATTCGCAAGCAAAACTTTTGTTTCAACGTTATAACATGAAGCACATATTTGATTTCAAGAATATGAATAACCTTATCACTTTAGATAATATCACAGACGATTGCCAAGACAAAGTGAAATAATCCACAACACATATGCAAAGAAAAGCAATAGTTCATAGCATGTATTCCATCGAAATTTGTAAAACTTACAGGCTGTCATACATCGCCATCTTCCTCTTATCTAATATATCTCTCCCTTTACATTACAAAAATCATTCTCATATATATATGAGGATGAAGGCTTTTCACGAAGAGACACGACTTTTCAAAATACTAGTCGTTAACTTGAGTGTTTCTAAACTTAAGCAAAAAGAGATTTAGAAGTCCTAGATGATGAATATAGTCGTCGTCTCTGAAGGTTTTGATTCGAGGAGTTTGTTTTTTCAATTCATCTCCCAGTGACAAATATTTGAATATTATCTGGTTGATAGTAGGGGCCATATCTTTACTTCGATCTATCTCTGATAAGGCCCAATCCTTGACACTGGTAAGCTCTTTTCGCAAATCCTCCAAAGATATCACTTCTCCTTCCTTGTAGACGGAGGGCATTCCAACAGGTTTCTCATCATCTAATTCTTTTAAGTCTCTTCTCAGCATATCTTCAAGTTTGACATGATTTTCCATATACGCATTCCCCTCAGCCTTTTCCTCTGGTGTCATGGTATCGACATTGTTTAGTACTTCCTGCAATCGTGCTCTTAACCTTTCATGCTCTGTTAGCGCTTTTATCGTTCCGTTGTATACTATCCAATATGGTTCGACCTGTAAGAGCATGGTGTTAAACCGATGTCCTATGATGTCATTGACCAATTTGTCCATCTTTTGTTGGATATTGTCTGTGCGTTTATTTGCCTTTTCTGCTTGATACTTCCAGTACAGAGCATCGGAGACATCGTCCAAGCTGCGTCCCGCGGGGTATGAGGTGTATTCGCTGATAGGAGTCCCCGTCTCTAGTTGCAATACTTTTGCCTGCAGCTTCTGATTTTCCTCCTTAGATTTTTCATACAGTCCCTTATATGTGACGTTCTCTCTGATCAAAAACTCTGTTTGGTCCAGGTTCAATCTTGCAACATCCAAGTTGAGCTTTGCAGTGACCCTAGGATCAGTTTTCCCAACCTGATGAACCATGAGGTGTCCAAAGGTTTCTTCAATGTCTACAATGATAGGCCTCTTCCCCTTTGGATATAGTGCCCACTGTAGGAGAGCTTTCTTGTCTGGATCATACCCAGAGCCTAGGAACAATTTATCTACCTCCTGGGGCAACACCTGTTGATTCAAATCTTGTCTCTTTAGGAAGCCATCAAATAAGAGTGCTGAGTTAATATCCCAACCGGAGAAGATGATTACACCGACCTCTTTTAATAGTTTCCTCCCTTTCTCAGGAGTCATGTCTTTCATGAGGACATCAATTTCATCCTGTAATCTCTTCATCTGTTCCTCCTCTGGTCTTCCAGCCATGCTTCGTTTTACATGAGCTCCTTTGTATTGGTACAAAAATGAGAGGAACTCCCTAGAAGAGGCAAATCCATCATCAGCAACGAAGTCTTCATGCTCAGTCATTCTGATATCAACAACATCCTTGATGTTAATCTCGCCAGTGTCCATATTCATTTCTGCTTCAAAACCAAGGGGATAATCTTCCCTAGGAGAATCAGGTGGGATACTACTGGCAGTCGACTTTGGTGACATGTGAGCTAGGGGCTGACTGTCCTTCTCAGTATTAATAAAATGAAGGAATTGCGAAGGCACTCTGTGCATAATTTCTGCTTCATGTTGAAGCAGCCTTTTAGCTACTTCCAGAGGATCTTGGAGATTTCCAATTAGGTCTCCATCTATCATTCCCCTTGCCCTTTTCCATTTGTAGGCCTCCCAAACTAACTCACTCTTTCCTTTTAAAGCTTTGGCCTCCTCTCGTTCAAGGTTCTTGATTAGGTCATCTAGCATTTTGGCCACATGTATTCCAGCTTTGAGTTTCTGTGAGGCTCTGGCGGCTCTTATATATCCTTCAGGATCAAAATTCTCCCTAGGCTCACCCAGAGTCATACCATAATAGTCTAATTTATTCTGAAGTAAATGATAACTTTTTGAACTTTTGACAATGAAATCAGAAAAAACTAATAAACCTAGAACAATAGATTGTTTACCGAAATCAGTTAAGTGTTTAGCACTGGCAATAGACAATTGCCTTATAATCTCCAAGCTAGCCACTCTGTTTGGTACCGTAATTGGAAGCATATGGGGTTGCCCTTCATATCCAAATACCCTTATTTCTGTGTGATTATCATGGCAATACCAATCACCCCAATTATGTTCAATCTGTGACTCAGGAGAGAAGTCCTTTGGTCTGAGAAATCTCTTGATTTCAGGAGACAAAGTGTAATCCCTGTGTTGCCCAAAAGCTGCACTGAGAGGTTTCACAAAGTATTCTTGAAAATGCCAATATTGGTTATTCATGAACCTCTGGTCCCATGCTGATACCCATAACTGAACTGGCTTCTTCAGACCATTCTTATCATAAGATCTAATGCTAAACTCATCTGACCAGAAGTTAATTTCTTGTCCACAATAAAGAATGATATGCATTAACAAGGAGTATAATGAAAAATGAATATTCACAAGGTCTCCTTTCAATTTCTCCAGCCCATGATTCAAGGCATCTGCAACATAAGTGGCAAAATCAAATGACCTAGGGTTTTTTGATTGCAAGTCGACACACAGAACCATAACCCCAATATCCATGAGTGGATGAGCCTCTAGGCCTAGTACTTGGGCTGCAGCATAATATGTATACTTGAAATATGGATGGAAGTGGTTGACATCAAACGACACCTTGTCATCTTTGCCGAACTGAACAAATGACCCACCCACTTTTGGCCTGTGAGCAGGTAGTCTCCAAGTCCTGTAGATATTTTCCAAACTAAAGAATTCTTGTGAAAGTTTCTTCATATCGATACTCTCCTCTACTTCCCAGTCCAAATCAAAAACCATATCAATAGTCTGTTTGTTAATTACTACTAATGTATTCCCTCTGTAATCACATATGGTTTTGGTTCTTCGGTTGTAGCAATCTACCAGAGCTTTCATTAATTCTACATCTACAAACACATTTGGGACTACTAATTTGCCTAAGTTCTTCTTCCATAGATTGCTTATGGGTTCTGGTGCATCCCTTCTTTTGTAGCCAAATAAGAATAATTCATGCCCTTTGATTTCAGTCCAAATGTCTCCTAGATTTTCAAATCTATCTTCTAATCCTTCTTCTTCACTTTTAATATTTTTGGACCTTACACTAGACGATGGACACTGGTCTAATAAATCCTGAGTCAGAGCTCTCCCTTCTTTCTTTTGTCTCTTGGGCTTCTCTTCAGGGTTCAACTCTTTTCCTTTCCTACCTTTTTTAGAAGAAGAAGACGAAGGTTCCATAATTACAGTAAATACGAGAGATACACTTACTTGGAGGAATGCTCGACTCTTCTGGTTATCGTTCGCAAGTTTCCGCAAGTTTTTCGCAACTTTCAGTCTTTTTGCATCGATCTGGTTCTTATGAAAATTCACTCAGTTCGACTGTAATCGTATGGGCAACTTGTGCACAGTTAATGTTCTGCATCTACAATGGCTACTCAAGTGTTTAAACTTAATTGCAGATGTGACACTCTTCAATTGGGCCTTTAACTCTTTCGCAGGAAGTACAGTTTGCTCAAAGTGCTCATATTTCAAGTTATCGATGAAACCCTTGTCTTCGGCCGAGTGTTTAAATCTTCCACCGAAAGCTTATTTTCTTCGATACTACTATTTCGGTGAAAAGCTTATGTCGAGAAGCCGCTTTTAAGACTCATCGAAATCACTCTTTCATCGATAGTCCCCTTTTTCGATAAGTCACATGTAATTTCCATCGAAATCATTCTTTTCGGTGAGTTTCTTTCTTCGGTGAAGGCCTATGTATGTTCATCGATATCCCTTTTTCATCGATATCTCTTTATTGATGAAACAATTTTGCCTTTGCTCGACGTCATGTTCATCGATGAATGCCTTTTGAGTTTCTTCGGTAATGATATTCCTTCAAAATCACCTTTTTGCCTTTTCGCCTTTTGTTTTCACTTTTTCGATGAAACTTAGAGTATCGATGAGTGGTTTTCTACGTTCATCGAAGGTAACCTTTTGCCGAAATACCTTTTCTTAGTGCTTGTGTCGATGAAAACACTCTTTCGATGAAACTTCCTTTGCAGTGCTCGATACAGTTTGCTGGTCGAAATATCCATTAGTCTTCATGCTTATGGAAACATACATTTTTTTTTATATATTTTTATTTTCAAATATAGTGCTCAACACCATCTACTAGAAGTTTATGTTGGGAAAATGGTGTCTCAACCTTGTGTTTATATGAGGTTAATATTTATGGTAAGTTTTTGTTTGAGTACAAAATGGTACAAAATTCTCCCCAAAGCTTTTGATTGGCTAGATAAGCATGTCGATAAATTTTTGTCGCAAGATCACAACTAGTTTTGAAGATATTAAAGTTTCTATTTTGGAAGGGTGAGATGAAAGGTTTAAATTTAATTTTGAGGATTTTAGACCCTCTAAAATACCCTAAAAAGTGGGAATTATTGGTGTGGCAGGTTATGAGATGATAGAGCACTTCACGAGCTTTCTGGCACTTCAAACAGTTCGTCAATTGGACACCCGATTCACAAGTTATGGCCTTCAGAAGTTTGTACTCCTGAAATAGGAAATATAAATTGCATTGGACACATAAATGAGATGTAAAAGGGAGGGAGACACATTGATATGTGTTTTTACACATCATAGGGCATCTATATTGGAGATAAGGTCATCTCTACTTTGTTGGGTGGTTTTAGCCCATGGTTTTGTTATACGGTTTGAGGGTTTCTTGTATTGTATCTCTTATATATGAGGTGCATGAGATAGAGGTTGCGTGTAAGAGTCTTATGGCTACTAAGTTACCTCTAAATCATTGGTAAGTGGTACTCCTATGAAGAGATTTCTGTGCTAGTATATTGTAATCTATTATTGATTGCTGAATAATATATTGAGCTACTTTTGGAGTGTGGGGTTTTCATCTCGAAAGGGTTTTCCCCACATAAATCAGTGTGTTGTGGTATGCATGTTATTATGTCTATTTCTGTTAAGTTTATGTAATTGTTGTAATGATCTGTAAAAGTTTCTTCATTACCCTCCTCTCAAGATTAGTGTAGAAATTTGTTCTACCACTTAACTTTCTTACAAGTGGTATAAGAGCATGTATCAAGCAAAATCCTTATTAAATCAATTTTTTTTGAGGAAGAAATTGTATTCCTTGAAGATGGAAGAGGGTGGATGAATTGAAAACCCCTTGAAAGAATTTAATATGTTGGTGGCTCAATTGGTATCTGTTGTTGTTAAGATGGACAAAGAGGAGAAATGCTAGATCTTGCTTTGGTCTTTGCCTAATTCATGGGATTTTTTGTTATGGCTATGGGTAGTACTCCTGTTGTTTTGAAGTTCGAAGATATGGTGGGTGCCCTACTTGGTGAAGAGATGTGGAAGAAGGTATCCATCCATTTGAAAGAATCCCTAGCTGTTCATGGAAGACATAAAGAAAAAGGCAAGAAAAATGAGAAGTGCAATAAGTCCAAATCCAGAGGGAGATTTAAATCTCCTAGAAAGTCCAAAGTTATTTGCTAGAATTGTGGTAAATTAGGTAGAAAAAGAAGAAGGTTGATTCTGATTCTGAGTCTAAGAAAGAAGATGGTAATGCATTCATTGCAACTTTGGCTACTCATGGAAGTAAGGATGCATGGTTAATTGACTTAGGTGCATCTTTTCATATGACTTCCAATAAAGATTGATTTTCTGAATATGAAGAATTTAATGGAGGTAAGGTGTACTTGGGTGATGATTCACGTTTAGACATTGTTGGTCAAGGTAAAGTTAGAATCAATTTTATTGACGGTAGAAGTAAAATGATTAGCGATGCGTTGCATATCCTTGGACTAAAATAAAATTTATTATTTGTGAGAAAACTAATAGATGCGAGTGTGTACGTAGTCTTTTCTGATGCAAGATGTAAGATGATTAAGGGTGCTATGATGATTGCTAGAGGTGACAGGTTTGACACTTTGTATAAGCTAGAGGCATACACTATTGAGTGTAATAACACTTTTGTAAAAAGTAAAGCTTGTTAGAGTTATCTTTATTAGCTAATAATTATTTGTTTAATTATTAGTCTATTATACTCTATGCTTAAGCTAAACTTAGGAATCTTATAATTCTTTAGGGTTTTCAACTTTAGGGTTTCGAGTATCCTTTTATAAGGTTTCTCTCTTTGTATTTTCATAACAACTATAATTATTGAATTGCATTCTTGTTGCACAATCAATATGACTCCTCTTTTCTGGATCTCTAAATTCTGGCCTCCATAGCTTTTTTGCTTCTCTCCTTGTGTGACAGGTTTGCATGTAGGTGATCTTTGGGAGTTGTAGAGTTGATTTTTCCTCAACTCTAATATTGTATCAATGCTCCAGATCTACATGCCTCTGTTCTCTTCATGAGAGATTTTGGGTCTTGTTCTTCAAATATGTGTATTCGGGGGTTTGTGCAGTTGCTTTTTTCCATTTATGGGGGTAGCTAATTTTTTGGTACATTTTGGTGCCAAACGAATCTCACATTTGGATTCAGAAGGCTGAATCCATGAATTTTGATATATAATTTGCCTATTTTCGGTGATAGGGCCATCTATGACAGTTTTTTATTAGCATGTTTTTCGAGGCATGTAAATCCGTAGGACTATACCTGCAAATGCGTCAGATTTTTTTTCGTCAAAAAAATAAAATAAAAAATTATTTATTTATTTATTTATTTATTTATTACCCTTTTTATGCCCAAAAGAGGGGTTTTTTTTCTTTTGGCCGTAACTTGGGCAAACAGAGTCATTTTTTGCAAAACCTTATATCGTTGGAAAGATGTTTTCAAGCTCTATCCATATCTGGAGGTTTAAACTTTTGATTTTGCTTTTTTAATGTCATTTTTCTGTCAAAGCCAAAGGTTCCTTTTTGCACTCCGGGAGACATAACTGGAGCATCCGAACTCAATTTTTCGAAAACTTTATATCATTGGAAATATGAGTTTTATTTCCAGATTCTGCTTCAGGTATATTTTATTCAATTTTTTGCTTTTCAGCACTCTAGTGAATATCTTGGATATTCCAGGTCCTGGGATCTCTTTCTTTGAGTAGGATATCTTGTCTTTGGCTGTTCTTATTGTTTTCAGTCTTCTATCTTTTTTTATATTTGTAGCGTTTTATTTATGCCAACACACTGAGATAAAGTACCATCATGCATTGTATACTTGGGATCTTGCACATCTTGTGCCTTATTGTACATGCTGTACTTATAAAGTGCCATGAGGGGGTTTATGTTTTCTTTTGTTTGCCATCTACCTTTTTCAAGTGAGTGTTCCTTCCACGACATTAGCCTCATGATATGTTTCAAGTGAGTGTTCCTTCGACACTATGTACTTTCTTTGAACCTTTGATGTTTTCAGTTCTTCGTCATGCAGTTCTTGTTGGCCGTTCTTTTCAATGTAACTACCCCTTTCCCTTTTTGAACATTATGGGGAGGTTTGTCATGTTGTTCTAATGCTTCCTTGGTTTGATTGATCAACTCTTCAGGCTTTGGTGTTTCATGTCATCTATATCTTCGAGTTCAGTTGTTTGCCTTTGTTTGCCATCTGATTCGAGTAGTGTCATTTGAGGGCACTCATGCAGATTACAATCTTCTCTACCTAGTCATGTTCTATTTCAGTGGAGGTTCTGCAGATCAACAGTTACTCTTCGAGAGTGTTTACAGCTATTTCATGCTTTAGTGGTGTTCTTCATTCTCTTGTTTTTGTTCCTATCTTCTGGAACACTCTTGTTTGGAGGCTTCTTAGTCCTTCACTTGAGTTTTCATCTATTCTTGGAGAGGAGTTTTGTTCCCATAGGGTTTTCTCCTTTTTCTCCACTTTATAGAGATTTTATTGTACTTGGGTACCTCATCAGGCTTAGTTTCCAGGACCCATTGTTTCTTTCCTGCATTTTTTACATGCTTTTTTAGCTACTCCCTAAGTTCATCTTAAGAGGGGTGTTAGAGTTATCTTTTATTAGCTAATAATTATTTGTTTAATTATTAGTCTATTATACTCTATGCTTAAGCTAAATTTAGGAATCTTATAATTCTTTAGGTTTTCATCTTTAGGGTTTCGAGTATCCTTTTATAAGGATTCTCTCTTTGTATTTTCATAGCAACTGTAATTATTGAATTGCATTCTTGTTGCACAATCAATATGACTCCTCTTTTTTGGATCTCTAAATTCTAGCCTCCATAGCTTTTTTGCTTCTCTTCTTCTGTGACAGGTTTGCATGCAGGTGATCTTTGGGAGTTGTAGAGTTGATTTTTCCTCAACTCCAATAAAGTTGTGGATACTTCATCAAAATATTTGAGGGTTTCAAATTCAATGAATGGAAATGGATTTTGGGTACCCAAGGGTGCTCTTTCTTCTAAAGCAAAGCTACCTACAAAGAAGACTATGTTATGGCACCAGAGAATTGGCCACATTGGAGAAAAGAGTCTAAGGACCATGAAAAAAAAACCTTGTTGAAGGTTTGAATTATTGTAATGTTGACTATGATTTGTGTGAGCATTACATTTATAGAAAACAAAACCATGTTCAGTTTTACTCGAGTTCTCATAAATCTTGTGGTGTTTTAGAACTTATTCATTCTGATGTGTTTGGTCCTGTAGATGTTCTTTCAATTGAAAAATCCACATATTATGTTTCATTTATTGATGATTTTAGTAGAAGGACATGAATATACATTCTAAAGAGTAAAACTAAAGTTTTTAGTTGATTTAAGGAGTTTAAAGCAATGGTTGAATTGCAACTTGGAAAGAAAATAAAATGTTCGATGACTGATAATGGTGGTGAATTTTTTTCTAACAATTTTGGTAGATTCTATAAAGATTGTATGACATTAATAGACAAAATATAATTTCGTATTCTCCACAACAAAAATGAGTTGTAGATAGAATGAAGAGGACATTGATGGAGAAGGCTAGGAGTATGCTAAGTGGCGCTGGTCTAGAATAAATGTTTTTGGTTGAAGTTGTTGCCACTTCTTGCTACCTAATTAACAAGTTTCCTACATTAGCCCTTGTTGATAAAATGCCCAAGGAAGCATGGTTAGGTCACAAGCCTTCATTGAGAAACCTTACAGTTTTTGGTCATGAGGCATATGCACAAGTGCCAAAGGAGAAGCAAACAAAGTTGGAGAACAAGGTTGTGAAATTTATCTTCATCGAATATAATTATGGTGTAAAAGGATACAAGCTTTGGGATCTTGTTGTTGGCATATGATGAAGTGGTGATAATGTATGTTATCGTTGATGTCAATAAGTGCTTGAGAAGGTGAACCAGTATGCACTGGAATGAAGATCTAAGCGGTTATGGTCAACCAGATAAGTGGACCGGTGTTGGGGTTCACTAAGTGTGACTACCAATTGGTAGTCTCAGTTCAGCTCTAGGGTTTCCAGTTTGGCTTGTGCGGTGCAACCAATGATGTTTTGTGATGAGTTAGTTAAGAACAAGGATAAGGATCAAGATGCCAAATCTACTGTGTGCACGTGAAGGATTTCTTTGAGGATCTTGCGTGTGAAGATCGAATGCATTGAATGTCTACCTCGGGAATGTGCGTTTTTCTTAGCGGCATGTGAAAAGTGTGTGATGGGTTACTATTTTTCAGATGCGGTGAAGATTGGATGATGGAGAATGACTTGAAATCTATTTTAGATCATTTCATTCTATGTAATGTATTTGATGGTCAGGATTGGACCGCTTGTAATTGTAAACCTAAAATTTTTAGGGTTTAGGGTTTATGCTACTGACCTAAATGTTGTCTATAAGGTCGATGAGTTTTGTTATTGTAGTGGTTGGAAAAATTTGTGTTTGTGTCTACATGTTGGAGATTTGATACTTGCAAAACAAGAGTGAGGAATCTGCAGAGTGTGATTGCAGAAGAGATAAAATGAAAGGGATCTGCCTTAGCAAGGAGTGTTGTTATTAGGTCAGAGTTTTACCTGTTGTCTTCTAACCATTTCAATAGAAGGTAAATCCCTTGATCGGGTAGCTTTAACAGGCTTTGTTGTAAATCCTCTAACCAAGTGGCTCAAGTTCATTGAGTTATTTAAATCCTCTAGTGAAGTAACTCTTAATAGGGTTTCAACCTTTAACAGGGTATATAGCCATCCCTTAACAGGGTGATCCCTAACAGGATCGGTCCCTAACAGAACCTTTACTGTAAACTCTTTAACCAGACTAGGCTCCTAATAGAGCAAAATTCAAAAGAGTTCACAAACAAGCTTGTGGATATTCATCCCCACCGTGGTTTTTCCTATTTGGATTTCCACGTGAAACATTTGTGTGTTATGGGTTGTCAGTTTTTCATGTGATGATTGAGTGGTTTTTGATTAAGTTAGATATGCATGCACTATCAAATGGTTGTGGTTTTTATTGGTACAACTGAATGCATGATTAATCTGGTGAATTAGCTATCAAGATTTGAGATCTGTTGAATGTTGCCTGAAGTAATTTTTGTTTAACCGGTTTAGCTATCTGAAGTAATTCTGTTTAACCGGTACTGCTATGGTTAAGTAGAGTGGTGAAGACAACCAATTATTTGTGTTTTGAATTGTCAAAGTGTCGGAGAAAGTTTTTGTGTGTATTGATTCACCCCCCCTCTTAGTACCGGTTAGGACCTTAGTAGTTCATCATTATTCATCAATTGGTATCAGAGCACATCCAGGTTCTCGATGATATAAGCTTAACCTCTTGAGGCAAAAGATCCTGCTTTAATGATGAAGAGGGAAGGTTCTAAGTTCAATAGGGATAAATTTTCAATATGGAAGGACAAAATAAAGTTATACATAAAGATTTTGGGTGCACAACACTGGAACTATGTGGAGAATGCCTATGTAATCACCCATGGTATTCTAACTAATGATCAGAAAAGAGAGATACAAGAAAGTGGACAAGTCATCGAAGCCCTTATTATGAGCCTGTCCGATGTAGAGTGTTGGAGTTGAGAAAATACAACACCACAGGAGCCCAAATGATCTCTGCAAGCTGAAAAACCTGTTACAAGGAGAAGCACGGAAGCAAATCACAGAGGAAAGAAATACATAGAAAATATGCTCAAAAAGAGAGAGCTCAAAATTCACAAAATGTGTAATGTAAAAAACCTTCTTCTTCATTCAATGAAAAGAATGAACTCAACCTTTAATAGGTCAAGAAACCCTAAAAGGGAAAACCTAGGTTTGCACATAATAATTAATAAAAGAATTAATTATTATGCACCTAAAGTTAGCTTAAGTGTAAAAGAGATAAAGGGAACTTAATTAACTAATCAAGTAAATACCCGAATACTCTAACACCCCCCCTTAAGCTAGACTTAGAGAGAAGCTAAAAATTAGAACAACTATTGAAAGCAGGAAAGATGGGTCCTGACAACAAGGCATGATCAGGGACCCAAATACAATGAAATCTCTATGAACTGGAGAAATAGAGAAAACCACATGGGAACAAAACTCTACTCCAAAAAGAGATGGAAAAAAACACCACTGAAGCATGAAGAACCTCCAAACACTGTTGAAGAATAATTGCTGATCTGAAAAACCTCCACTGAAATAGAACATGACCAGGTAGAGAAGACTATAATCTTTATGAGTGACCTCAAATGACACTACTCGAATCAGAAGGCAAACAAGGCAAACAACTGAAATCGAAGATACTGATGGCATGAAAACACCAAAGCCTAAAGAGTTGATCAATCGAACCACAGAAGCATTAGAACCAACAGGACAAACCTCCCCATAATGCTGAAGAGGGAGAGGGATAGGTACATTGAAAAAGAATGGCCAACAAGAACTGCATGACAAAGAACCAGGAACATCAAAGGTGCTGAGAAAAGTACACGGTGTCGTGGAAGGAACACTCACTTGACACACATCATGAGGTGAATGTCGTGGAAGGAACACTCACTGGACAAAGGAAGATGGCAAACAATAGGCAAACATCAACCCCCTCATGGCACTTTATAAGTAGTGCATGTACAATAAGGCACAAGATGTGGAAGATTCCAAGTAAACAATGCATGATGCACTTTATCTCAGTGCGTTTGCATAAATACAATTCTACAATGATAAGAAGACTGGAAATAGAAACAAGAACCAAAATAGAGACATCCTACCTAGAGAAGAGATCCCAGGACCTGAAACAACCAAGATATCCACCAGAGTGCTGAAAAGAAAAAAACTGAATAAAAGATGCATGGAGAATAATATGGAAATAAAACTCATATGGCTAGAAAGTACACAACACACGCTTTCCAAAAATATAAACTTTTCAAAAAACAGAGGTCGGATGCTCATTTTATGGCTCCCGAAGTGCAAAAACAAGACCCCACTTTGACTGGAAAAAAAATATAGTCAAATAGAAAAATTGGAAAAAATTACCAACATGATGAGGTCCAGCTCAGAACCAGCTTTCCGATGCCTATTCGTTTTTGAAAAAACGACTTCGTATTCCCAAGATATGACCAAAAAACCAAACCCCCCTCTAAAACAAGAGGAAGGGGTAGTCTGGTGGCTGTTTGGGCAAAGGTGGCTAGGGAGCGGCACTCCGGTGGCAGGCTGGTGGCTCCCTAGTGGCTAGGTGGTGGTGTCCAGGCAGCGGTCGAGCTTGGCGGCGGGAGGTGGCCAGAGCGGTTCCCGGCGATGACAGCTGCAGGCAGTGGTTTTTGGCGGGCGATAGCAGCTGGAGGGAAGCGGCTGCGGGGAGCCAGGGACCAGTAGGTGGCGGGGTCAGGGACCAGTAGGCAGTGGGGAGCTGGGGACCAACAGGCAGTGTGGGGAGCGGAGGGCGCTGCAGGGAGACTGCAGCGGCGGTGGCAGGCGAAGCAGTTGGGTTGGGCCGGTGTGGGGAGATTGGCGGGAGAAGTCGGAGGCCGGTACCATAGGATAGTGGCACGGGGGCTGGAGGATAGAGGCGCAGGGCCCGAGGCCCAGGCAGGTCTCTGGTAGCCTATGGTGGTTGCAGGGGTCCCATGGTACCCTACGTATAGTGGGAACCCCAATTTTTTTTTTTTTGTTTTTCAAACTCTATTCGCTTTTTTTTTCTTTTGATTTTTTTTGAAGATTTTTTGATAAAAAATCAAAATCTGGCCTGCATGCCATAAAAAGGCAAAATATATATTTTTTTGAAATTTTTTTCTCGAACTATGTGCCAGGGCCGTATAGCCTGGATCTGAGAAAAAAAAACTTCCAGAGGCTCAGGAACCAAAATAGGTCAAATTTTATATGACCATAAGGGTTTTTGAGCCTTCTGAGCACGATGGTGAGGTGCATTTAGGCCCAAAGTACTCAGACAAAAGGTCAATCCCTATGTACATAAAAAAAATTCTTGAAACCCCAGATCTGCTTCCAATGTCAAAAATCTCAAAACAAGAACAGATAGCTGCAGATCTGAAGCTCTGATACCATGTTGGAGTTGAGAAAATACAACACCACAGGAGCCCAAATGATCTCTGCAAGCTAAAAAACCTGTTACAAGGAGAAGCAAGTAAGCAAATCACAGAAGAAAGAAATACACATTTTAATATGCTAAAAAAAAGAGCTCAATATTCACAAAATGTGTAATGTAAAAAACCTTCTTCTTCATACAATGAAAAGAATGAACTCAACCTTTAATAGGTCAAGAAACCCTAAAAGGGAAAACTTAGGTTTGCACATAATAATTAATAAAAGAATTAATTATTATGCACCTAATGTTAGCTTAAGTGTAAAAGAGATAAAGGGAACTTAAATAATTAAACAAATATTGTTTAATTAATCAAGTAAATACCCGAATACTCTAACATAGAGTTCATTGATGTACAAGATATGGACAATCCGAAATATGTGTGGGACAAACTGGAATCCATTTATGGCAGTGATGAACATGTCAAAAAGGCTAAGGAAGAAATCCTTAGAGGAAAGTTTGAAGATATGAGGATGGTTGAAGGAGAGACCATTCAACAGTATGGCATAAGAATACAGATAGTGGTTGGAGAGATCAAGAGCACTGGTGGAAAAATTGATGATGCCACTATTGTCAAGAAAGTTTTGAGATCACTTTTACCGATCTATGCAATCAGGGTTTCCACTATTCAAGAGCTGAGGTCTATTGACAAAACCAAGGTATCTTTAGACTCTATTATTGCAAAGTTGACTGCATATGAATTGAATGGCTATGATGGTAGTGTTCAGAAGACCGAGTCAACCTTTAGAGCATCTTCTTTCTCTGCATCGACTAGGAAAGGAAAAGAGGTCAGTACCAGTTATGAATCCAGGCCAAGCAGAGATATGGAGTTTGAAGCTCTTCTTGCCAAGAGACTTCCAAAAGGCACCGAAAAATACAGAGGTAAGCTTCCTCTGAAGTGTTTTTCCTGCAATAATATAGAACATATAGATGTTAACTGTCCTATTGGGACTCATTAAAATTGAGTCAAGTTTTGAGGCCCATTTCAAAAATTTTGCTTTGCATGTCAGAAAAGTACCTAAATGAGTCAGTTTGAATGGCCTAGTTTGCGAGAGAGGTCAAAATGGAGCCGGTTGATTTTCAAAGGGCAAGGCTCGGGATTCATGTCCCACACCTTTCATTTGGCCCATTCAGTGATGTGCAACTTTTAGATTTCAGTTTGGATAAGTTTATGAGGTACCCATTTTGAGGGGTGAGTTGAAAGTACATTTTAGGCACAAATGCAGATTTTATTGAGTAACCTACTTTGAGCAATTACATCTTTTTCCCTGTTGATCGTCATGGATAAATTCAAAGTGGATTCAATTCTATGCATAAATGTGAGTCAGCCTACAAAATTTCAAGTTCTAAAGAATCCATTTGCTTAGTTTTTGAAGTCAAATCCATTTGCAGTTTGTGTGTTTTGGCAAGTCCTTGTTTCGACAGCTAGTCGGAGCCCTCTTTCGCATAAATGTAAAAGTTGCTTCAGTGAGCATCATGTTAGAATGTTTACTTCGGGTTAATTCAGATATAAATGATGAGCTATGTTTCAAATTTCAAGCCTCTGCCAATCCGTTTGATCGGTTTTCAAAAGGGTTCAATTAGCCATCATTTTCAGTCTCTCATACTTTCAGTGCCGTATTAGTTAATGTAGCCATTTTTGTGAGCGCACCATTTGCATCCAGTCAGGCTTTTGGTCAAATTGAGAATCCAAGGAGTTAATATGTACTTCAAGGTACATGTGTTTCAAATTTGAGGGCCTATGGAGGTCATTTGATATTTTTGAGAAAGGCGTCATGTGTTGCCAGGACATTGACTTCATCAGGTCCGCAGTGTCGACAAAGCTAGTTTGTCATTTTCGCTAATTAATATCTCTTTGATCGGGACTCATCTTGAGAAACCGTTTGGTAGATTTCATGCTTGCATATCAGAGTACACGCCTGTCAGACAACGAGATCCAGAAAGGTGTTCTGACAGGTTTGAAAATTACGTCTTCGCAATTAAATGCGAAAATGTGGCGTAATCGACTGAAGGTTGCAAAATTCAGTCTGATGATCCAAAAATGATGTCGATCATTTCCAAAGGCATGTTTGAGGTCCGTGAAGCACCTCAAACGTTAGTTGTGTGAAAACAAATTTTTTTTTAGTCGGACCCACTTTGGGGCCCGACCTAGCTCGACTGCAATTTGCCAGTGGGATAGTGAGAGATGATTTCAGTTATTTGTCATTAATGGATTGATGGATGTATATTTTTCATACTAGTTTTAAACCTCAAAAATTTCAGAGAGATATCAAATTTACCAATGTATCACTGTGTTTGATTTTGGAAGTAATAAAGTTGGGATTGCTGAAGTTTGAAGGAATGATGTGGCACCATCATTCAAGCTTTCTTTCTAAATCTGATATGTATTGTTTTGGGAGTGAGGCACAACTTGAAAATGGGTCAAGTGTTCGCCCCAACAAAGATGCAATGGTCACAATGCTGCAAAGCTTAAACTTCATGGCTAGTTGTTTTCAGTCTCATGCCATACATTATAGCCCTTCATTGCTGAAAGGGAAGATGATAAAAGTTCATACAACAGGAATACGCCATTTGTGTCAAAATCTATGCAAGTTTAAGGAGGATATGGTTCCATCTCTAAGGCTGTTGGATGTGCGCTGTATGTACAACCTCCCAGAAAATACTATCTATGGAGGACCGAAACCCCAATCTCCTTGGGAGAGGCTAGTACTGGAACAACAGACAAGCTTTTCAAATAAATAGCAAATTTTTGGCATTCAAACGTATTATGTTTGGGGGCCAATTAAACTCCAGAAATATTGCATTGTGCCTCCTATGTGTTCCCTACCATGTGTCATTGTCCTTTGGCATTGAAATGGTGTTTCAAACCTTTTAAGTTTCTGGCAAATTCGAATAGCAAGTGTATGACAAATTTTGGTCAATTCCTTAGAGTGGCGTTTGGAAGGCAAGTGAAGTAACCATCAAGCCTCGTGCAACGTATGTGGCAGGTGTAACATAGTTTCAAGTGTAGCATGGTGTTTGGAGTGCTCCAGCGGTGGCTCCTCCCTCACGTGCCTCGCCCATCTCCCTCCAGGCTCTGCGTGGTGATGCAAAATGACAGACTGCAGTGAGGGCATTAGTTGCTGAAGTGTAGTGTGGGTGAGTTGAAACATAGTAGGGAGCTCCTTTGGCTGGTGTCTTTCCCTCCACGTGGGCCATGAAGTCTTCATAACTTTGTTGCCTCCCCCCTGTGTAGAGTTTAGTGTAGAGAGACTGCTGGTAGAAGGCGTTGAAGCTTCAACAGAATGTGAAACATACAAATAGCAGCATAGAAACCATAGCCAATGCAATTTGGCATAAATCCCACTTGTTGCAGCAAGAAGACTTTTTGAAGCTTCAGTAACCAGGTGAATTCTTTTTCTCATGCGTGGAGAATGGGGAGGGCTAAGATGTCAACAGATTAAATCCCAAATAAATGCATTTCCCGCCATTAAAGTTGCAGAGAAAGCTCCAAAATGAAGCTCCAGGCTTAATCACAATATCTCACATTGACTGGGAAGTGGTATTTTTTGGTGTTTATAACCAAATCCACACACATCTATAATGTCAAAGCCATCTGGGCTTTTGACGGATGGTGCCTATGGGCGCCCAAGGTGGGCCCACGCGTGGATGCGGATCCCGAGGCGACGGAGGAGGTGACTGAGCGATGACCAGGTGGATCCCACGTAGGCACGCTTCCTGAGGCAAATAGGTGAATTTTGCAGAGAAGGGTCGGCTTAACCAGTGAGCAGGTTGTAGAGGATCCGACGAAGCTCATGATTTCGCGGGCTGAAGATGCACGCGAGTTACACCTTGAAAAATGGCAAAAAAGGTAAAGATTGGGCATGTTTTGGGAGATCGGACAATCCGCGCTGTTTCACGAAGGAAAGTTGCTCGCGAGTTAAAGTCTTGCGAAACAACGAAACGTGAAATGGCGAAAATGCATCATGATAAAGGTCGAGCAAGTTTGGAGTAGATTGACGGCCTGCGCGGTTTCATGGAGTGGAGATGCACGCCGGATAAAGGCCACAAAATGGCGAAAGCCAGTGGCGCACAAGTGGCAGGTCCAGTCAGCGATCCAGCAGGCGGGCCCTAGTGAGGTGGCGATGACATGGCGTAGAGGTGGCGCCTAGGTGGACGACAAGCAAGCGGACACGTGGCAGGGTGACGAGGTGTCATCCCAGGTGGAGCCTAGTAGACCCCATCGACCAATCAGATCCCACCACGTGGCAAGGCGTCAGAGCACAATCAGAGCAAAAAATTAAAATTAAAATCATGTAAAAGATATAGTTTCAACTATATTAAAAATTCAAAAATTTAAATGATGTGCACATGTTGAAGATTAATTCGCCCATGGTTTAATTTTTGGCCAAATGTAGAAGTATTATATATTGCCGGAAAGCTCTCGAGATGAGGAATTCAGTTATTGAGTTAGTTTCAACAAATGTGGGATATTTCAAGAGTAGTTTCCATGAGAGTGAAATTCAGTTAGAGAGGAGATATTTGGTAATTTCAGTTGCAGATTTGATCTTCTTCCCTCCTCTTTTTATTCTCAACTCTTCTCATTTTGTAAGTGTTCCAGTTTTTGAGAGATTTTCTCCAAGGGAGAAATCTGAAATTGCAGGTTCTAGTGATGGCATCTTTTTATCAATGCAAATGACAGTGTGTTCTTCTATGTTTTCAGTGTTGTCTTTACTATAGGTTTAGTTTCAGTTTGCAGGTTCACACATATGCAAGGCACGTGTGAGTTTCCATGAAATTGTCTCCAAAATGTACTCAAACTCATATAATTTCATATTATCAAGGATAATTTGATTTGTCTCTTTTAGATTCCTCTAAGAGTGTAATGTTTGTCTTTTGGGTATTCTTCAAGGAAGGATTTAAATCCTAAAACCCAACATTAATGATTCTGAATGCATATTGGATATATATACATATAAGTATGGTTTTGTGATAGAGCAGAGGATTGTATTAATGTAAGGCATTGATACATGAAAATTTAATGTTGAAAAGAACTTGCATCTAAGATTTCTCTTCTAGTTTTATGTATGACTCTGTGGCCTTGATAAGACACTGGTCTCTTGTAATATTGAAAGGTTGTCAGAACACCATTTAAAAATCCAAAATCAGAATATCTTTTATATTTTATGTTATGTGGAAGTGTCCCTCCATCTCATGATTCAAAAATGTTGAGTTGCAAGTGTGGATCTAGCCCATCTGCAGTTACCTCTTAGTTTTTGAACCTTTTGAGATCCATTTGCTTTTGATTGATGCAATCTTGTGTGTAATAGATCTGATTAAATGCATCAAAGGTATACCTGCTTAGGTTTTGCAGAGCCTGAAGAGTAGAAGGATTCATATCCTTGTCATGTTGTCCAAGCCCTGAGGTTCTTCATAGATTGGATTGGCTATTTCATAGATCAATTGCAGGTATACTTGGGTTATCACTTTTGGTGAACAACAAAAATGGCAACTCTGCTACGGAAGCTGAATAGAAATTGCCTAATTTCATCTAGTTAGTCAGTCCATTGTGTATGCACAGAGTGTAAATTGATTTTATGGTGAAGAGAGTGTTTAGTATTCTGGATCTGCAAAATGATATGTTTTCTCATATCATATATTATGAAGGAGTAACAGTAAATTCATGTTGCTGAGTTGTGAGCAAGTCCTTGCAGCTATATGCAAACTTTTCCCCAGTTCCTTATTTGGGTGGCGACTCTATGGTTCATATCAGTGCTGAATGTTTGTGCAATTAGTATTGCATAAGGTTTTTATGGTTTTTATATAAGTGCAGAGATATGGGTTATCACTGCTAATGTAGATCTACACATGAATTCTTCATCATAAAAGTTTGGTACTAAGTGCAGAAAGATATACATAGATGTGGTGTTGATTATTCCCAAATCTATGTGTTTGTGGCCTGGAAGAGTGTTTGTTGCAGTGAGATTGAAGAAGTAAACAGAGAATTAATTAAGTGTTGAATGGTATCCTGTTGCTCAAAATGTCCTCTATGCAAGAGGTGGCGACTTTGAGGTAAAAGACCGTGCTAAAAGTGCAGTAAATCTCCAGATCTACAAGTGTTATAGCTGCAAATCTCCAGGTATTTTCAGAGGTTTCAAACGCAAAGATATGTGTTCTAAAAATTAGAATTTGTAATGTTGTTTTCCCATTTAGTGAACAACACTAGTCTAGAGGGAAAGAGAAGATCTCAAAATTGATTTGCATATCTATGCTGCTAAAATATTCAGTGTATGCTATCTTCCGTAGTATGCAAATGTGAAAGAACTTTATGTCAAGCAATGTTAAGGAATAGATTTGAATAAAGATATGTACTTGAGGTTTTTTATTCCAGATTGTATAATCATTTGTGGAAGTAGGAAAAAATGAGCAGCGAAGTTTTTCAGCCTTGTGTATTTCCACATAGAGCCATGCCTAGTAAACCAGAACAACCATGTAATAGGAAAAGTTTTAGTATGAAGCACTATGCTGCTCTAAACTTTGAAGGTATTCCGGGTTACCCAAATCCCATACCCATAGAAATCAGAAAGTATTTGCCTATATTCGGTGGGAAGAAATCAGAATCAGCATGCCAACATGTGAAAAGAGTTTTAGATTTGATAGGAGAATTTAAAATTTGTTAGGAAGATATATGCATGAAATTGTTTGTTCAGTCATTGAAAGAAGATGCAAGAGATTGGTTTTCTTTTTTGCCAGTGAATTCTATTACCTCATGGGAAGAATTGATTTCAGATTTCATGGATCAATTCGATGAGAAGGTGAGTGATTATGACTTGTTGAAAGAATTCACTTATATACAAATCAAGGAAGATGAATTGGTACCCACATTTAACATCAGATTTTCACAAGCATTGACTAAAATTTCCAGAAAGTATAAGTTTGATGATATGGTATGTCTGGATATTTATATGAGTGCTTTTGGTAAGAAGATGGGTTTCCTATTGAGAAACAAAGAACCTAAGACTTTGTATGAAGCTTTTGACACAGCTAGAGACATTGAAAATAATTTGAAATTTGGGATAGCCAAGAAATTTGTGTCTGTTGTAGTTCCTTATCAAAATGCCTTCAATGGTGAAATACCATGTGAAGCTCAACCAATCATTCCTTGTCTAGGTGCATCTATCTTTGCAGTTCCAAATGGTTTTGTTGATGTATATGTTTCAGATTTGAATGAGAGTCAAGATCCTCTGCTGTTAATGTTGGTTTCCTCTCACAGTGATGATGGAATGATTAGTGTGCAATGTTGTGATAATGCTGATATAGAGATTGATATATACAAGGGATATGTACCATTTGATTTGTATGCCGGTTATGTTGACTATGTGACTGCAAATTATCAAGTTAAGCATGCATCTCCTAAGGTTAACAATAATGAAAATTATGGTAATGATGACCATCGATCTTTAAATGTTGCTGATGTATTTGATGTTCAAATACCAAATACTAAAGGATCACCAAATGTTGTTGATTATGTAAGTGAAGTTGTGCAATATGATGAAAATCAGATTTTGGTTAAGTCTGATAAATTTGAAAATGAAATTGTGAATGATGTTGATGATGTGTTCAGTGCAAGTATACCCAGTGATGAATGTGTTTCAGAATGGAGTGGTGTTGTTGATTATGAGGACAATGAGTTCTATTCCCAGCACCTTGAAGGTGTGCAAATGAACAATGAAGATCAATTTCAGAATGAGAACGATCTTGGCACAAGTGTTTCACTTTCTTTAGATCAGCAAATGAATGCCAGTCATGCAGCTGAAAGTAGTTATGAGAATTCTTATTATTCATCTTGTGAAGATGATATAATAGAAGACCAAGTTATGTACCTTAGTTATGAATCTGAAAACGAAAGTGTTTTTGAAGATAAGAATGTATGTGACAGTGCTGATAATGTTCTATTTTCAGATTTAAATGAACCCATATTTGAATGCTTTCAGAATTTCAAGTACCATGACGAGGATGTGAATGTTGATAATAAGCTTGAACCGGATTTGGAGTCCTTTGCTTTTGATACAAATATCCATGGTGCTGATTTCATTGATGAAAAAGATGAAGTTTCCCCTTGTGTGGAACAAATTTGTAATGTTGATGTAGTTTCGAACAGTAGTAGCATGGGTTGTAAGAATTTACTTCATGATGAAGACAAGAGGCATGGGTTATGTGATGACTTTTTTAGACCACAAATGGAAGTGTTTCAGGTAGATGTAAGCCTGAAAGAGAAAGAGTTAGCTGAGAATTTGCTTCAGCCAGAGGTATGCATTCTTTTCCATGAATGGGATATTGAGAATGCGAAAGTTTTGAGTTTGATAAACAAGGAGAGTATAGAGTGTGATCAGCATAGTGAAGTATCACATCCGGATTGTAACATTCATGTTCCTTGTTTGCATCAATTGGTTAATAGTGTCCCTCATTCTATTGATTTAAATGATAATAAGGTATGTGCTGATGAGTTTTACAATATTGAAAATGAATGTTTTACTTTTAAAGTTCAGCATGATGATGTCCTTGCAAATGGTAGAATTGATTGGGATAGTGAAGTGTATTGCAGCTTGTGGGAAAACCTCTATGGTGAATTGTCTCATGTTTTTACTTGTGTTGAAGTAGTGTGTGATTATAAAGTTCAGAATCAGACAAGAGGTAAGCACACAAGTTGTTACAGTGATGAGACAAAAGAGGTTGATTATAAGAATTATGCTTAGTTGTTATTGAAAAGTGCCTTTGTTTGGATCATGGTATCAAGTGATGAGAATCAAATTTTTGACAGAGGTAAATGTTTATAAGTGGAGTAGTTATGATCAGTTGTGAGTTTGTTTGTATATTTTGTATAGTTGCTTTGCTTCAGTTGTGTGGTTTTCAATAAAGTGCCCTGTTGTTTGGGTAGAATAAGGAAGCCTTGTTTAATGAAATGGGATGAGAAGAGAGGCATGATCCATTTTTGGGTGGTCTGCTTAACCAAAGATATCTGGATCCTTGTGTTGATTTTGATATCAACCATCCCTAGTCAGAGCCACTGTTGGGACTCATTAAAATTGAGTCAAGTTTTGAGGCCCATTTAAAATTTTTTGCTCTGCATGTCAGAAAAGTACCTAAATGAGTCAATTTGAATGGCCTAGTTTGTGAGAGAGGTCAAAATGAAGCCGGTTGATTTTCAGAGGGTAAGGCTCGAGATTCATGTCCCACACCTTTCATTTGGCCTATTTAGTGATGTGCAACTTTCAGATTTTAGTTTGGATAAGTTTATGAGGTACCCATTTTGAGGGGTGAGCTGAAAGTGCATTTTAGGCAAAAATGCAAATTTTATTGAGTAGCCTACTTTGAGCAATTATGTCTTTTGCCCTGTTGATCGTCATGGATAAATTCAAAATGGATTCAATTCTATGCATAAATGTGAGTCAACCTGCAAAATTTCAAGTTCTAACAAATCCATTTGCTCAGTTTTTGAAGTCAAATCCATTTGCAGTTTGTGTGTTTTGGCAAGTCCCTGTTTCAATAGCTAGTCGGAGCCCTGTTTCGCATAAATATAAAAGTTACTTTAGTGAGCGTCATGTTAGAATGTTTACTCTGAGTTAATGCTGATATAAATGATGAGCTATGTTTCAAATTTCAAGCCTCTGCCAATATGTTTGATTTGTTTTCAAAAGGGTTCAATTAGCCATCATTTTCAGTCTACCGTACTTTCAATGTCGTATCAGTTAATGTAGCCATTTTTGTGAGCGCGCCATTTGCATCCAGTCAGGATTTTGGTCGAACTGAGAATTCAAGGAGTTAATATGTACTTCAAGGTACCTGTGTTTCAAATTTGAGGGCCTACGGAGGTCATTTGATATTTTTGAGAAAGGCGACATGTGTTGCCAGGCATTGACTTCATCAGGTCCGCAGTGTCGACAAAGCCAGTTTGTCATTTTCACCAATTAATATCTCTTCGCTCGGGACTTGTCTTGAGAAACCGTTTGGTAGATTTCATGCTTGCATGTTAGAGTACATGCCTATTAGACGATGAGATCCAGAAAGGTGTTCTGACAGGTTTGAAAATTATGTCTTCGCGATTAAATGCAAAAATGTGGCGTAATCACCTGAAGGTTACAAAATTCAGTCTAATGATCCAAAAATGATGTTGATCATTTCCAGAGGTGTGTTTGAGGTCCGTGAAGCATCTCAGAGGTCAGTTGTGTGAAAACAAATTTTTTTTTTAGTCGGACCCACTTTGGGGCCCGACTTGGCTCGATTGCAATTCACCAGTGGGATGGTGAGAGATGATTTCAGTTATTTGTCGTTAATGGATTGATGGATGTATATTTTGCATACTAGTTTTAAACCTCAAACATTTCAGAGAGATATCAAATTTACCAATGTATCGCTGTGTTTGATTTTGGAAGCAATAAAGTTGGGATTGCTGAAGTAGTTTGAAGGAATGATGTGGCACCATCACTCAAGCTTTCTTTCTAAATCTGATATGTATTGTTTTGGGAGTGAGGCACAACTTGAAAATGGGTCAAGTGTCCACTCCAACAAAGATGCAATGGTCATAATGCTGCAAAGCTCAAACTTCATGGCTGGCTGTTTTCAGTCTCATGCCATACATTATAACCCTTCATTGTTGAAAGGGAAGATGATAAAAGTTCATACAAGAGGAATACGTCATTTGTGTCAAAATCTATGCAAGTTTAAGGAGGATATGGTTCCATCTCTAAGGCTGTTGGATGTGCGCTGTATGTCCAACCTCCTAGAAAATACTATCTATGGAGGACCGAAACCCCAATCTCCCTGGGAGAGGCTAGTACTGGAATAACAGACAAGCTTATCAAATAAATAGCAGATTTTTGGCATTCACAACGTATTATGTTTGGAGGCCAATTAAACTCCAAAATATTGCATTGTGCCTACTATGTGTTCCCTGCCGTGTGTCATTGTCCTTTGGCATTGAAATGGCGTTTCAAACCTTTTAAGTTTCTAGCAAATTCGAACAGCGAGTGTATGACAAATTCTGGTCAATTCCTTAGAGTGGCGTTTGGAAGGCAAGTGAAGTAACCATCAAGCCTCATGCAACGTATGTGGCAGGTGTAACATAGTTGCAAGTGCAACGTGGTGTTTGGAGTGCTCCAACGGTGGCTCCTCCCTCACGTGCCTCTCCCATCTCCCTCTGGGCTCTGTGTGGTGATGCAAAATGACAGACTGCAGTGAGGGCATTAGTTGCTGAAGTGTAGTGTGGGTGAGTTGAAACATAGCAAGAAGCTCCTTTGGCTAGTGTCTTTCCCTCCACGTGGGCCATGAAGTCTTCATAACTTTGTTGCCTCCCCCCTGTGTAGAGTTTAGTGTGGAGAGACTGCTGGTAGAAGGTGTTGAAGCTTCAGCAGAATGTGAAACATACAAACAGTAGCATAGAAACCATAGCCAATGCAATTTAGCATAAATCCCACTTGTTGCAGCAAGAAGACTTTTTGAAGCTTCAGTAACCAGGTGAGTTCTTTTCCTCATGCGTGGAGAATGGGGAGGGCTAAGATGTCAACATATTAAATCCCAAATAAATGCATTTCCCGCCATTAAAGTTGCAGAGAAAGCTCCAAAATGAAGCTCCAGGCTTAATCACAATATCCCACATTGACTGGGAAGTCGTATTTTTTGGTGTTTATAACCAAATCCACACACATCTATAATGTCAAAGCCATCTAGGCTTTTGACGGACGGTGCCTATGGGTGCCCAAGGTGGGCCCATGCGTGGGCACGTATCCTGAGGTGATGGAGGAGGTGATTGAGCGACGACAAGGTGGACCCCACGCATGCATGCTTCTCGAGGCAAACAGACAAATTTTGTAGAGAAGGGCTGGCTTAACCAGTGAGCAGGTTGCAGAGGATTCGACGAAGCGCGTGATTTCGCGGGCCGAAGATGCATGCGAGTTACACCCTGCGAAATGGCGAAAAAGGTAAAGATCGTGCATGTTTCGGGAGATCGGATGATCCACGCTGTTTCGCGAAGGAAAGTTGCTCGCGAGTTAAAGTCTTGCGAAACAGCGAAATGGGAAATGGCAAAAAATGGCGAAAATGCAGCATGATAAAGGTCGAGCAAGTTTGGAGTAGATCGACGGCCTGCGCGGTTTCGTGGAGTGGAGATGCACGTCGGATAAAGGCCGCAAAATGGAGAAAGCCAGGTGGCACACAAGTGGCAAGTCCAGTTAGTGGTCTAGCAGGCGGGCCCCGGTGAGGTGGCGATGATGTGGCGTAGAGGTGGCGCCTAGGTGGACGACAAGCAAGCGGGCACGTGGCGGGGTGACGAGGTGTCATCCCAGATGGAGCCTAGTAGACCCCATCGACCAATCAGATCTCACCACGTGGCAAGGCATCAGAGCACAATTAGAGAAAAAAATTAAAATTAAAATCATGTAAAAGATATAGTTTCAACTATCTTAAAAATTCAAAAATTTAAATGATGTGCACATGTTGAAGATTAATTCGCCCAGGGTTTAATTTTTGGCCAAATGTAGAAGTATTATATATTGCCGGAAATCTCTTGAGATGAGGAATTTAGTTATTGAGTTAGTTTCAACAAATGTGGGATATTTCAAGAGTAGTTTCCACGGGAGTGAAATTCAGCTAGAGAGGAGATATTTGGCAATTTCAGTTGTAGATTTGATCTTCTTCCCTCCTCTTTTTATTCTCAACTCTTCTCATTTTGTAAGTGTTCCAGTTTTTGAGATATTTTCTCCAAGGGAGAAATCCAAAATTGCAGGTTCGAGTGATGGCATCTTTTTATCAATGCAAATGACAGTGTGTTCTTCTATGTTTTCAGTGTTGTGTTTACTGTAGGTTTAGTTTCAGTTTGCAGGTTCACACATATGCAAGGCATGTGTGAGTTTCCATAAAATTGTCTCCAAAATGTACTTAGACTCATATAATTTCATATTATCAAGGATAATTTGAGTTGTCTCTTTTAGATTCCTCTAAGAGTGTAATGTTTGTCTTTTGGGTATTCTTCAAGGAAGGATTTAAATCCTAAAACCCAGCATTAATGACTCTGAATGTATATTGGATATATATACATATAAGTATGGTTTTGTGAAAGAGCAGAGGATTGTATTAATGTAAGGCATTGATACATGAAAATTTAATGTTGAAAAGAACTTGCATCTGAGATTTCTCTTCCAGTTTTATGCATGACTTTGTGGCCTGGATAAGACACTGGTCTCTTGTAATATTGACAGGTTGTCAGAACACGATTTAAAAATCCAAAATCATAATATCTTTTATAGTTTATGTTATGTGGAAGTGTCCCTCCATCTCATGATTCAAAGATGTTGAGTTGCAAGTGTGGATCTAGCCCATATGCAGTTACCTCTTAGTTTTTGAACCTTTTGAGATCCATCTGCTTTTGATTGATGCAATCTTGTGTGTAATAGATCTGATTAAATGCATCAAAGATATACCCGCCTAGGTTTTGCAGAGCCTGAAGAGTAGAAGGATTCATATCCTTGTCATGTTGTCCATGCCCTGAGGTTCTTCACAGATTGAATTGGCTATTTCATAGATCAATTGCAAGTATACTTGGGTTATCACTTTTGGTGAACAACATGTCCTAACATTGACAATAAGGATAAACCAGAGAGGTTTAGGAAGTATAAGGGAGTAGGTATGAGAAATTGTCTTGTTGCAGTGGATGAAGGTGTTACTGAAGAGGAATTTGAGGATGAAGAGAATGAGGACATAGTGTTTGTGGTTGTCAAGGAAGAGTTGTCTAACCAGAAAATATTGACAAGTCAAACAAGTGGATCATTGATAGCGGGTGTTCTCACCACATGACCGATGACCAGAGAAAGTTTCTAACTCTTGAAGAATATGATGGTGGTTTTGTCTGGTTTGGTAACGATGCACCTTGCATGGTGAAAGGAAAAGGATCCATCTCACTGAATGGAAAGAGCAGTGTGGATGATGTCTACTAGGTGGAAGGCCTTAAGCACAACCTTTTGAGTGTTGCTCAACTGAACGAAAAAGGACTCATTATGGAGTTCAAAGGTGGAATCTACAGAATAATTGAAAAGAGTGGTGAAATTATTGCCACTGGTAAGTAGACTAGAGGAAACTTTTTTCAACTGAATGCCAAGATCAATCAGTGCCTGATGGTGAAATTTGATGACAATTGGATATGGCATAACAGACTTTGTCATATAAATTTTGACAATATTGTAAAGGCTAGTAAGATCAAGGTAGTAAGAGGATTGCCTTTGTTGAACAAACCGGAAAATGCTTTGTGCAGAGAATGCTAACTTGGGAAGATGTCTTCCTCAACATTCAAAGGTAAGTCCTTTTCAACAGAGAACTTACTTGATCTAGTGTACGCCGATTTGTGTGGTCCAATGAAAACTAGAAGCATTCAGTGAGATCAGTACTTCATGATTCTTATCGATGATTGCTCAAGGATGATGTGGGTCACATTCTTGAAAGACAAATCTGAGGCATTTGGAAAGTTCAAAGTCTTTAGAGAATTGGTGGAGGAGAGTAGCAGAAGGATAAAATGCCTACGAACCGATCAAGGAGGTGAATTAACTTCTGATGAATTCAATACGTACTACAAGGAGAATGAGATTAAGAGGAAATTGTCTACCCCAAGGACACCACAACAGACCGACAGCAGAAAGAAACAACAGGATTGTGGTTGAAGCGGCCAGAACTATGTTGATCTAAGGAAATGTAGCTCACACATTTTGGAGAGAAGCGGTGAGCACTGTAGTCTATACCATGAACCGGGTACTCATTAAGAAAGGTAAAGACAAAACCCCCTATGAGTACTGGAATGTGAGAACTCCCAATGTGAGTTATTTCAAAGTGTTTGGGAGTATTTATGCTATATCAGGAGAGGTGAGCACCTGAGAAAGTTTGATGCTAAGTGTGATGAAGGAATATTTTTGGGATATTCCACTAAAAGAAAAGCTCTCAAGTGCTACAACAGGAGGAATCAGAAGATTGTTGAGAGAATCAATGTCAGGGTTGATGAATCCCCTAAGAAGCCTGAGGAAACTGGCAGCAAGCAAATAGAAGATGAACTGGGTTTAGCCTTCTGGGAATCGGTTAAGAAAGAAACAAGTGACAAACACTGCAAAGACCTCAGTGTTTCTATACCGGTAGAATCTTCAATAGGTGAAGAAGATGAAGCGGAAAAAGAAGAGGAAAAGAAAGTTGAACCAGCTACGGTCATTCCTAGGTATGTAAGACTGCATCATGATCTGAAGCAAATCATAGGAGACAAAGATGCAGGAATACTTACAAGGAGAAAGGTGAAAGAAAATTCTTGCATGATTTTAGAATTTGAGCCTAAGATCGCTAGAGAGGCACTTACCGATGAAGACCAGATAAAGGCAATGGAAGAGGAGTTGGACTAGATAGAGAAGAATGTAACATGGTCCTTGGCACCCAGACCAGAACACAAGAATGTCATATGTACCAAATGGGTCTTTATGAATAAGTTGAATGAAGAAGGCACAATGGTAAGGAACAAGACAAGACTTGTATGCAAGAGATATGCTCAGGAAGAAGGAGAAGACTATGGAGAAACCTTTGCCCCAGTGGCTAGACTAGAAGGTGTCTGAATGCTACTTGAATTTGTAGCATTCAAGGGATTTAAGGTATACCAGATAGATGTAAAGTCTTCCTTCTTGAATGGAATCCTAGAGGAAGAAGTGTATATTGAGCAACTAGATGGGTTTACTTTGTCAGAAGATAGTGACATGGTGTGCAGATTACACAAGGCCATGTATGGATTGAAACAGACACCAAGGGCATGGTACAAATGGTTACACTCTCATCTTGTGAAGATAGGATTTCAGAGAACAAGTGAAGACAACAACATCTACCTGAAATCTAAAGGAGATCAGATTCTGATATGTGAAGTATTTGTATATGGTATAATCTTCGGTGGAGATGATGATATGTGTCATGCATTTGCAGATATGGTGAAAAAGTAGTTTGAGATGTCTTTGATTGGAGAGATAAAGTTTTTCATCGGTCTATAGATTCAACAGATGAAAGAGGGTATCATCATTACCCAGTCCAAGTATATCAAAGAGGTATTGAAGACATTTGGCATAGGGGAGAGAAAATTGGTTGGAACACCGATGGTGACTGACTGCAAATTAACAAAGGAGGATGATACAACATTGGTGGATGAGAAGGAGTATCGATCAATGATCGGTAAATTGCACTATGTGGTGCACAATAGATCAGATATTGCTCATGCAGTGGGCATAGTGGCTCGTTTTCAGAAGAGTCCAAGAATCCCACTTGGTAGCGGTAAAGAGGATTCTTAGATACTTGAAAGGGATAGTTGATTATGGATTGTGGTATCCATACAATGGAGAATTTGATCTCAAAGTGTTTACCGATGCAGTTTGGGAAGGTAATGTGGATGACCAAAAGAGCACAACCGGTGGAGCGTTCTTCCTTGGAGGAAGATTAGTCCCATGGACGAGCAAGAAGTAGAGTTGTATTTCCCAGTCTACAACTGAAGCAGAGTATGTGGCAACATTTTGTTAGATCCAATGATAGTCCCAAAGACACTGGGGGCGGGGGCGGGAGGGGGGGTGAATCAGTGTCTACTGGTTAGCAAAATATTTAAACTTATTGATAACTTTGCAACCCAAAATAGTGTACTGGTAAACACAAATAATAGAGACAACATAGAAACACACCATAACACAAGATATTTAACAAGGAAACCCAGTGTGGGAAAAACCTAGGTGGGATTTGTGACCCATGATATTTACTCACTGGCCAATGAATAAATACTACTTACAATAAGGGGTTTGCACATGCAGGGAGGCCAACAACCTAGAGCTCACTGCTCAATGAAGAGTCACACTGACTACAAAATAGATTATTAAATCCAATACAATGCACTGCTCAAAATAACATCTCTAATGCCAGGTTCAGTACCGGTTTAAGTTCAGATAGATACCTTAACCAAAAACCTTCGCTACCACTAAACAATTATTTTCTACCATACTTATTATCTCCTCTACTCTCAAAATGACCTATAAGATCTGATACATATATGAGTCTTTTACAATATACCATGTCGGCTTACAAAAGATAATTATACTACAATAAACAAAAGTTCATCCCATGTTGACTGGAGTGCCGGTATACTTTGTTGCCGATGTAATCTGAATGCTAGTGTAAGTACCTGTCGGTGTCGGTGTCTGCCGGTGTATGAAGTTTGTGATGTCAGGCATGTAAAAACAAATTTCCGGTGAGTTGCTAGTTGGTTGCCATCAATGACAACATCAAGTATTCTCATCAGAGTGTAGAATGCCAATAATCCCCCCCTTTGGCATTGATGGCAACACTCATGAGAAAAATCCAAAACTGTTATCCCAAAACTGAAATCCAAAATGGATGTGCTCCCCCTAAGCAAGTGATCTCCTCTATACATGCATTTTTCTCTCCACTACTCCCCCTTTGAGATCAATGACAAAGGATGTCATAAATAATCAAAAGAGTACAAAAATGCTACCTCAAAGTCTGTAACCGGTTGTTTACTATTTGAAAGATGTTCGCCAAAACTAGATTCAAACTCTACATAAAATTGTTGTTGTCAGTTAGAGTTACCTCAGTCTGCTAGATCATACTGGTGAGATAATGCATTTGCTGCTCCGATGATTGCTTTCCTTGAACTGTTTCCTTAGATAATTCAACTCTCTGAGTAATAAGACTATCCAACCTGAAACCAAGTTTATCCTTTAGTTCCTAGGCATTAGACCTTATTCTTGCCTTCTCTTTCTCAAGTTTTTCCAACTTCTCCTCAAAAACTACCATTTCCTACTCAAAAACTGATATAAGTCCAGATGAACCTATTATATTATCCGCAATGTCATCAATTCATTTTTGTGTCTTTTTGATCTCCTCATCAATGTCCTCTGTCAAATAGTGAGGTTTACATGCTTCCCTATATAACTCCTTATACTCCAAAATTGTAGAATTAAGTACCGATAAAAGTATATACAAGTGATCGATACATTTCTTTATGGTGTTTTCAAAGAATGTATTTTTCTCTTTGTCAACTCTCTCCTTTATGGTGTCCTCATTCACCTTATATATGGTTATTACATTATCAACAATGAATTTGGACAATGTGTCCAATTTCCCTAAAGAATCATTAATGTGATCTATCTTACAATTAGGTTCAATCATCTTCATAATAGATAATGTGTTATCAATTGCCTTAAATTCTAAGGCATTGCAATCAGTAATCCTCTTAATGGAATCCAAAAGAACCTCTGTAATGTTAGTGGGTTTGAATTCACTTGTAGATGTGCTTGGTTCTGCTGTAGGTTTCTTCTCAACAAATGTCTGACCATTCACCTTCACTATATCCTCTTTATTTCCATTAGATGCATCCACTTTGCTTATATTTTCTTTTGATGGATCTGTCTATGTCTATACCTCTACCTTTAATGGTTTCTCAGTCCGATTAAGCTTCTCTACAACTACCGGTGTCATAGATTCAACATGAACCTCTGCCTCAGATTGTTTCTTTGTCAGTACCACTACCGGTTTCTCAGATTCCGGTGGCCCTGTGCAAGTTGTCTTGTCCTTTGTTTGTTTCTTAGTCTTTGGTTGCTCTTCTTGGGCTGGTATCTCAGTTTCCTGAGAGTCAACAATTTGTGCCAGTTTGTTTGAAATATTGTTGTCCTCAACACTATTTGCCTTAACCTTTGTAGTTTCTTTGTCCACAACAATGTTTATATCCTGAGTATCTACATTCATGATAAAAAGTATCTCAGACTCTGGGTTAGTATCATCATGGGTTATACCTTCAGTAGCTATATCTGGTGGATTAGTTGTATGAACCGGTGATGAAGGTGCTAATGGAGGGGTGTCCTAAGTTGGTGGAGGGATGTTATCTATTATTTTTATAGAAGGTACACCACCTACTTTACCTTTTCCCTTGTCTTTCTGATATACCTTGAATGTCTTTTCCATTTTTGGTTTGCTTCTTTCCTCTTGCTTTTCCTTCTCTACAAAGAATATGTCCCATTTATCTACAGTCTCATCTGCAATTTCTTTAACCCTTCCAGCCATCAGGCTCACTTGCTGGTGTCCACTAACAAATACTGACCGGTTAGCTTCAGAAATAAGCTCATCTATCTCTTCCTTAGAATTTACCGGATGTACAACCAAGAGTGCTTCAAATTTCAACATCTTGTCCAGTTCCATCACAAATAGCCTTTTAGCTTCCAATCTCATGTATAAATCATTTGGTAACTCATCAATCACTTCTATCAAAACTTTCTTGTAAATATCCAAATGTAGAATAATGCTTTCTTCAATTGTGTTTTTGTCAGAATCATTTGAAGAGTTATGCCATTTATTTACATTTACCAGATTAACATCCTGTGTAATCTCATTCAATACATCATCTAGTGTAGGGGTAACTGGTGTCTGTTTCTTCTTTGGTGTAAGCTTCTTCTATGGTTCCCTAACTACTTGCTACTTCTTCCTTAGTGTTTTGGTATTCTTAGGAGTAGGAGAAGGTATTGGTGAGGTTTTCCTTTTCCTTTCCACTCTTTTAAACTCGATAGCCTTGCTACTGTCAGTATCAGAGGATGTTACAACTGGTGAAATATGTGCTTCAGGTTGCAGTCCTTCAAGCTCACTTGCTGATATACCACTTATATTCATGACATTTTCTTTGATTTCTTTGACCTTCTTGGAAGCATCTCTGATAAACTTTTCTCTTCTTTTTGTCCTCTTCTGCATAGACACATTACTCTCAATATTTTCTAAATTACCAAAGAATTTCTCAAATGGCTCCCTTTGTGCATCAAGTAGAGCTTTAGCATATGTCTCCAGAACATATAGGTCTACCTCATAACCCATCTTAGTAACCCAAATAGTTCTAGGGCATACTGCTTCCATCCAAGTTTCATCTCGCTTAATGACAAAACAAATTTCCTTGTCATACTTATCAATTATGCTTTGTCGTAGTCTCTGTCTTGCTCTCATTTTAGTTTGAAATATTTTGTAGTCTGTAATGTTCTTATCACAGTTAGTGCCCATATCAGTGAAAGCTTCCTGTATGTGTTTTCCTACCGGAATGTCATAACCAAAATCCTTGTGACCTATGCCGGGTATCTCTTTGGTAAAGTATAGCATCAAGCATACTAGTAGGTTTCCAAAATGGAAAGTACCTTTCTTGTCTCCCTTAATCTTCTTTAAGTTATCAACCAGTTCATCTTTTATCCATTCACACACATCAATCTTAGCATTATTGTTCACCATCTCATATGCACTGTGAATACAAAGACTAGAAACAAAATTCAGTCTATTTGCATGAGTTGCTTTATATCCTAGTACCATACTCACATATCTCACATTTATATCCTTAACATCATTCACTCTAAGTGATATGTTATCAGATGTGGCTTCGGTTAACTCCATAACTCCCTTGTTAGGTATTTTCTTAGTTTTATCAGGCCTAATACTGGTTGAAGGTAAACCAGTAACTGCCTTAATTGCTTCGTTTCTTATCTTGCAAACTGACTCTAACCACATGAACTCTCCATGGACTATTCTCAATACAACTTCCTTTGGAAATTCAGGAATGTTCAAAATCTCTACAAAACCTAAGTCTTCCACAATCTTATGTTTAGGTTTAATCACACCATTTCCATCGGTAATAACCTCATTAAATATTTTCTTCAAATCCTCATTCCCTAGGTTTTCTATGGAAAAATGTATGTAGATTCTAGGGTCTTCTACAAATGCCACACCCTTCAGAATTTTTGAAAAAGCTCCGACAGAATCATCTTGTTTTGCAATCTCAGGGATAATCTTAAACACGGGTCTAGGGCATTTGATATTTTCTACAATGATAGGTTTTGCAATAAACTCAGGAATAGAAGATGAGGTTGCCATTTCAAAAGATAAATACCTCTTAATTGAAATTCTTAATGCCTAAAAACTCACTTCGTAGCTTCAGCATAGAATGCCCTTGCTCAGTTTTGCGCTCTCTGATTGTTTGAATGCTCGGTGAGTTCGAAATGAGGGTTTTCTAGTGCTTTATAGCCAAAAGGTTCTTTAAAACCGCATTAAATGCTCGTTGGTTAAGTGAAAACATAACACATCTGTCGGTAAAGAAGAAATGTATCTTCTCACCATCAACTGAGGGTAGAATGCATGATTTTCAACTTGCTACAATACCCCCTAAGGATTATTCCTCAGTTAGATGAAGAATCTCCTATCGGTGGAGGGTTACTCTGTTCTACCGGTGCAGAGATAGATTCATCAAATTTCTGATCGACCTTTTTAATCCATTTGTTTTGAAAATTCTTGCTTTACTTCAAATACCTTTTCTTTGCCCTTCAAGCTAGATCCTTTATTGTTTGTTGGTGTATTCTTGCTTCTACAGAATTTTGCAATATGTCCAATCTTGTTGCATGCATAACAAGTTACATTATTCTTCCGAATAGCCTTTCCATATCCTTGAGCAGTTTATGATCTGCATTGATTAGATAAATGCCCAAATCTTCCACAAACATAGCATTTCACATTCATTCTACAATTTTTTGAATTATGACCAACTTTGTTGCATTTGGAACATTGACTAGTAGGTGAGTTTGTATTTTGATTATTTCTAAATCTACATTGATTTTCTTTGTGACCATATTTGTTGCAATTAAAACATTTCCCATTAAATTTATAAGCATTATGTTGTCTTACCGGTTTGTTCTGATCTTGATTATTTGCAGTATCATAGTTTTCTCCATGGTCAAATCCAAGTCCATTTGTATCTCCATCAGGTTTATGTCTTTTAAGCATGTCATCAAGTTCTTCTGAACTTTTCTTGATTTTGTCTTTGTGTTTATTTGTAGTAACCAACTCATTTTCGAGAATTCCAACTTGTCTCACAAGCTCATCTTTATCATGTTGCATGTGAATCAGATTTGTCTTTAACATATCATTTTCATGACCAAGTCTCAGATTTTCATTTCTAGCATCATTAAGTCTCCTAGTCAAGTCTTCTTCACTCTTCTTTCTATCTTCAATATCCTTACATAACCTCATAGTCATATCTTGCATTTCATTTTTCATATTAGTGTTCTCTTGTCTCAACTTATTTGCAATATCTCTAAGAGTTTCTTTTTCATCATCATCATTCTGCATCTTCTCATGAAGTTCCTTTCTCTTATTTTGTGCTATAACCAGATTTTATTGAATTCCTTTAATGAATTCCTTAGCAGTCCTCAGATCATCTTCAAATTTGATATTATTCAATTTTTCTGCATCAAAAGCTTCAAGAGCTCCTTCCAACTATTTTCTTAAGTTCTCCATCTGTACCGGTGTCAGAATCTCCCTCAAGCTGTTAGGCTTTTGCAAATAGAGGACCAGGCTCTGATACCAATTGTTAGATCCAATGACAATCCCAAAGACATTGAGAAGGGGGGGGGGTGAATCAGTGTCTAATTGGTTAGCAGAATATTTAAAGTTATTGATAACTTTGCAACCCAAAATAGTGTACCGGTAAATAAGAATTATTGCAATAAACACAAATAACAGAGACAACATAGAAACACACCATAACAAAAGATATTTAATGAGGAAACCCAGTGTGGGAAAAACCTCAATGGGATTTGTGACCCACAATATTTACTCACTGGCCAATGAATAAATATTGCTTACAATAAGGGGCCTGCACATGCAGGGAGGCCAACAACCTAGAGCTCACCACTCAATGAAGAGTCACACTGAATACAAAATGGATTATTAAATCCAATACAATGTATTGCTCAAAACAACATCTTTAATGCCAGGTTCAGTACCGGTTTTAGTTTAGATAGATACCTTAACCAAAAACCTTCACTGCCACTAAACAATTATTTTCTACCATATTTATTATCTCCTCTACTCTCAAAAATGACCTATAAGATCTCATACATATAGGAGTATTTTACAATATACCACGTCAGCTTACAAAAGATAATTATATTACAATAAACAAAAGTTCATCCCATGTCGGCTGGAGTGCCGGTATGCTTTGTTGCCGATGTAATCTGAATGCCAGTGTAAGTGCCTGCCGGGGCCGATGTCTGCTGGTGTATGAAGTTTGTGATGTTGGGCATGTAGAAACCAATTGCTGGTGAGTTGCTAGTTGGTTTCCATCAATGACAACATCAACTATTCTCATAAGAGTGTAGAATGCCAACACATTTATGAACTGCACTCAGGCAATCTGGATGAAGCATGTACTGGATGACTTCAAAGTGACTATATCTGAACCGGTGAGTATTTTTTGTGATAATAATAGTGCAATAAATATTTCCAAAAATCTAGTATTTTATGCTAGGACCAAGCATATTGTGCTCAAGTATCATTTCTTGAGAGAAAAGGTTCAGAATAAGGATGCTGTATTAGAACATGTTTCCAATAAGGAGCAGCTAGCAAACATATTCTAAGCCCTTACCGAAGACTACATTTACCTATTTGAGAGGTGAATTAGGGGTTCTGTCCCTTCATGAAGTAAATTAAAGATGTGTGCTCCACATTAGTCAGGTACTACCATGTCAGATCTTACAAGATTGGTGTGTTGAAGGATGTTATTCCATAGGGGGAGCAGCATAGTGGAGCCCGAAAGCTTGTGCCTCCACTTTGGCATTGCTATCAAAGGGGGAGAAGATATCTGATGATGAAGATATATGGGGGAAAGGATATATGGCTGAGTGCACACTGACTATTCTAGGTGGTGGCAGCGATCTTTCAAGTTGAACAAGTATATGTCAACTGGTATATGTTATTGAGCATGGTGCAGATACTGAGCAATGATACATTGAGTATTGCCATCAATTCCAAAGGGGGAGATTGTTGGGATATCATGAAGCGGTGATAATGTATGTTGTCATTGATGTCAATAAGTGCTCAAGTAGGTGAACCGGTATGCACTGGAATGAAGATTCTTAAGTGGTTATGGTCAACCAGATGAGTGGACTAGTGTCGGGGTTCACTAAGTGTGACTACTGGTTGGTAGTCTTAGTTTAGCTCTAGGGTTTCCGGTTTGGCTTGTGTGGTGCAACCAATGATGCTTTGTGATGAGTTAGTTAAGAACAAGGATAACGATCAAGATACCACGTCTGTTGTGTGCATGTGAAGGATTTCTTTTAGGATCTTGTGTGTGAAGATCGAATGTTGAATGTCTACCTCGGGAATGTGCATTTTTCTTAGCGGCATGTGAAAAGAGCGTGATGGGTTACTGCTTTCCAGATGCGGTGAAGATTGGACGATGCAGAATGACTTGTGATATGTTTTAGATTGTTTCATTCTATGTAATGTATCTGACGGTCAGAATTGGGCCGCTTGTAATTGTAAACCTAAAATGTTTAGGGTTTAGGGTTTATGCTACCGACCTAAATGTTGTCTATAAGGTAGATGAGTTTTTTTATTGTAGTGGTTGGAAAAATTTGTGTTTGTGTCCACATGTTGGAGATTTGATAGTTGTGAAACTAGAGTGAGGAATCTGCAGAGTGTGATTGCAGAAGAGAGAAATTGAAAAAGATCTGCATTAGCAAGGAGTGCTGTTATCATATTGGAGTTTTACCTATTATCTTCTAACCATTTCAACATAAGGTAAATCCCTTGACCGGGTAGCTTTAATAGGCTTTGTTGTAAATCCTCTAACCAGGTGGCTCAAGTTCATTGAGTTATTTAAATCCTCTAGCAAGGTAACTGTTAACATGGTTTCAACCTTTAACAGGGCATATAGCCATCTCTTAACCGATGATCCCTAACAGGATTGGTTCCTAACATAACCTCTACTGTAAAGTCTTTAACCGAACTAGGCTCCTAACAGAGCGGACTTCAAAAGAGTTCACAAACAAGCTTGTGGGTATTCATCCCCATTGTAGATTTTCCCATTTGGGTTTCCACGTGAAAAATTTGTGTGTTATGGGTTGTGAGTTTTTCATGTGATGATTGAGTGGTTTTTTATTAAGTTAGATATGCATGCACTGTCAAATGGTTGTGGTTTTTATTGATACAACTCATGCATGATTAATCTGGTGAAGTGGCTATCAATATTTGAGATCTGTTGAATGCTGCCTGAAGTATTTTTTGTTTAACCAGTTTAGCTATCTGAAGTAATTCTGTTTAACCGGTATTGCTATGGTTAAGTACAGTGGTGAAGACAACCGATTATCTGTGTTTTGAATTGTCAAAGTGTCAGAGAAATTTTTTGTGCGTACCGATTCACCCCCCCTCTCAGTATCGGTTAGGACCATATACTTAGTTCATCATTATTCACCACCTGTTCACAAAAGCTAATACATAGTCGAAGTGTTATTTTTAGAGAAATTAAGTCCCCTTCTGTTACATTGCAGACAAAATAGACTAAATAGAAAGATGTGATTCAATTCTCTTCTATCCCTGAAAGAGTTGAATCAAGACAACTAGATAGGTAAGAAGTTGAGGAGAGCTTTTCTAGCTTTGAATCTTCAAAAGACGAAGAAGAACCTCCAACTTGGCTTGTTCGAAGATCTACAAGACATAGACAATCACCTGAAAGGTATTCACCTGATAATTGAAGATGTATTTTTGCTTTGAATAGTAATGTGGATGAACATAGATTTGTAGAAGAGGCATTAGGTATGAATGATGCAAAATCCAAGAAGATTGATATGGAAGAATAAATGACAGCTTTGAAAAAGAATGACACATGGGATCTTGTACCATTGCCTAAAGGACGAAAATCTGTTGGTTGTAAATGGGTGTTCAAGAAAAATGTTGGTTCAGATGGAGGCATTGCAAAGTATAAAGCAAGGTTGGTTGCAAAAGGCTACTCTTAGGTTGAGGGTGTTGATTATGGTGAGATATTTTCTCCTATTGCAAAAATAACATCGATTAGATGTTTGATTTCTATTACTGTTGCTTATGATTTAGAGATTGAGCAAATGGATGTGAAAATTGCTTCCTTTATGGTGATTTGAAGGAGGATATTAATATGACACAACCAGGGCACTATGTGGTGAAAGGTAAAATAAATTTAGTCTGTAAATTAAAGAAATCTATATATGGCCTCAAACATAATCCTAGGATGTGGTACCAAAAATTTGATACACATGTGTTGAGTTTGAGATTTGAGCATTCTAAATCAGATCACAATGTTTATTATTTCCTGTACATTGCATTATATGTTGATGACATGTTATTTATTGGTAAAGGGAAATGTATGGTTTCAGAATTGAAGTCTCAAGCTTACTACTAAATTTGAAATGAAAGATATTGGTGTAACAAAACACATTTTAGGGATGGAGATTAGAAGAGATAGAGTGAATAGAAAGCTATGGATAGGCTAGAGTAAGTATGTGAATTCAATTTTATAGAGGTTCAACATGCAGGATTTTAGACCATTGTGTGTTCCCTTTATAGTTGGAACAAAATTATCTATTTCAAATTGTTGTACATCTCCATCAAAGATGGAAGACATGAGAAGAGTGCCTTACCAAAGTGCAGTTGGAAGTTTGATGTATTCTATAGTCTGTACTAGACTAGACATTTCCCAAGAAGTGGGAGTTCTTTCCAGATATATGTTTAATATTAGTAGAGTTCATTGGGATGCAATCAAAAGAGTCTTCAGATATTTGAAGGGTACCTTTGAGTACTCATTGTGTTATCATGGTAATTTAGTTAGAGACACGTTCCCTTGATAGTCATGGTTATGTGGATTCACACTTGGCAGGTGATATTGATTGCAGAAGATACACTAGTGCTTATGTATTTACTTTATTTGGTGGTGTAATTAGCTAATTGGATGAGTAAGAGACAAGATGTGGTTGCTTTGTCCAATACTGAAGCATAGTATATGGTAGCTACTCATTCTTGTAAAGAAGCCATTTAGCTTAAAAGACTATATTCAAACATTGGAATAAAACACGGTGCAATGATAGTTTATTGTGACAGTTAGAGTGTGACTTGCCTAGCTAAGAACCTGACATTTCATGTCCAAACCAAACACATTGATGTTCAATATCATTTTGTTAGAGATATGGTTGAAGATGACAGGGTGAAATTGGTTAAGGTAGAGACTTTGATGAATGTTGTAGATTCTTTAACTAAGGTTGTGAGTACAAAGAAGTTCAGATGGTGTTTGGAGTCTATGGACCTTATGGCCCCTAGCAATTAATTTATTGTATTGATACTCTCTTTGCTCTTGTAAGGTGTTCGAAAAGTGGGAGAATGATGGGAAAATGGTGTCTCAACCTTGTGTTTACATGAGGTTACTATTTATGTCTTTTTTGTTAAGTTTTTGTAATTGTTGTAACAATCTGTAAATTTTTTTGCATTACCCTCCTCTCAAGGTTAGTGTAGGAAGTTGTTTTGATACTTCAATTTCTAATAGTTTAGAGCTTGTTAAGAAATGTGTAAATTAGTGAAAGCTATCTAACTATATGAGTCATTTATGTGACTATGGAATTGATCACACAAACTACAAATTTTATCCTTTTTTTGTGAATCTAATATATGACAACATACGAACCATAGATTTTGGGGGGTTTTAGGTCTACAACATGTTCATGTTAATTTTCATAACTTGCATAAATAATGGCTCTATTCGGAAGTTTCCTAGGAAAGGATTAGGAAAATAGAGTAGGATTGATTACAATACAAAATTAAAATAATTAAAGAAGTGGTGCTTAGATTTTGATTTGGTGCTCTATCAAATGTTCCAAATCTATTAACCCATATACTAGAAGTTTATAGCTTGTTAGGAAATGTGTAAATGAGTGAAATCTATCTAACTATGCGATTCATTTATATGACTTTGGAATTGATCACACAAACTACAAATATGATCCTTTTTTTGAGAATCTAATATATTACTACATACAAATCATAGATTTTGGGGGGTTTTAGGTCTACAACATATTCATGTGTTAATTTCTATAACTTTGATAAATATAGGTTGTGTATTTGGAAGTTTTCTAGGAAAGGATTAGGAAAATGGAGTAGGATTGATTACAATACAAAATTAAAATAATTAAATAAGTGGTGCTTAGATTTTGATTTGGTTCTCTATCATATGTTCTAAATCTATTAACCCATATACTATAAGTTTAGAGCTTAGGAAATGTGTAAATGAGTGAAAGCTATCTATCGATACGAGTCGTTTATGTCACTGTGGAAGTGATCACACAAACTACAAATTTGATCCTTTTTTTTAGAATCTAATATATGACTACATACAAACCATAGATTTTGGGGGGTTTTAGGTCTACAACATGTTCATGTTAATTTCTATAACTTGCATAAATATTGGTTGTGTATTTGGAAGTTTTCTAGGAAAGGATCAGGTAAATGGAGTTGGATTGATTACAATACAAAATAAAAATAATTAAATAAGCGGTACTTAGATTTTGATTTGGTGCTCTATCAAATGTTCCACATCTTTTAACTAATATAATATAAGTTTAAAGCTTGTTAGGAAATGTGTAAATGAGTGAAATCTATCTAGCTATACGAGTCATTTATGTGACTGTGTAATTGATCACACAAACTACAAATTTGATCCTTTTTTTGTGAATCTAATGACTACATATGAACTAGTATACCTATATTCTAAAAATAATATATGTAAAATAATACCAAGATATATCACATAATTGTCTTGCATGTTTATTAGTTGTCAAGAAGGACATGGAGCTGAATATTGCTGCACTATTTCACTCTCATTAAAGATGTAATAGTTTCATATACTTAGAGACAAGTGGCAATGATTCTATTTTATTCAGAGTAATAAAATGATACTTATAGAGAAAATGAAACATGCATACATTTACCTGTCATTTACACGTCAAATTTATTCAAAACCAATTTTTTGTTTACGGATATTTGTATGTCATTGAAGATGCCTCTTGACATAACTAAAGATTTTGGGGGGTTTTAGGTATACAACATGTTCATGTTAATTTCTATAACTTGCATAAATATTGGTTATGTATTTGGAAATTTTCCAGGAAAGGATCAGGAAAATGGAGTAGGATTGATTACAATACAAAATTAAAATAATTAAATAAGCAGTGCTTAGGTTTTGATTTGGTGCTTTATCAAATCTTCCACATCTATTAACCCATATACTAGAAGTTTAGAGCTTGTTAGGAAATGTGTAAATGAGTGAAAGCGATCTAACTATACGAGTCATTTATGTGATTGTGGAATTGGTTGCACAAACTACAAATTTGATCCTTTTTTTGTGAATCTAATCTATGACTACATACAAACCATAAATTTTAGGGGGTTTTAGGTCTACAACATGTTCATGTTAATTTCTATAACTTGCATAAATATTGGTTGTGTATTTGGAAGTTTTCTAGGAAGGGATTTATTTTCCTCTGGTTAAAACGAAAGTACTAGAATTTAATGACTTCGTACAATGATTAAAGATAGTGTGCAAACATTAAATATGCCCTAGAAATCAATGTAGTGTTGATGTCCCATGGTAACTCTCTTGACAATTATTTGACTTGTGCAAGATCCTAGATATTCAATCAATACTACATTATGCAAATGAATTAGGACCTTAGTTCTTAAATAAAATCCCAAACGGGGACAAGTTAAATGTTTTGTGCTTCAAGTTGGCACATGATGTCTAGTTGGAAGTTTTAAGTAGGCCCAATATTTAAAGTTGAATGTTAAAATTTTAAGATTCATGTCTAGAAATCAGTTACACAAATTGTTGATCTAAACTAGACATGGAATAAATAAATTGAGGATTGAAAACTACTTCCTAAAATTGAATGTATATAGAATAGATTATCTCTTGTTATATATCAACTTTTTATATTACTTTATACCACTTATATATTTACCATTAAGTGGATTTGGTTTCCGACTCCTTGTAGACTCACCATGTTGCCTCTATTCCCATTTGCATAGGAGATTTGGCTGATGCAATATGATATAGTCAAGTTCCCCAAGATGCTCTTGCATTAGAATGCTACATGATGCAAATGAATGAGGACCACAGTCCTAAAATACAACCCCAAAAGGTGACGAGTTAAATGTTTTGTGCTCCAAGTTGGCACATGATGTCTAGTTAGAAATTTTAAATAGGCCCAAGATTTAAAATTGAATTTAAATTTTTCAAGAATCAAGTCTAGACATCATGGAACCAACCATTAGCTACACAAATTGTTGATCTAAACCCGACATGGAATGAATAAATTGAAGATTAAAATTAGTTCCAAAAAATGAATGTAGATAGAATAAATTATCTCATGTTATATATCAACTTTTCATGTTACTTCACACCATTTATATATTTGTCATTACACATACATGCATGCATGCATGCATACATACATACATACATACATACATACATGCATGTCTACATGCCAACTTGAGCTCTCTAGTTTTATATATAAATAACAACTTCAATCACCCTTTCCCTTCACTTTCCCTTCACTTTATTAGTCTACAACGAAGTTCCCTTTTATTTTGAAATAATAGACTCTAGACCAACTGGCTTACTTTTTATAACCCAAAAACTTTGTGCACCTCAGGTCTCCCAAAACATTGAGATAAAGTTTTAAATGGGAATTCAGAAGAAAAATCAAATCACATAAACTGGTGCACTGATGCAGTGCACAGAGACGTCAGTTGCACATAAAAAAGCTTGAAGTGTAATCCATTTTATTGCAGGCAGATAATAACTATACACCTGACCCAGAGTTACATTACCATCATTAAATCTCTGCATAATACTACCAAATTGGTTAGCACTCTGGCAGACTGCACTAATTTATCTTGTGTAAGAATATGGCAACCAAAAACAAATTATGCAGCCCTGAATAGTCTGAATGCTGACAGTACTGCTTCCTTTAATCAAACAAACAACCATTCAAATAAACTCTCTCCATGGCGCTAAAATAGAATTTCCTCAATCCTAACGAAGCAATACAAAAAGGTACACATCCCCATGAAAGTTTGAAATTTATATGGAAAACGCCAAAACATATTCAAACTTTCATCAACCTGCATTTTTGACTTACCTTGGCCACTGGACAAAATACATCATAGTTTGAAAACACTCACATCCAGAAAGGATTCAAACTTTTTGCACATGGATAGATGAAAACAACACTCAAAATTATAATAAAATTCAAAACTCTTTGCACATGCATTCAAGAGAATGTGAACACGTATATGTTATGAAGTTTTCCATGTGCCCAGAAAAATATGGCATATATATTATTGATAGTGCAGTTAAAAGTAGAACCCACATGATACATTGGATTGGTGAGGTTTCAATGCAAACAAAGGTAAAAATGTGGCATATATTATAGATTGCACTTAAAAGTAGAACCCACATGATACATTGGATTGGTGAAGTTTCAATGCAGACAAAGATAAACATATGGCATTTATTATAGATAGAAGATAGACGTAGAACCCACATGATACATTGGATTGGGAAAGCTTCTGTTGTTATTAATGCAGATTAGTACGTTTCCCCAGAATGAGAAGCATGCTTTCTTAATGGGGGCTTATGCTGTTTGCAGGTTCTGTGATAAACAGAAGTTTGGATTATATGGGCAGTATTGCAGGTGGGTTGGTGCAAAACAGGCAGGTCTGAAGTTCAAAGAGAGGAATTGAATTGGGTTTTTATGGAATAAATAAAGCAGGCCAATGTTGTTTGTGTGGGGGTACTTACTACTAGGGAAAAGTGTTGTATGTACAACCTGTCACATGGGTGTTGGGCCAGCAAGGCTTAAAGACCAGGCATATTCAATTGCTGCAATGGACAATGTGTTCTTGGGGCTATAATATAAAATACAATTCATTTAGATTTGATTCGATGAAGCTGTGAGGATTTTAAGCCTGGGGTTATCTGCCCCACAGTCATGTCACATGGAGTTTCACATGGTGACATGGAATTTATCAGGCATGTGGCAGTTTATACTGATTTTTCTTGAGTAAATGCAATGTACAACATGGTTTTGCACATGGTGGGATTGTATATATGGGAGAATGTATAGTGAAAATGTGGACTAAAGTGTCGTCTGTGGGTGGGTGGGTGCATTTTAGATGGTCACATACATTCTGAAGCACTAGAAGGAAGTGCTTAAGGTCAGGCTATGATGATTGGCTTGTAACATAAATGAATGGGCTAGTGTATGTTATGATTAGTTTTAGAATAGACTTTGAGAGGTCATTGGTGATGGGGCTACCACAATGCATACGTTTTTAATGTGTTTTATTACGTTAGATATAAAACACATTATGGATGGGTGTATTGTGGTGGTCTCATAGATGTTTCTTTTGAGAGTGTTTACTTAGAAGAATTTACTATTTGCAAGATTGTAGAGTTAAAGAGGCTGAGAACTTACTTTATTCTTAGAATGTTTATATATATTGTGGTCAAGAGAGTAAATAATATCGCTTAAAAAATAATTTAATAAAATTTATAGGAAGATTGTAGTCTGTTTTACAAAATTGTAATGGTGAAGTTTATATATCTATGTCAATCTATAGTTAGTTTTGTGATTATTTTGAGAATGGTTTATTGATTTTACGTACAAACAAACGATAATTTTGTGTGAAGTAGTCTCCTTCCTTCATGTCTTTGTTCACCAAATTATACACATTCCTATGCACTTATCCCCTTACCTTATGTATGCATACATTCATTCTCATATATTCACTTACATTATGTATTTATTATGTCTATCCATGCACTCATTTTGAAAATAAAGGAGGGGTTAAAATTTATTCAAAGTAGAACAAGTACAAAGCAAGGGCATCAAACAACCCTGTCAAGATCCACTAAGTGGTCCAATTGATGAGATAAATCTAGGGGCAATTGACCCTTATCCATGATATACCAATTATGCATGTTCTCAGAAGCCCATTTGGCGAGACAATCAACAACACCATTCCACTCCCTAGGGATATGCGTGAAAGAAACAAAAACCAAAGAATCACACAAATGAAGAATCTGGGTAACAACTAAACTCAACTGCCAGCTAACATCCGTAGAATGTTGTCGAGTCAGCAAATTCACCACCACCTGAGAATCAGATTCACAAATGAGCCTACTTCAGCCAAGAGCACAAGCACGCTCCACAACAAATAAAATGGCGAGAGCCTCCATCAAATTATTAGTGTGACAACCTTCATAAATAGAAAAGAGAAACTGAATGGTCCCCAAGCTATCTCTACCAATGCCACCAATACCAGCAGGGTCAGGGTTTCCCCGAGAAAACCCATCCGTGTTAATTTTTAGAATGCCCTGTTGAGGAGGACACCACCTCCCCACCCGATTTATCTTCTGAAGAGGGTGTCGACATCTATTTCTCATGATTTGGTGTTTTGGAGGAGGAAGATGGAGCCGGTTGTAGTAACTAACATCACCTGGATCCACAGCCGCAGACAAATCACATTTTGTAGAAATAGTTTCTCCCAAAGAGTGTAGAATTTTCCACCACAAGGGGTGGGTTCCCAGCAACACATCTTGAAAAATCTGATGATTCCTCTCCAATCATATATGCCAAATAATAAAAGAAGGACCAAGATACCAAGCAACTTGAAGAAAAGAGGTTTTGGCAGAGGTCGTGCTCCAACGTTCCAAAAACTCAACCAAAGAAGAGACATGCCAATAGGATTGGTTCCATAGCTCCCACCAACAGTTCCAAATATGTCTAGAATAGGAACATTGAAAGAAGAGATGAGAGACACTCTCTTAACTATTACAACACTACACACACATCGAGGGGCCCTAAACACCACGCTTACATAAATTATCCCAGGCGAGTCATCGGTTGTGGATCACTAGCCACATGAAAAAATGACACTTTGGCCAAGAGAACTTATACCAAACTTGCTTCCACCAAGGGACCTGAATGTCCCCAAAAGTCTTTCACACCAACTCAACATAGCCAGTAGAAACATAAAACCTTCCAGACAAATCATTACTTGCCCAAGCCAGAACATCATTCCCTACCAAGGTGGTGCATTGACGAGACTCAAGAATTTGAGCCAGCTCTTTTCTATCTTCTGCAGAGCCTCCAAGCAGCCATTCAGAAGGATTCTTCCAATGAAAAATGAGCCACCAACCCTCCATTATGAGAAATCTTATAATGACCAACATAATCCCAACCAGTAGCAGTAAACATATCAGAAAGGGACTGAAGATGAGGATGAGTAGAAAGGATAGGAGGATGACCGTCCCAGGAATCTAGCCAAAAAAGAGCTTGAGACCCTGTATGACAGATCCAAAAGAGCCCATTCTTAAATAACTGAGCCCCCAACTTCAAAGTATTCCAGATCATAGAACCACGACCCTCCATAGGAAAGTGAGGAACATCAAACACATTAACATTTGGAAGATACTTATGGGTGAGAATACGAGCCCAAAGCTGATTCTGACTAGTGCACCAACGCCAATATAACTTAGCAGCAAGAGCTTGCCCATTTAAAATAGCAGAACGTAAACCAAGTCCACCCTCATTCTTAGGCCTGCACACAGTGTCCCACTTAACAAGACTCAATCTAGCAGTTGACAAAGTACCACTCCAAAGAAATTGCCGAGAGAGGGTATCAAACTCATTAAGGAAATGCATGGGAGTAGCTTGAACAAAACATCTATAAATAGGCAAAGCTTGAATAACAAATTTTAAAAGAGTCAGTCTGGCAGCAGTAGATAGCCACCAATGAGTCCAATGATTAACCTTCTGAAGTAACTTGTCAAGTAGAATCTGCTAAGAAGACCTGGGGTGTCTTCCAACAGTAAGAGGAATACCCAAATAAACAAAGGGAAGATACCCAACCTGAAACCGCAGAATATCAACAATCCACCTTTGAATGGCCTGGTGAGTATTAAAGAAGAAGATGAAAGATTTATGCTCATTAAATTTCTAACTAGAAGTAGCAAGGTAAATATCCAAGGCGTGTCGAAAAGATTCAACTTCTCTAATACGAGCCAAACCTATAAGAGCAGTATCATCTACAAATTGGAGATATGAGATCTGCACTCATTTTGATCTATTCACTCAAATTATGCATTTATTATGTCTACTGATGCACTCATCCCATAAATCTATTATTCACCTTGGTTTTATTATTTCCATAGGTATAGGATCAAATCCCATGACCACAAATATGACACTTGAAATTCAAAATTCAAATTGAAAAATTGGTTGACTATTGTCCATTCTTTTCCTACTTAGAGTTGAATAAACACACAATTGTATGATTTACTATTATGTTCATATATTTAAAGGCTTTAAGTTGCATTCATTCCATCATCCTATCATGTTCAATTATTCACATGAAAGGAACATGGTAGGAACATGGTAGGAACACTTCCATTGGGGCACTATTAACAAATATAGCTTTGCACACTCATTTAAGGGCATCCAGATAGCTTAATCTTTTTTATCATTAGCACAACTATAAAGTCAATCTTTATGAAGGGTTGGCCTAGGAGAACATGAACCCTAGAAATTGTAGCAAGCTTCTAAACATATTATAAATACAACCAGTCCACACAGTTGAGAAAAAATAGACAAATTTAGTAAATCAAAGAGTAGAAGTGTACAAACAACTGAACCATTTCCACAATATACAAGATAGATCTATCTCTATAAGAAAATATAGACCTGCATATTAGACTCCTCATAGATTGTGTAGACTATTCATATTTTGAGGCGAAATTCATAAATATAGAATTAGTTGTCAATCTCAAGACAACCATAATTTAGAATCATATATGAACAAAAATATTTATCTCCCTTGAGCATAGAGTTATGTACTTTAGCATTTAATTATGCATTTCCAATGCCCATAATGTGTCAATTATTTATCTAGGTTAATTTATTTGTATATGTATACAACTTATTATATTAGACTAGATTAAGGTTAGAAATTTTTTATTTCTTTTACATTTTGGTGAATTCATCGACTCTTGCACAACTTTGATTTTTCCGATGATTTCTCACAAATTTTAGGTTTTTTGTATCAATAATTTCCTATATATATATATTACCCTTCATTCGTTTGCTTCATTGATACATCCTTGTTCTAGAGTTTGGTGTGCTTATTTTCATATTGTATCTTTCACCCATCCTTCCCACCTTTGGAGAAAACAATATTTTTATATCATAGGTTCTCATGGCCCTCTATATTTTGCAATTATTCATACTTCCTTTCTTGAGTTGACATGTTTATACGATTTTAACACGTAAGGATTTTATTCTTGATTTGTCAATTATATTTTATCATCACATTGTCCATGAAGTATTATGTCATCATATGCAACCCTTTTGCTTTTTAGGGATATCATCATTCTTTTTCCTTCCCTTTTGGATACCCTTTTTTGAGTACCCTTCCTTCACAAATTTTGGACTAATGACACATCTATCATGAAGGATACTCATGATATACATATACCCTCCATTGTTACATGAATGTTATAGTATGTGATGAGGGTACACTCGCTTCACCTATGCATAATGTTGTTGTACTTTATGATAATATTTTTTGTAGATGACATGACAACTCTACACCCATATATCTATATCTTTATATAACATGTACCCTCTCATACATGTTGATGTGTGGCATGATGATCATTCTTCCACATCTCATATAAGCTCTATGGATATTCATGATAGCGTTTAAATGAAGAGATACCTCCCACAATGATGTTGTACATATCAAATGATATATCATTAGTTCCTCATCTAGACACTATTGATGCTTCATCACCTTCTACATGATAGAATGATATAATGAGTATTAGTGAGGAGTTATTGCATGATAATTATGATGGTACAAAAAAATACTTAATTACATGTTAAATCATTACATCTAATTATGAGTACTTGGAGATGATATCTTATTAATAAGTGAATTTAGATTCTATTTGAGTGGTAAAGCTTTGTAACGGTTTGATTTATCTTGTTTGCACTTTACACTTATTTTATGAACCTAGCACATGTCGTCATTATTTAGTTTTTAAAACTTGGTACCCATGAAGATGGTATGGAAATGGCGTTTCCTTCTCATAAATAATGTTTTGATCTTGTTATCCATTTTGTGTATACACATATTATATATATATATATATATATATATATATATATATATATATATATATATATATATATATATATATATATATATATATATATATATATATATCATACACATGGATATTTTAAGCATAGATGCACTATATTAAAACATAAAATTCAAGAACTTTTAGGAAAAAGAAAGATAAGTTGTACATTGAACATATCCATAAGCTCACAACTCCCTCATTTGATAATATGAACTGTATGGAAGCAAAGTATGTTTGTCATGAGATTAGTCTTGTTTGTTATAACATAAGTTATAATCTTTTATGCTAATATTACACATGAGATAAGTGAGAAATTGATGCAGTCAAGGTAGGGAGATCCAATGAAGGACAACCCATCCCTGCAGCTTAACACAAAAACCATGCAAAATATATTGGTAACTGGTAATACAACATCAAATAAAACAGAAAGAACAACCAGTAACATCACATAATTTATCCATTTACTTTTTGTATCCACATATTTTTGCCCCTTTGAATACTCTTTTTTATATTTATATTATCTTTTGTTTCTCCTTTTGGAGCATCTTGAATATGTTAATCATATGCTTATCTATGCTCTGCATGTTTACCTACATGCCTTTTTTAATCTTATGTCCTCTTAATTGTTAGTGTAGGTTTTTTATTTTCCTTATGTTAGGGGTATTTATTTTTCCTACACATATTATTAAGCTTGCTTAGGTTATTAGGAGTGGTTAATATGAAGACATGTGGAAAAATACTTCAGCTACATGTGTAACTCTCCACCTCATATGGGTAGTTGAGCTACACACCCTCTTTTGGCTTGTTGTGCCATCTCTCATAACCACTATTTTGTCATTTCCTAAGTGGGTTTTGGGGTAGTTGGGTTTCTCACCCTCTTTTGGCTTTATGTGCCACCTCTTATAACTCCTTTTTTGTTTTCATGTAAGGAGGTTATGCCACATGTTTTGGCATTTACCAAGTATGTAAAAACCTAAAACCTTCTATGGGGTAGTAGGTAAAACCTCCCACTTTTTATGGAGGTGGGAGTTAATGCACCTCTTGGATGTATATGCTATTATTTTTCTATAATAATAAGCATTATACTCTCACCTTCACTAGTTCAGTGATAACTCGATGAGAGTCTTTTCCAAATTCTCTTTTGTCTCTATTTTTCTCTCTCATATCAACTCTATCTTCATTCAACTATTTTGATCTTGGATCATCCATTTCTTGGAGTTGCATGTGATCTACGATTGACATCAGATCCTGGCTTGGTTCTTGCTTCTCGCAGAATCTAACATGATATTAGAGTCCTATTGTCTGGTATAGCTCATTGCTTTTTTGATTTATTTGAGGGATTTGAGACTATTAGATAGCTAACATTTTCCTTAAAAACCAAGTATTCTCTTCTCCTGCATTTTCATGTGACCTCGAGAATTAGAATAGCTTAAAGGGAAATAAGCTTCTAATTAAATCTGGTTTTATATATGTGTTCTTGTGAGATTTGGGTGATTGCAGTTTTTTGGTAATATTGGAAGCTTATTTAGCATTTCCAGAGTGTCCACAAGGCTTGAGAAAGTCAAAAGTGACTTTTGTTTCACCAAAATCAGAGTTTGGAGGACACTATAAAAAAATTAGAGTGAATTATTTTTTATTGGAATTGTATTCATTTTGGCTTCAGAATTCCAGTTTCTTCTCATTTGTAGGAAAAATGATTTATGGGTTTTCTTCCCAGCATAAATTTTTTTATAGATTTTTGGTGTTGTTCTCAGAAAATTAATAATTTTTGTAGAAATCGAGTTTGAACAAGGCCTAAGCCATTTTTGTAGCAAGCAAATTTAGCAACCTTTCTTTAAAGTTGCATAACTTTTGCCTCGAGTGTCAAATTTTTGTAAACGAGTGCTTGATGGAAAGTTGGAAGCAATCACCTTCCATCCAAATAGGTTTCATTGAAAAATTGTGCCTTTTTTTAATCAGCTATTGTAGGTTGAATCAATTGCATTTTTTTCTTTGAACAGGTCATATCTTCCACCTCACAACTCTGTTTCTAAAAAACAAATAGTTGTTGGAAAGGTATTGAGAAGTATTACGCTGATATAAGGCTAATTAAAAAAAAAAAATTGTATCAAATTACTTTGTGTTAAAACTTTCTATTTTTGGCTATTGGAGCCTTAGAAAGCATTGTAATTTGATTAAAGGCCTTGTAAACACACTAATTATAAAGTGCCAACCTTTTAATATTTGGGGGAGGTGATTTTTGAGACTAGTGGAAAGGGGGGGTGTCTCTTCTATCTTCTTTCTTGATCTTTTCTTGATTCATTGCAATATTTTTTCTCTAGTATCATGGATGCATCTACGGTTCCTCTTTTAACACCATATAATTATTTTGAATAGAAATTTAAGATGATAATATATCTAAAAAAGACATGGATATCATCATGTTACAATGAGACTTGAAACTGAACCTCAAAATGCTATAGAAAAGATTAAATGGTTTAATAAATGTGATGAAGCTTTTGGAACTCTATGTATGTTAGTCTCTCCTGACCTTCTTTTTCACATTGAATATGCCACTATACCAAATGGAGTTTGGACCACTTTGGAAAACCTTTTTGGTAAGAAGGATGAGCTAAGAGGTCATCAAATGGAGAATAAACTCATAGTGTTGAATCCAACCAATTTTGACACTATACAAGACTTCTTCACAAAACTTAAGTCTATAAGATTGCAGTTGGAATAGTGTGGAACTAAGAAATATGATAAGCAACTGATCTTGAGTATTCTTTCTAGGCTTGGTCTTAACTATTCAGTGTTTGTTTCTACATTCTACGCTACAAAATGTGGCCTAGGTACCACATTAAAAATGCCTTCTCTAGATGAATTTGCTGCAGAACTCACTAGGGAGTAGAACAAATTGGTTCAAATGGGTATAATAAAACCCTCTAAGTCACATGCCTTAGCTATAAATCAAGGAACAAAAGAGCAGAAAGGGTCTAGTAAGCAAGGTAAGAAACAAAATAATTAAAGAGAGAAGAAGAAAGATAAGAAAATTGTTACTTCAAAAGAAAATAATCAGACCTCTTCATCAAAAGATGAACAACCTAAGAAGGAGAAGGTCAAGTGTTATTATTGTAAGAGGCCTGGTCATGATGGACATACATGTTTAAAGAAACAAATTGATCACCTTTCACATCTTCTTGAAAAGAATAATATCAAGGTGCCTGATTTAGTCAAACAAGGTTCATCAGAAGGATCTTCAAAGGAAACATATAAGAGTAAGGGGAAAGGAAAGGTTAAGGCCCTAGTTGCTATTGCTTCACAACCCAATTCTTGGATAATTGACTCGGGTGCTTCGCACCACATGGCTTCTTCAGAAGATGATTTCACCTTTTTAGAACCATGTTCTATGCCTTCCATACTAAGGGGTGATGACACTCCTATTGAAGTGCATGGGAGAGGGTCTATTGATGTGGGTGAAGGAACATTTGAGGATTTCCTTTGTGTTCCATATTTATCAACTAATATCCTATTTGTTTATCAGATTACTCACACTGGTTCTGGTAAGAGAGTTAAGTTCACACTAGATACAATGGTAATCAGTGAAATGCATAATGGGTCTATTGTTGTTGTGGGAAAAGTAGATCATCATTCTAGATTATATCAGTTTTCTCACTTTGTTCTTGACTCTCCTTCGACAATTTTACTCACTCATGAAAATGAGGTGAGTTGTTTGTGGCATCAACAGTTTGGACACTTGAACTACCATTACTTACAACAACTTAGTCAATAGGACATGGTTTCAGGGCTGCCTTCTATTCGATTTTCTGATGGATTTTACTAGGGATGCATTCTTGGTAAGCATCCTGAGGAGAAGTATGATAAAGGAAAAGCATGGAGAGATACACAACTATTGGAGTTGGTACACAATGACTTGGCAAGACCATTTCCATAACCATCTTTCAGCAGAGTTAGATATGTCTTGACATTTATTGCTGACATTTTTAGATATACATGAGTTTACTTTCTGAAACAAAAGTCTGAAGTCTTTGAGAGATTTCTAGATTTCAAAGCTTTTGTAGAGAAACAATCTAGGAAGTTCATCAATATTTTGCATACACATAATGGGAGTGGGTGATCCCATAATACTGGGTTACACTTTTTGGCCAACTTTGACATTGAAATCAACATTTTGTATCAAATCTTTACTTTCTAAAACCTATTGCAACTAAACCATTAAGAATTTGAAGATGAAGTAAACTAATAATTTGTGAGATTTTTCATATATATATATATATTAAAAAATAATTGTCCATATTGTTATGTAACTACTAATAACTCAATATTTATAACAATTAGCATTTTTCAGAAGTCACATTTATTTGGTAATGCATAACATTTTTTATAGAAAGAAAGAAATTCTAATTTTAGAAATATAGAATTGTCACACCAATATCTAGTGAGTGAGTATTTTTTCATAATTTTTTGTCACATATATATTTTTTAGTTAATTTTTGAAGACAAAGTAATTGTAATTTGGATAGAGGTCTATTCCGTAATGCATAACTTTTTTTGTATGCATTTTATTTAACTTATTCTTGTTGTGTTGAAATAAGGAAATACCTAGGGAAAAGATAATTTTTACAATTTTTTTCTCTATTTTTTAGTTTTTCCACATGCATGAAACACAATCCTTAATGTTCGATGAAAAATCTACATTCATAAGAAATAAAACATAAATACATTAATGAAATTTAATATATTAAAAATTATAGTATTTGGAAAGCTTATAATAAGGACTAAATATTAAAAAACAAATTCTAAATGAATTCATTTGACCCCCCAAAAGCTAATGTAAAAGTGGTTTTTTATCAACATTTTGATAGGTGCGAAGGAGACTCCATTGTAGGTATGATTTAGAAGTAGAGAGGTTCTATCCAAGATATTTTGATCTAAGAGCCTTTTATCTAACTCTCCTCAATTAATTACTTTAAATGAGACCTCTTAAAGCTTAAATAATTATATTTTCTAAAAAATGTACAATTTCAGCAAAAATCAAGATGTACCAAAAAGTGTAACCCACTATTGTGGGATCACTTGGGTGAATATGTTAATAATTAGTTTGAACAGTGATGCAGGAGCATCCCCAGTCTCTGAGAAATCTTGCATCAACCAAAAATATTTCCTTTCAGTTTAGTTCTTGTTCCATTTAGTGTGTAGTTTTTTGTGTTCTTATTGGTAGGTACCGATAGTTGCTTGTTTTTCATTGAAGATCCTATTTTTACTTTCCAGGTTGGTTCATGTGCTTAATTCCAGATTTTCAGTCCTTTTGGATTCTTTTCCGGCTAGTTATCACTCCCGGTTGACTGTTTCTAGGTTCTGGGACAGTTCTTGTGCTTACCGGTTAACTTTCCTTCATTACCAGAGTGGTTCTTGGCATGTGGATCTATTTGGGGTCTTGTACGATGCTCTTGGGCATGTGGTCAACCTTCCTATTGATCTGATCTCCTTGGTTATTATTTTCTGAAAATATTTCTTTCATTCTTAGGGCCGACCTAGTTGCACGTTTCATTTTCCTGCATTGGTAAATGTAATCTTTTGAGACCGACCTAGATATGTTCCAGAGGGTATATGTATGACACTATGTAATCATTTGTAGGGTAGAGGAAGTAGAAATCAGAATAAGGATTAAGATTGGTAATTAGTGATCCAGTTGCTTCTGAGAATCCCGGTTGGATTGTATCTGGCTTGTAGTCTACATGTAACCGGTTGATAGGGGTTCACCTAGTTTGCTCAACACTTCACCTAGTTGGTGTTGCTCAATTCCACCAACTCTATAGGCCTAATTGAATTATAGACCCCCAAGTCCTTATCAATCTCTTCTATGGATTTCTTCTTAACCATTCCAAGGTGTTTGCTTCAAGTGTTTTAGCTAGGAACCCTACCAAGTTACAATGCTTCCCATGTGCTCAATTATGGCTTTCTTGGCTTCAACTTGTCAAATTGACCTCTTACTACTGTGAGTTGATGTAGAGGTGTGGAGGTGGCTACTAACATGTTTTGAATTCCTTTTGGGTCCATTTGAGGTTTTCAATCTTTTGCCTCCTTACCGATTTCACCATTTTGCCTAGAAAAGGGCTACAAGGAAGTAGCCCTATTAGGCCTCCAAAATCTAGTTTTCTAGGGCTTGGTGGAAAAAGGTCCAAAAGACCCCCTAGAAAGTTTGGATTTTATTCAGAGATACACCTAACCTCAAGTGATTTTTTTGGTTTTTTCTCCTTACTCCATCGTACAATATGCTAACCCCAAAATGAGGGTTTTGAAGGGTTTTTAGGCCTTCTAGCCGGCAGTGACTGGTCAAGTTGGTGTTTGGGAAAAAAATGATTTTTTCAAGGCTTATCCTTGCATTGGAAACTTTTTCCAAACTTCATGGACCCCTCCAAAACCTTAGATAGTGGTTTGGCATTCACCCCTGCACTTTGCACATCAATTTCACCCTGTTTCCTCTAGCCGGGTTGCTCCTGAACTCGCCTAGAACAAGGTGACAGTCATATTGAAAATCATCTCCAGAACTTGTCCCTACATATGTACACTTTAAGAGTGTTTTCCCTTCATGTTCCAATAGGCCGTGATGGTAGCACGTGTGGAATTCATGGGGCAACCATTTTACATAAAACTGCTATATACAAGCCAAAACTTGCTGTGTGCAAACCAAAAAAAGAAAACACTAATGCAAACTATCTACAAAGCTTGAAATGGAACTAAAAACTCTGTATCACACCAAATATACTCAATCCATTATTGTATTAATGGATTCAATCCATTTGCATTTACAAAAATGAACAAAACAAGCCAAAATGCTGCCAACTAGTCTGAAAATGAGTAGTTTCAGATTGTTGAAGTTACAAAACCAAGTCTCCAACCTTGGTAACCATGCAAGAGAGGGTTCTTATATAATTTACCACATGTGGAGTCTTTCTAGGGTTTTGGAAAATCCCTAACTCCATCGCTAATCAAACTAGGACAAAAGTTGTCATGACAACTTTCAAAAGTTGTCATAACAACTTTTTGCAACTTTGCACTTTTTCACTTTTTGGCCTTCTCAACCTATGAGGCCTATTCTAAGTCATCACTCATTACTTTTAACACATGTATAAGACTAATTTAACCCTTAATAATTCCTATACCAAGTTTTGACACTTTTGACCATCAAGAAGGTCAACTACCTACTCAAACCACTATTTATGCACAAAATGCAAACCTAAGAAGAATGAACTCAACCTAGGCCTACATTGACTTTAAAAAATAACTCTTGGACCCTCCTGGAGTCCTTATTCACTAACTGACTTGGCTAGGGTTAGTAAAAGCCAAAATTGAGAAATCACTACTAGCCTAAGTCCTAGGTAATCCTGCACCACCGGTTAACTACCATATGTTCTAAGATGATTGCATGATGATAACTGGTTGGTTTCCTGAAGCTATAAGACAATAACATGATCTATTTCTGTAATCTTACTATATTTTTTTGTTTCTTTCATTGTGTTACTCTTGCGGCATAAGCTAGTTAATTCTCTTTGAGGGTTTTATCGCTTATGGCTGCATCAATTGGTATCAGAGATGGTTATGAACTTGTTAGTGGAAGAGTTTTTTGCGAACCTTGATGCATTCCTTTGGGTGGACAAATCACCGATTGGAGGCAGGCTGCTCATGTGTTCAATAGATCACCGAGGAGAGGCAATTGAAATTAGTAAACAGATTGTCGAGTTGAGGTAGTTCATCAGAGTGGAAGAGGAGATGTCGCTTAGAAGGACAAACTCCCCGGAGGGTAGAGTAGATGATGGAGGACTTCAAGAATGAAGTGAGGAATGAAATCCGGAATGCATTGGCTGGTTTGTAGAAAAACCCTTAATTTGAGGATGAGTATGAAGAAGTCAGTGAAGAGCTTGAAGAAGAAGAGGTTGAAAGACCGAAAGACGACTGAACTAGAAGAGAGTTCATTGTAGTTAGGATAGGAAACAAAAAAAGGATGGCCTTTAAAGGAGCCCACCAAGGATGATGGAAGTTCAGGATGGATGACATTGTTTCTGGCTGTTTGGTTGTTTCATTCCCGACTTTCTCCAGGCAACCTAGATCAACATTTCAAGCAAGCAGGATTTGCTAAAAGATGCTTCTTTCCCGATGAACAAGCAATTCCCTCTGTTCGTTCACACTAGGAACGGAGTCGTTACAAAATTTCTCCACAGTTATAGTCATAGGGGAGATATTGAACAATTGTTCGGTTCTCAGCAATTTTGAGCAAGCAAGTTAGAAATTTTCTCATTTTCAAATCCTTAATTTAAAAGTGCAAACCTATATAATTCATTTTTTATTTTTTGACATATAGGAAATATTCTCGAGAGCAGTGGCACAAGTGAGTAAAGTTCATAAAGTGAAAATTTCAAACTTTTACGAAACACTGAACCCGGAGGATTTGATTGATTGGATCGGAGAGTGGGAGGATTACTTTGAGTTTGAAGATGTCAAGGACCCGCAAAGAGTCTGGTTGACAGAAACTAAGTTAAAAAGGCATGTTGCCTTATGGTGGAAAGAATTGTAGAAAGATAGAGTGAAGAATGGTGAAATGAAGATCACCCGGTGGAGACAGATGGTTGCAAGATTGAAGGCCAAATTCATACCAGGAGACCATGAGTTGGAATTATTCAAGAAGTTGCAGAACCTGAAACAGAGAAACATGACTGTGAAAGAGTACACTGAGGAATTATACAAGGTGATGATTAGATATGGACATAGAGAGATGGATAGAGAAAAGGTGGCGAGGTACATAAATGGACTTGCATTTAACATTCAGGATGAGATGAGTATGTTGAGGGTTTCCACAGATGAAAAAGCTTAGTAATATGCTTTGAAGGCTGAGGAGAAGGTGAGAAGAAGACAACCAAATAACCCTAGAGAGAAGGATAGATTCAAGGGATAGGTGACTATAAAGAAGAAGAATGTTGAGGAAGAATCAAAACCTAAGTGAAGTAAAGAACTAGAATAAAAAACACAGAGGAAAGATAGTGACAGTATCGGTAGAGAATTTCCCGGAAAATGTTTCAAGTGTGGAGAAACCAGACATAGATTTTATGAATGTAATTAGGGAATGGCAAGAAGTTTGTGAGGCCCTACCCTGAACCTGTCATAACACTTCTCTGATTTTCATGTTAGACTTATTATTTGATATATTATCTTGATAAATTATGGATTTAGATACTAATTGATAGGTAATTTGATATCATGAGATATGATGTATTCCATCTTACATTGATTTCAGTACTTATTGTGATGATGATATGATACATTTATACATGTCTTATGGAAAATTTATTTATATGATGCTTATGATGATGCAATTTAGTAATTGATTTCATATGGATTTGCTAGAAAAAAATGTTAATTGGATACTATCTCTATTGCTTTTGATTTGGATCAATTGATGAGATGTTGTGAAACTGATGTTATGTGTCTAATGTGTATTTCCTTTCTTGTACTTACATATGCATGTGGTTTTGGATTACAAATGTGTGAAATGAGATGTGCATGAAATTAACCCACGTGGCCATGGAAATACACAGAGAACTAATACCAAACCTATGTGAAATAGTAAAGCCAAGGGTTGTCTATTTGGAGAGACAATGCCTTGTATGTGATATATTTAATTTCGTAATAGTGATACTTGAGTGTAAGTTCATAAATTGTAATTGTTAATGTTAATATTCCAAAAAAGGACATGCCAAGTGTATTTTAGTAATGTGTATTTTATGATGTCACTTGACACTTGTTATGTGTGTAAGTTGGCAAATGACATGTCCTTAGAAGGGAAAGTGTGTAACCCAATGCATTTTCAAATATCATGTTGTGGTCCCAAAAAATAACTTGGTTAGAGAGCTATTAGTTTGGTCAATTCAAGTTTGACCTGTAGATAAACTTTAGGTGGGTTTTTGGGGGGTCAAACTAATTCCTGGGGTTGGGTTTAGGTCACTTTTGAAGGCCCATATGATATACCTATGGGTAAGGGTCATTTTTAGCCATGTGACCACTCACATGTGACTGTCAAGTCACTTTAAAAGTGGGTTTTCCAAGATGGACGAAATTGAACTTCTAGAAGATTGACTCTTGGGTAGACAACCTTCCCTTTTGGTGTTTAGGTACACTTCCCCATCTTGCAACCACCTTTTTCAGTTTCCATTTGTAGAACCATGTAAGAGGTTGGGAAGACCAACCTATGGGAACTCACATCCTTTCCAAGGAAGTTGGAAAGTGTGAGGAGAGCCTACATAGGGGAGATTTTCAAACTAGGGACTTTGATCACCCACTCTTCAATCTTGGAGACAAATTTTGAGTATTGAATTTGAAGTTTTAGAATAGAATTTGGCTAAGTAAGAGGATTGTAAGGGAATTGGGCAACTCTTCTACAAATTCTTTGATACACTGCATGGATGAGGTGGAAGATGAAGAGCATATGTTTGAGGTGTACGAAGGAAAAGGGTGAGGTTTACAAAACCTTGTTGTGTATTATTCTATTTTTGTTTTTTTCTTATGATGCAATTTCATGACAAATGTTCCTAGTGTGTACAAGTTTTCCTTCGACTTGAGTATTGGGGCACTTTGTATAGATTTTACTTTTTGTTTAGAATTTTTAGAATATTGGGGTAATTTGAAATGGTTTCTTATATTGGCTCTATGTCATGAATTATTTTGGAACCAATACACTTTGTAGGAAGTTTATTCTTATTCACCTTGCATCTAGGCACCTAGGACTTCATCATTGTCTATGCTAGTGTTATCACTATCTAATTGAATTTTGCTTGTATTGTTTGGATCTTCTTCATCCACGATGGGCAATTTTTGATAATGAATATTATTCTCTTGAATTATCTTCTTTATTTATGTAGATTGAGTGAGTTATTCTACATAAGTTCTATCCTCATTATCACATATTAGAATGTGTATCACCCTATTTTCATCTACAAAGGAAATATATTCCTTCCTTGAGTCTACAATTTTATTGGCATTTACAAACCATTTTAGACCTAGTAGTTCCTTGAATGTATTAAATGGTCCCTTCATCTTTGCTACTTCAAAACCTACTAGTTGTTTCAAGCCCTATATGTTTACTTCTACATTTTTTCATGTATCTAATGTCCCCATTCTAGATCCATCTACCAGACTTATATTAAATGGAGTTTTTACCAACTTAGATCGGCCTACTTTCTCCCAAGTAGTCATTAGAATGATTTTAATGTTTACACCCAAGTCCACCATAATATTTTTTACCTTGACATGGTTTAGATGTGTAGTGATTAGCAAAGGTCCATTTTACTAGCATTAGTCTTCTATGATTTTTTTGATTTGGGGTTGTTTCTATATATTCCAATAATTACCTTGTTACTTTAGCTTCACCAAAAAATAGTTTTGTTGAGCTAGAGAGGCTAATATTTTTAACATAAGTATTTATTTTGAGAAACAAGTTATATCTTCATTTTGTTGTTGTATGATATTTTTAAAGCATTTTCTGGTACACTCATGTTGTTGTTTTATAGGATGGAAGTAACCATATTAATCTTCTTTTGTTCTATATTCTTCATGAATTTACTCAACTATATTCTTCTTATTACTTTTGGTGAGTATCCCTCAGTAGGTTACTAAATACCACAACTTTGTCCTTTTATTTATTTAATTTTTTATTTCTTGAGGTTCTTGTATGTTGATGATGTTCTTCTCTAGAGTATTCTCCATTAGGTGTGTTTGATGACAAACTATCCACTCTCTAACATCATTTAATTCTTTGTGGAGTAATTCTTTTGATAACCCTTGCTCCTCTATTCTCTTGAAGGTCACCACTTTTGGATTGTGGTGGGACATTCCAAAAGTACTATTACATCCTACTATAGTTGCATAAACCATGGTTTTGATTGCCACAACAATGCACAACTTTTCTTCTTCTTGGAACAGAATTTTGTGGCAAAGTGACCAATTTTACTACATTGGTAACAATTTATGTAATCTCTCTTATGGTTATCCCTTATGCCTCCTCTTTCTGCTCTATAGTTAAAGTGTCTATCATATTCTAGGTACTTTTTTAGAGGGTTTTTTTGTAGTGTGTAGGCATTCCTATTGTTTCTTCATTGGGGTTTTCTATATCCTCCATTTGCATATAGGGGTTTATCTACATGGCCTTTAGCATAGGTCATATTCATATATGTCTCTCTGTTACATCCATGGTGTAGCAAACTCTAGGTTTTGGGTGGTATTTCACATTATGAAGATGGAATGCATTAGATGAACAACCTTTTATGGAATGACTATCCCATTTTCCATGTCTCACAATATAATGAACTTATCTTGGTTGGTGTTGTTTGAAGTTCAACTTTGAAACAACTACCCTTTTCTCTCCTTGTTCTTTTGGGCACTCATTTATTAGGTGTCCTTCTCTTAAATATTAAAAGCACTAGATCTTATGTTTCATAGATTCTTAAATTCTTTTGTAGTCATAATGCCTTGTGGCAAAGTTAAATATTTAATAACTGATAATATTCTCTTTAAGGCTTCCTTCTATCATTCTTTGTTAATCTTTCTCCATGTTTGTTCCTTAATGTGATAAGCCATAGTTGCCCCATCCATTTTTGTATCGAAGATACTTCCATCTAGTATTACTATAATGTCTTTCTAGAATCCAAAAATGAACCATTCTATCTTTTGCTTCTTCATCAATGGTTCTTTTAGTTTTTGGGATACGTCTTATCATATTCCTTTACCGACTTTCTTTCCTTTTGGACTAGGTACCTCATCCTACTCACACTCTTAGTTGGGGTATATAGAGTGTCAAATTTGGCTAGGAAATCCTTCTCCAACTCTTCCAATATTTAACATGTTTTAGATATGTCTTCGTATACCAATCCGAGGTATATTTCTACAAAGATACCACAAATTTGAGCAATTTGATTTTATCTTCTTCTATGTCCTTCCTCTGCTAGAGGATTCCAAGAGGAATATATGGTCCACAATTTTTGTAATGTCCTTGCCAAATATTGAAAACTTGATTGATGAGTCCATTTTAGGCTTCTCCTTCTCTAGTTTGGGCTTGCGGAGTGGAGTGTTTATCTCCTACTTTACACTTCTTATTATGGTGGGCCTATTTTATTTGCCATTATCCCTTGCTAATTTTATCTCAAAATATTATTATCCCAAAATCTCTCCCCAATCTATTGTCTTGTCTTCTTGATTGTTCTTTTCTTCTCTATGTGTTATCTCTTCAACTAATATCCTCCTAGTTTCATATGACATAGGGGATGGATTCTAGTCTAGAATTGTGACTCTTCGTAGCAGCTCTTTGCCTTCTTATTTTTTAATGACATCTGATTAGTCAATGAAAACAATTATTCTCTTAAGTTAAACATGGATTTGTTTTCTTTCTTTATTTCTTCTCTCCATAATTTATTTAAATATTTTTTTTAACTAGCTCTTCTAAATTTTCATCTTGAATGGATATAATTTTCTCCAAAATTTTAAGGAATTAAAGGAATCTATCATATATATTAATTATTATCTTTGATAGATCTATGCCGATGGTTAGAATTTTGAAGAATCGTAGTAGGGATGGAGCCTCCATGCTACTATAGTCCCCTACCGACAACTTTTTAAAATTTCCATATTCATCAATGCTCAAGTCTCCAAATTTGTTAGTAATTGTATTTCTCTTTCCCAATGTGAATTCAAGTTTTTTGGAGTCATCCACTCCTCTTTCTCCATTTATTTCCCTTTCTTTTCATTGACAATCCCCACCATGACACACTCAACAACACCCTTATTGGTGTGATCATTCCTCATCTTCTTTGTATCCTCTAACATGTTGTGGTGTCTTTCTTCGCTCTTATTTTTTTTATCTTTGTCTTCATTCCTCACCATGTGGACTTGACATGTTAATTTTATTTATCAATTCAATTTGCTTTCCAATTTGTCTTGGATTTTTCTCATGTCCTTTGACCATGGGTGTGTTTGATTTGGGTTTGCATTACTTCTTTATCTTTTCCCATGGTAGTGTTGGATATTTTTGGTCATTACTCCTACTAGGATATGTTGTTGTCATTGATGTCAACATATTCCTATGATTTTCTCTGGTGTTTGCAGATTGAGAAGATCCTATGATCTGGTTTTGCAGTTTTGTTTTGCTAATCGCTGTTTTGTAGAGTTGAGTATTTCCTCCGGTATATTTTGGTGTGATCAGATATTGAGCTAATATTTTGGGATATTGTTTGGGTTGATCTTGTGTGTCTTCATTCCAAATGGATCATGATTTGGTGCTCCACAAGTTATATTTCTTCATGACAGTTGTTGATTGGTTATGTTCTTGAGTTTCAGACATTGATAGGTGAAGATTTGATAAGTGGTGTTGGCGCAATTGTTTGTGATGATTCTAACATTCTTGTTGGTGTTTCCTAGTCGTTTCCTATTTTTTTTATGATCCACATTGATCGTTGTGCTATTTTTTGGTGGTTTTTATGAACCGGTGATGATTTTTGTGTTATGTAGTTTTTCTGGTGGTGTAGCGTGTTGCGGTTGATTCTTGTGTTATTTTTGGTGGAGTTGAGCATTTAGGAATTTGAATTTAGTTCATATTATGTCATGTAAATCATTATATTATTCCAGTGGTCGATCTTTGTATCGTGTGATGTAATTTTGTAATTGTGAGTTGAGGGTTTAGCTGACATTGGTGTCAAGGTTGATAATTTGTATATATAGGTGATATATTCATGTATTTAGGTGTAGGTGTTGTGTCAGCATTATCAGAGAGTCGTGTATGTGCAATCAAATGATTCATCTTTCAGTGTTGTGATTCAGGAGAGATTGGTGTTACTTAGCAGACATCTATGCTTAACTAGAACTGTAATAAGGCATTTGGAGATGTTATTCTTTCATCTCATTTCTTTCGGATTGTAATCTGAATCTTATTGTAAGTCATTGAGACTTCTCTGAGGGTTGTAGCCTTTCAGACCATTATATTTTGAGTAGTGACCTCTAGGAAGTGTGCCCGAATGCACGTGCATTCCCCATTGTAATATTTTCACATACTACTACAGAGTATCATCTTACTGTGGGTAGGTTCCTACCGTGGTTTTTCTCTTAACTGGGTTTTCCACGTCAAAATCTTGGTGTTGTGTGTTGTGTTGTTTATTTTCTTATCTTTATCATTGTTGTAGTTTATCAGATCTATTTTGTAGTTAAGTTCGTAGATCCGGTGAAAACTGATTCACCCCCCCCCCCTTCTCTCAGTTTTCCTCCTCTTTGCAGCTAACGGGTAGTTATTTTCCAACTTCCTTTTCTAGGTCACATCTTTTTTAGGGACTTTTTCCAGAGATCCCCCCTTTCCATTCTCCAACCCAAACCCCCTCCCATGAGGCAAACACCAAGGAGACAATACCACAATTTATCAAATAATTTTCATCCCTTCTTCTACTCCTATTAGGTTTAAAATTTAAATTTTGAATTCCCCCTTATACAACCTAACCAAGGTTTTGGCAATGGAACCAACATTAGCAAGAAAATGAGGGATAGTAGACTAGAGTATTGAGCCCCAAGTAATTTATTTATGTTGTATTTATACCTCAAACTCAATCATAGAAAGAGAGTAAGGAATTGATCTAGAGTGCATCTTAACTAGTTAACAAAAAAAAAAGTTCTCATAAAACATAATACATCATATGTAGAACTCCCAATTAGATATATGCTATCAATGATCATCCATGTATATACAATCACGAATTTACCTTTTACTATATCCTTATATCTCCTTCTACATAATGTTCTTTGTTTATATCTTCTTCTTCTTCTTCCATACATATTCTCTTATCCTATATCTTTGTTACATTATATCTTTCTTATACAAATATCTATCTAATAGGATGTGTTTAATATATACATTACTACTATTGTAGATGACGTCTCTTCGATTAGAGGCTCCACAACCTCCTTGTGGTATGATTTACATTGTTTGTACATGGCATGCCTTTATCCTGCTAACTAGGGGAAATCATTTGGATGTAATTTTTCATGATGACAGTAACATTATATATAAATTCATCATCTAACCAAATTCTAAAATTTACACTAGTATGAGATTTTGTGACACTAAAATCTCTTCCATATTATTAGAATTACATGTTATGAGATGTATCAATATCTTCCTTACCAATGGTGACCTATTCCCCTACCTTGACCATTGTATGTTTGCATTAATATATCAGGGGCATATGCCTTTTCTATTAACTAATGTTATTACAAGGATGTTAATGGTCACTAACAACCATACCACCATTACTCATTTTCCATCGATGTTGGGGGATACCTTATCCTAGATGATATCTCTAACCCATATTCTTACCACGATTACCATTTGACATGTTTTGCTTGTTTGTTACATGTGCACATTATTATAGTTATTCCATTACATGATTTACATACTTACATGCTTAGCTTACTTTTACATTTCATGTATCATTTTCCTTCTCCTCCAATTCATTCATTCTCTATATAAAACCAATTGATGGGGCTATATATTCTTATTTTCATTTCCATGAATGAGATCAAGTGATGACATAGGCTACATAGAGAATAATTACCATGACCAAACGTATTAGTATCACATAGTAGGGTAAGTGTACCAAGTTGTGGTACCAAAAAGGTGCCACTTTTTATCTTTTCATAAAAATGCGTCATTGGCATGAAAAGGTCGTCCAAACCTATGATGCCCAAGGCAAATCCAACCCAAAGGGTTGGTATTTTCCCAAGTAAACCATTTAGCGAGCGCCAAATATGGTGCTCACCCTATTTGGCGCTTGCCAAATGCAAAAATTTGAATTTTCACATTTGGCGCTCGCCAAATGTGAAAAGTTTATTTTTTGCATTTGGCAAGCGTCGAATTTGGTGCACGCCAAATGTTCGGCATTGTCCAATGTGAAGGTTTTGTGAGTGTATATTTTCCAATCTAGGCACAAGTTATATCCACCCCCAAAGGAAAATATATACATGAAATATAAAATTTAAGTATAGCTCTATAGGGCTTATAATGTAGATTCTAGTTTTTAGAGGATTATCTCACTCTCTTTATCTTGGCCAAACTCTAGACCTATCTCTCTTCCTGTCTTGTCTCTCTCACTTCTCTATCCTTGAATCTCTCCCTCTCTCTTCTCTCTCACTCTCTTATTGTTTCTCATCCCTCCCACTCCTTTCTCTTGGTTACTACCTATCCCTTTTATCCTCTCTCTCTCTCCCCATATCTAGGGTTGTCCCTCCCTCCCTCCCTATTCACCTCACTGCCTCTCTCTCCCTATATTATTACCCACCTTTCTCTCCCCCTCTAGGTTTCTCACTTATCTAATTGTCCACCCTCTAGTTCTCTCCCTCCCTCTTCACCTTACTCTCCCTTCTCCTTACCTCTATCTATTTATGAACTCTCTCCCTCTCTTCTCTCTCTCTCTCTCCAAACCTATCTATCTCCTCATTCTCTAGGTCTCTCACTCCCTCCATTTCTACCTCTCTATCCATCTCCTCTTACTCATCTCTTTGTTCTTCTATCTCTTCTATTCTCCCTCCCTCCCCTCTCCAAATCTCTACCTTCCTTTCTTCCTCTCTCCCTCTCTATCTCCCTCTCCCATTCTCTTGTCTTATCACTTCCTCTCTTATTCTCTATCTTCATTGTCTAGGTCATTACCTCTTCATCCCACTCTCTCTCCCCTCTCTATGTTTCTCCCTCCCTTCCTCTCCACCTATCTACCTCTGCATATAGGTCTCATTACCCACCTCTTTTTATCCCCCTCTATCTATCTCACTCCTCTCTGGCCATCTAGGTCTGTCACCTATCTATATGCCCCCTCTATAGTTCTCTATGTCTCTCTCTACCTTTCTCTCCCTCCTCCTTAACCCTATCCCTTTATTAACTCCCTCCTTTTCTCTTCCTCCCCTAACCTCTTTATCTCCTACTTCCATAGGTCTCTCACTCCTTCCATGTCTACCTCTCCATCCATCCCCTCTTACTCCTTTCTTAGTTCTTCTATCTCTTCTCTTCTCCCTCCCTCCCCTCTCTAGGTCTCTCCCTTCCTCTCTATGAGATTTTGCCATGATTAAGAGCTCAATGAAAAGTACAAAATAGAGAGACAAAATATAAGACAAGAATAAATTGTATTCTCATCAATAGATAAATGATCAGTAGTTGTTCATGCAATGAATATGAGCCTACATATATAGGCAAGGCTATATGGATATGTGAGCACACAAACATGACATGTGGCTCAATAAGAAACAAGGGTAGGTAGGGATAAGTAGGGGTAGGTAGGAGAAACAACATAATATTCTACATGAGGTGAATCACCCACCGAAGGCGAAGTTATCACTCCACAATAAGTGGATATGATAGAGTAGTAACAAGATCAACACCATAAAAGGTGGAAATTCTCCTACACACTATCCTAATGTGGCACAAACACCCAAGTGTCTCATACCCAAACTACTATGAAATGCATTATCCTAAGTAAAATTAAGTAAGGTGTAATAATATCCAACATGAATAATTAATTACACCAACACCCCCCCTTAAGTGCAACTTAGGGGAACACACTTAAGTCTACAATGCAACTAAGCAATGCAAGATGGGTCTCGGCTACTAGGCCATGTTAGGTACCCATGTACAAATGAAAATGCATGCAAACCAATACAATGAAATCTCTCACAAAGTGGGGAAAGAGAGAAAATCCAATGGGAAAAAACCCTCCCCCAAAAGAGAGATGAAAAATATACAAGAGAACTCTCATAGAATTATGTGAGGAACAAAACCCCATGTGAGGAAAAAGTCCCCCCCACATGAGAGAAGAAGAGAAGCTAGGAAGCCCCCCCTCAATGTAGAATCAACACCAATGATAGAATCTCGATGATGTATGAAGAAACTGCTCCGCGAACGTCGAACAACATTCTTCCCCTTAGGAAGAAACAAAACAAAAGGTGTATCCATGAAATCTCCCCAATCATGAAGGGAAGATGTATGAAAAAAACTCATGATGAATGAAGTCTCTGAAAACTACTCAAGTGTCCCCATGTCAACGCTGAAAGATACCCCCTCCAAAGGTGGTAAACTGCTCCACACTGCTGAAAAAGGCACTCCAAGATCTAGTGGAGATGAATGTAGAACAATATCCAAAGACTCACATGTCTCCTCTGAACATAAAGAGACCTCCTCCAACTGTTGTACATAAGAATCCACAATCATGTCAACCTTGAAAGAATGATCATGTAGAGAATGAACAAGAGGGTTAGAGTGTTCCCTCGCAAAAATTGAATAAGGATCATCTTCATCAAAGAGAAGATGAATATCATCAATGGTGTCTCCCAAATCTACAATGTAGGATTCCACAAACAAACCTGCAATGTCTATCAAGTACTCATCCCATGAAACTGAAGCTGGAAGACAAGATAAATCTTGCTGCACTGAATCACAAGAAGGAAAAACTATCGCACTATACGCATCATTAGGTGCAATAGGCGATGTGATATCAATAAGAGGAGATGAAACACAAGGCTCAAGAATGGGGTCACATGTGAGAATCCCCAAGTTCAAGTGCCCAAACTTTTTCTCAAAATCTGAATCATCACAAGAAGTGTGATCATCATGTGTAGGATCATCATATGTGAAATCATCCTCATCAACAAAATCTAAAAAGGAGTATAACCGAGATGCATGATCAACCACCCCAGTTGCAATGATAGCTCTAGTCTCCAAGTCTCTAATGAAAACTGACTCGGGTGTGAACTCCATAATTCTCTTAGTTGCACCATGTGTGGTTTGATAGATGGAAAGGAGATTTTGTCAAATGGGGTACACACAACACATCATTGAAGGAGTTATCCCCAATGGCAATAGATCCTTTCCCAATCACATCCATGTATGTATGATTTCCCATCAAAATCTATGGCATGGTGCAAGGCTCAAATGTAGAGAACATAGACTACGAAGATGCCATATGATGAGAAGAACCGGAATCATGACTTGTAGTAGCACAAAGAGCTTGTCCTTTTCTTTTCCAAAAAGAGTGAGTCTTCCCATTTGTAGATGCCATGAATGCTTGTCCTTTCCCTTTTGATTATGAGGAAGTGGAAGTTTGATGAATCCTCCTTCTTGTAGGCATCAAGCAAATGAATGTTGTGCTTTTTGAGGATATGTGTGAGCTCATCAATCTTCTTAGAATGACAATGATGTTCCTCATGACTAACCTTTTTACAATAGGCACAAGTAGGTCTCTCCCTCTTTGGTGAATTGTCTCTCTTTGAAGAGGATGAATCTCCTTGTTGTGGAGAAGGTGATGCTTTGTCCTTAGGCTTTGATTGCCATTTCTTCTTGTTTGAGTTGTCATTTCCTTGATTTATTTTGTTCCCTTGATTTGCCACTAATGCTTGAGACTTAGAAGTCTTAAGAATTCCCATGCTTATCAACTTAGTTTGTTCCATCATCAATATTTCAGTGAAAGCATCAAATATAGGTATTGTGTAGCTTGAACCCATTGTCGTCCTATGGGTTTGGAAACTAGAAACAAATATTGCATATTCTTGTGGAAGTTTCCCATCAAATTGAAGATCAATGTTGGTATTTTGGTATGGTTTGGTCATTGATGTCAACACCTACTAAACCTTATCAACTCTGGCACTTTGGAGAATCAGCAACATTCACCAGCAAAGCAAATGACATATGCACAGTCACCGATATCTAGTACACCGACATGATATAATGTTCACAGGCACTTGGAATGGCATGGAAAACACTTGGTTATGTCGAAGACATCGTTTAGACACTTTGTATTGGAGTTTTGATTATTGGTATATTCGTATTTGCATATTTGTTGTTACCGACAAATAGGTCCAGGTTATACACCGACACGTTTATCTTTTCCAAATCAGCATGGCACGCTATGGAAATGATTTATTATTGTTGTAAATGCATTAAGCCGACATGTTGAATCGGTTATTGCATCGGGCATTAATTTATTTGTAAATTGATTTTATTGTAATATCCTTTAGAGCCGACCTACTACAAGTGGTCTTAGTTTATGGTATAAATGTAAGATCTTATTTGTAAGATCGAATGTAGAATGAAAATAAGGATTGTGTGAAGGTATATGCGAGAATAAGTGGAGCTATATACGCAGACATCATTTGAAGGTTGAAGGAGGTTTTGTGAAGACAATCAGAACTACATCGGTACTGAATCTAGCATAAAAAGATGCTAATTTGAGCAGAACATCCTTATTGGATTTAACCATCCAATTATAGTCAGTGTGAGTCCTATTTTGTGTTTGAGCAGTGAGCTCTAGGCTCTTGGCCTTTCTGCATGTGCAGACCCCATTTGTATACACTTACTATCTGCAGTAGTATCATCTGATTATGGGTAAGGTTTCCCATCGTGATTTTTCCTCTTACAGGGTTTCCACATACAAATATTGGTGTTATGTGTTGTGGATGACTTTGTCTTTTTGTTTCATGCATTAATCCTTACCGATATTGCAATTAACTGATAAAACTGTCTACCGGTATAATAGATTGGTTTACCGCTATTAAGCATTAGGTTGGTTAAACTATTTTTGTTTTGAATTTATTAGACAACTGATTCATCCCCCTCGTCTTAGTTGCCTCTGAGACCTAACAATTGGTATTAGAGCCTAGTCTTCTTTTGTAGAAGTTTAATAGCTTAAGGAGATCCAATGTCTACTAACTATTTCAGGAAGGACAGTCCTAAACTTGATGGAAACAACTATGGCATATGGAAAATCAGAATGGAGACACATTTAAATTGCATTGGAAAGGACATTTGGGAAGTTACAAAGAATGGCTATACTGCTCCTACTCCTAGTCAACCTAATCCACCTACCTTGGGAAAAGATGAAGAAAATGATTGCAAAGCAAGAGAACCACTTTTGAGCACATTAACAAATCAAAAAATCATGGGATTATCAAATAGATCAATTGCTAAAGCTATTTGGGATCATTTGGAAACATTGAATGAAGGAGATTCCACAGTCAAAATTGCAAAACTAGAAAGCTTTCGAGTCAGGTATAAAAATCTGAAAATGGAAGAAGATGAAAGGATTTCTGCTTTTATGGAAAGAGTTAATGAAATTGTTTTGGGTATTAAATGTTGTGGAGGAACCTTAAGTGAAGATGAAATTGTTTTAAAAGTTTTAAGAGGATTGCCACCGGCATATAAAATGAAGGTTACTGCTATAAATGAGTTAAGAACAATGCCTAATACATCAGTAACTAGGGATACATTGATTGAAAAACTTTTAGCTTTTGAAATTGAGGAATTTGGTCCTGTTGTTGCTATAAAGATAGATTTAGCTTTTAAAGCATCTACATCCTTTGCACCATCATTTGACAAGTCTTATTGGAAAGCCTTTTATGCAAGAGAACTCGAGGAAAGCAGGAGAGAAAATGAAGAACTTGAAGAACTTGGAACACTATTTGCAAGAAAAATGCCTAAAGGTCCAGTTGGAAGTAAGTATGAAGGTAAATCACCCTTTAAATGTTTTAACTGTAATAAGATTGGTCATATGGCTTCAAGATGCCCTGATAGACATGCTAGACTAAGAGAAGAAGCTAGAAGAACATACAAGCCTAACCCTGAATATCAGAGATACAAATTTAAGAAGAATAAAGACAAATCTTGTTATCTTGCTGATGAAGGAGTGACTGATGATTCTGATGAGGATCCAACAGAAAATGGATGGGTTTTTGTTGGTATAACAGAAGACCAACCGACACCTACCATTTTTGTTGATTCAGGATGCTCACATCATATGATTGGTGATAAAAGTAAATTCTTGACCTTTTAGGAATATAATGGAGGCTTAGTAAGATTTGGAGATGATAAAGCTTGTTTGATCAAATGTAAAGGTACAATATCTCTTGATGGTAAGAATAATACTGACAATGTTTACTATGTTGAAGGTTTAAAGCATAGTCTTTTGAGTGTTGGTCAATTAGTTGAGAAAGGATTTCAGTTACAATTCAAAAATGGAAAAAGCAAAATCATGAATAGAACTGGTTTGGAAATTGCAACCGGTAAGCAAACTAGAGGTAATATCTTTCATTTGAATAATAGTGAAAAGACATGCTTGATTGCACATATTGATGAAAGTTGGCTATGGCGTAAGAGACTCTATCATGTAAATTTTGATTGCATGGTAAAAATCAGTACTACTAAGGCAGTTAGAGATTTACCTAAAATTGTCAAACCTCACAATACAGTATGTAAGGAATGTCAATTTGGAAAACAAGTTAGAGCTACTTTCAAAAGTATTCCAGAAAAATCCATTAATGCTCTTGACTTAATTCATACTGATTTATGTGGTCCAGCTAGAACTAAAAGTTTACAAGGTGATAGATATTTCATGCTAATCATTGATGACTACTCTAGAATGTGTTGGGTTACTTTTCTAAGAGAAAAATTAGAAGCACTTGGAAAGTTCAAATTGTTCAAAGCAATGGTAGAGAATGAAACCGGTAAGAAAATCAAATATCTGAGATCAGATCAAGAAGGAGAATTTACATATAAGGAATTTAATACATTCTTTGAAGTGAATGGAATTGGAAGACAACTATCAGCACCTCAGACACCACAACAGAATGGAGTTGCTGAAAGGAAAAACGTAACTATCTTGGATGCAGCAAGAAGTATGTTATCAGAAGCAAATCTACCACATGTGTATTGGAGAGAGGTAGTAAGTACAATGGTTTATACATTCAACAAAGTTCACATAAAAGGTGAAACCAGTAAGACCCCTCATGAACTATGGTTTGATATTACTCCTACTCTTAAATATTTCAGAATATTTGGAAGTAAATGCTATATTAGAAAGGATGAGTATATTGGCAAATTTGATCCTAGAAGTGATGAAGGAATATTTCTTGGTTATTCATCTAAGAGCGAGGCATATAGATGTTTTAACAAAAGATTGCATAAAATTGTTGAGAGTACAAATGTGAAGATAAACATTGGATTAAAGCTATGGAAGAAGAATTAGAACAAATTGAGAAGAATAACACATGGATATTAGTTCCCCGGCCTAAAGACAAAAATGTGATTGGAACCAAATGAGTATTCAGAAACAAACTTAATGAAGATGGTAAGGTTATCAGAAATAAAGTAAGACTGGTGTGTAAGGGATATTCTCAGAAAGAAGGAATTGATTATAATGAAACCTTTGCACCGGTAGCCAGAATTGAGGCAGTTAGATTATTCTTAGCTTTTGTAGCACACAAGAACTACAAAGCATATCAAATAGATATTAAATGTGCATTTCTAAATGGAGATCTTGAAGAAGAAGTTTACATTGAACAACCTAATGGATTTTCTTTGACAGATAACAAAGATATGGTTTGCAGGTTAAGGAAAGCTTTGTATGAGTTGAAGCAAGCTCCAATAGCTTGGTATGAAAGATTGGATAAGTATCTTTTGAAGATTGGTTTTTCTAAAGAAAAAACAGTAACTTATATTATAAAGTGACTAATGATGACATCTTGGTTATAGAAGTTTTTGTTGATGATATAATCTTTGGAGGAGAAGATGGATTATGTAAATACTTTTCTATTGAAATGCAGCAAGAATTTGAAATGTCTATGATTGGAGAAATAAAATTCTTTTTAGGATTGAAGATTTCACAGATTGATAAAGGTATATTCTTGAGTCAATCCAAGTACTTGAAGGAGTTATTAAAGAAATTTGGGATGGAGAACTCTAAACCGGTAAGCACACCTATGACTGCAAATGACAAATTATCACAAAGGGATGAATCTACACCTGTTAATCCGACTAGGTACAAATCTATGATAGGAGGTTTACTGTATTTGACACAAACAAGACCTGATATCATGAATGCAATATGTATTGTTTCAAGATTTCAGAGTAATCCTAGAGAAAATCATGAATCAAAAGTAAAAAGGATTTTCCAGTATTTACAAGGCACTACAAATCTTGGATTATGGTATCCTAGAGATGAAAACTTTGAATTATGTGTATATACAGATGCAAATTGGGCAGGAGATGTGGATGATAGAAAAAACACCACTGGCGGAGCATTTTTTCTTGGAAGCATATTAATTTCTTGGTTGAGTAAGAAATAAAGTTGTACATTTTTATCAACAGTAGAATCAGAATATGTTGCAGCAACAACTAACTATACACAAGTGTTATGGCTTAAGCAAATGTTAAAGGACATAAAGGTAAAATGCAAGGAACCTATTACTATCTATTGTGATAACACTGCAACAATTGATATATCTAAGAATCTGGTATTACATTCTAAAACCAAACATGTTTCTATCAAACTGATTTTTCTAAGGGAAAATGTTGAAGCAAAAGAAATAAAACTGGTTTATGTGAATACTAAAGAGCAGATTGCAGATATTTTCACTAAACCTCTGCCTAAGGAGACTTTTGAATATCTCAGAGATCAGCTTGGGGCCATACCTCCACTGGTAGAGACTTAAGAGGTTGATGTTTGTCATCAACCGACATAATTAATAGAGAAATCTTTTACTCCGGCTTTGATGAGGAAGCTACTTCTCAGGGGGAGTAGTTGTATACTGAATTGGTTGGTATTTTGTATCTAATTTTTATTTATTTTTAACTTTGGCATTTGATGTCAAAGGGGGAGAGATTGATATGGAAAAACACATTATCTTTTGAGGAGAGATTATTCATTGGGGGAGAGATTGTTACTCTCTGTATTTGTATTTTGATTTCTGGTTATGATCTCTTTTGGGAGATTGTTGGCTTCTGTTGGCTTTTGGTATTTGACACTTTGATGGTTTTTCCATCTTGTGTTGCCATCAATGCCAAAGGGGGAGATTGTTGGTATTTTGGTATGGTTTTATCATTGATGTCAACACCTACTAAACCTTATCAACTCTGGCACTTTGGAGAATCAACAACATTCACCAACAAAGCAAATGACTTATGCACAGTCACCAGTATCTGGTACACCGACAGGATATAATGTTCACATGCACTTGGAATGGCATGGAAAACACTTGGTTATGTCAAAGACATCGTTTGGACACTTTGTATTGGAGTTTTGATTATTGGTATATTCGTATTTGCATATTTGTTGTTCCTGACAAATAGGTCCAGGTTATACACCGGCAGGTTTATCTTTTCCAGATCAGCATGGCACGCTATGGAGATGATTTATTATTGTTGTAAATGCATCAAGCCGACATGTTGAATCGGTTATTGCATCGGGCATTAATTTTTTTGTAAATTGATTTTATTGTAATATCCTTTAGAGCCGACCTACTAAAATTGGTCTTAGGTTATGATATAAATGTAAGATCTTATTTGTAAGATCGAATGTGGAATGCAAATAACGATTGTGTGAAGGTATATGCAAGAATAAGCAGAGCTATACACGCAGACATCATTTGAAGGTTGAAGGAGGTTTTGTGAAGACAATCAGAACACCAGTACTGAATCCAACATAAAAAAATGCTAATTTGAGCAGTACATCCTTATTGGATTTAACCATCCAATTGTAGTCGGCGTGACTCCTATTTTGTGTTTGACCAGTGAGCTATAGGCGCTTGGCTTTTCTGCATGTGCAAACCCCATTTGTATACACTTACTATCTGCAGTAGTATCATTTGATTGTGGGTAAGGTTTCCCACCATGGTTTTTCCCCTTACAGGGTTTCCACATACAAATATTAGTGTTATGTGTTGTGGATGAATTTGTCTTTTTGTTTCATGCATTAATCCTTACCGGTATTGCAATTAATTGATAAAACTGTCTACCAGTATAATAGATTGGTTTATGGTATTAAGCATTAAGTTGGTTAAACTGTTTTTGTTTTGAATTTATTAGACAATTGATTCACCCCCCCCCCCCCCTCTCTCAGTTGCCTTCAGGACCTAACATTGAGTATCCTTCTTATCAATGGCACAATCCTTGAGTTGTGCCCTCAACTCTTTTGCCTTAGTGACATAATCTTGTATAGTATCAAAGTCATTGGGATCTAACATGGTGAGATGACTATCAATTTGATATCCCCTAATCTCATCAACTTCACCATACAAGTCTTGAAACTTTTACCAAGCATCCTTGATTAGAGTACATTTCTCAATATGAAAAATGAGATCCTTTGATACATACTTTCTTAAGGTACCGATTTCCATGATATTTTTAGTTAGCCAATCCAAGTCACCAATAGGATTAGTGGGAGAAACAATAGTTCCATCAATGTAACGAGTTAGTCCTTTTTACATAAGTTTACTCCATGCATCAATTTTCCAAGTAGCATAATTATGAGGAGTTAAGAGAGGAAACTTAGGAGAACCCATAGTAGAAAAAAGGAAGGAATAAAAGAGCACAAAACCACAAGATACACCCCGCAAATTCAATCAATCAAAGTACCCGCCCCCCTCCCCTCCCAAAAAAAATGATGATTTTGGCACTTTATATGTAACGCGTGTACAATAGGCCACTTGCAAACAATGGCAAGGTGGAGTTCTAATTTTTTTTTACAACTTCCCCAATAGGCTAAGAACTACAATGTAAAAGACCAGCAAGATAGGTCTACGCAATACAAGTGCCAAATTGGCCAAAAAAGACCATATGCTGAAAGTACAATTTCTACTCAAAATCGCTGCAAATGGATAGCATATTATGAGATTAGACGAAAAATTATGCACTTTTAAAAAAAAGGCACCAGAGTTCGTATGAGCCCAAACGGAGTCCCAAAAGTTGCAAAAACGGGAATTGGACAGGTACAGTCATAAAAAACTAAGATTTTTGAAAAATTTGTCTATCAGAATTAGAAAATAATGCCACCATGAGAAATTACATGAAATTGTAGCCCATTTAAAAAAAAATTGCACTAAAAAAGGAGCAAAAATGAGCAAGATATGGCCTTCCAAAGTTGGACTGCAAAATCGAAAAGCTCAATAGAGGAAGCCTACCAAATTTTTAAAAAATGATGACATCAGCAAAAAATGAGGTTATATTTAACGGTCATCTATCCATCACGAAAACTTCACCTCCCTGTTGACTGTGTGTTCGTACTATATGGACTGACACGTGGCAGAATTTGATTGGCTGAAAAAGATGGCATGGCAGTACAAAATGATGACTGGGATGCCACATGGCGATGACATGTACTCCAATTGGGCGTACGTAATCTGATGTGGCAGGGTCTACATGGTAGGGTGGCCCATGTGGCATGGTCTTGCCGAGGCAGGGTGGTGCATGTGACAGGGTCTTGAAGAGGTAGGGTTCGCGTGGCAGAGGCGGATGCGTCGGGTATGGCTAGTGCCGAGAGGCGGGTCTGGTGCCGACAGGCGCCCAATGGGAGAACTCGGCGGCCTGGTGGGAAGGCAAAACACGGCCGATAGGTCATAGGAAGGCAGGCTCGCTGCTGTCGCCAGAGTTCAGAGCGGGGTTGTTGTCGGTGGTGGCTAGTCCATGTATGGAGGAGATAGGTCACCCAGAGTACGGAGCACGATGGGCCCTGCAAAAAGTTGCAGGCAGTATGGTGACGGTGTGTACCCCCAGTAAAAATAGATTTTTTGATTTTTTTTTTAAAACTTTTTAATAAAATTTTCTGTGGACAATAAATTAAATTTTTTTGCAGAAAATAATTTTTCTTTTTAAATTTTTTTTCGAAAATCCAACCGTACCGCTCAAATTGGGCAATTTTTTTTCGAAGCCCAAAATTTGACTTTCACCCAATATAGGTGAATTTATAGTCAAAATTCATGGAAACAATCACCCGGATGCGATGACGAGGTCAGATCTGGTCTAGGATGCCTCCAAAAGATGTTACTCCTTAGATCTACCTCTTGACGTCGCAATAATGCCTCTCAAGGACGAATCAATGACGCTCTAATGGCTCTGATACCATGTGAGATTTTGCCAAGATCAAGAGCTCAATGAAAACTACAAAATAGAGAGACAAAATATAGGACAAGAATAAACTGTATTCTCATCAATAGATAAATGATCAATAGTTAGATAAATGATCAATAGTTGTTCATACAATGAATATGAGCCTTCATATTCATACATACCCCCATATATATCTCACTCCCCCACTTTTTTATTCTCTCTCTCTCTACATTCTAGGTCATCAACTCTCTCACCTCTCTAGGTTTATCACTTCCTTCTTCTCCACCTATCTACCTCTGCATCATGTCTCATCACTCACCTCTCTCTTCCCTCCTCTATCTATCTCATTCCTCTCTCTTGTTATCTAGGTCTCTCACCAATCTTTCCCAATATAGTTCTCTCGCCTATCTATTTGTCCCCTCTCTACTTCTCTCCCTCTCTCTTCCCCTCTATCTCCCTCCCCCTTTACCCCTATTTTGAACTCTTTCCTCCTCTTCCCTCTTTCCCCCCACCTCTCTATCTTCTCCTTCCCTAGGTCTTGTAGCCCCTAAATGTCTACCTCTCCCTAAAACCCCTCATACTCTTCTCTCTCTTTATTCTTTCCTCTTATCCCTCCCTCCCATTTATAGGCATCTCCATTCTTTTCTTCCCCTCTCCCTCTCTATCTCCCTCTCCCTCTCCCTCCTTGTCCACATCTCTCTCTCCCTTCTGTACTAATTCTTATTCTCTCTTTACTGTCTACATCATCAACTTTCCATCACACCCTCTCTACCCCTCTCTAGGTTTCTCCCTCATTCCTTCTCCACCTCTCTACATCTCCATCCATATCTCATTACCAACCTCTCTCTATCTATCTATCCCCCTCCATCTATCTCAAACCCCCTCTCTCTCTCTCACCCTATATAGGTCTCTCACACCTCTCTCTCCCTCTAGGTATCTTATATCTCTATATAACCCATCTAGGTATGTGAGGAGCATGGTGGGTCATATGACCCCTTAGGAAACCATTACTATCTATCTTAGGACACCATATGAGGTCTTAGGACAACATATGGTATCGTTACAAGTCATATGGTGTCCTAAGGGTTCATATGGTGTCCTAAGGGGTCATAGGTGTTCTATGACCCCTTAGGATACCATATGAACCCTTAGGACACCATATGAGCCCTAACGACACCATATGGTGTCCTAAGGGGTCATTTGGTGTTTTATGACCCCTAAAGACATCATATGACCCCTTATGACACCATATGACCCCTAACAACACCATATAGTGTTCTAAGGGGTCATATGGTGTTCTATGACCCCTTATAACACCATATGACCCCTAACAACACCATATGGTGTCATTAGGAGTCACATGGTGTCGTTAGGGGTCATATGGTGTCATTAGGGGTCATATGGTGTCGTTGGGGGTCATATGGTATCCTAAGGGGTCATATGGTGTCCTAATGGGTCATAGAATACCATATGACCTCTTAGGACACCATATGATCCCTAACGACACCATATGACCTCTTAGGACACCATATGACCCCTAACGACACCATATTGTGTCTTGAGGTGTCATATAGTGTCACAAGTGGTCATGTCATGTACTAGGATGTTAAAAGGGGTCATATGGTGTCCTAGGGGGTCATAGAACACCATATGACCCCTCAGGACACCAATGACCCCTTAGGACACCATATGGTGTCGTTAGGGGTCATATGGTGTCCTATGGGGTCATATGGTGTCCTAAGGGATCATATGGCATCCTAATGGGTCATAGAATATTCTATGACCCATTAGGATGCCATATGATCCCTTAGGACACCATATGACCCCTAACGACAACATATGGTGTCGTTGGGGGTCATATGGTGTCGTCAGGGGTCCTTATGACACCATATGACCCCTTGGGACACCATATGACCCCTAAGGCCACCATATGGTGTCTCGAAGGGTCATACGGTGTCGTCAGGGGTCATATGATGTTTTATGACCCCTTAGGACACCATATGACCCCTAACAACACCATATGGTGTCCTATGACCCCTTAAGACACCATATGACCCCTTGGGACATGTAATATGGTGTCGTTAGGGGTCATATGGTGTCCTAAGGGGTTATATGGTATTCTATGATCCATTAGGACACCATATGACCCCTAATGACACTAGTGTCATTAGGGGTCATATGGTGTCCTAAGGGATCATACAGTGTCCTAAGGGGTTATATGGTGTTCTATGACCCCTTAGGACACCATTTGACCCCTTAGGACACCATATGGTGTCCTAAGGGGTCATATGATGTTGTTAGGGGTCATATGGTGTCCTAAGGAGTCATATGGTGTCCTAAGAGGTCATATGATATTCTATGACCCATTATGTTTATTCCATTATTTGATCTCATACTCATACATTTGATTACTTGATTTAAAAAAGAATACAAGAGAGACTTCCATAAATACTCACCTTCCATATTATTTTGACTTTGCCTATATCTATGTTTCTAGATTAATGCTTTTAAGTATTTTGTGCCTACAGATAGCTTAGATCCAATCTCTTTTCCTAATGATGATCCTCATTTAAGTTTCGTGCATCTACTACTACCACACCTTAGAGTTTTCTCTATTGACTCTAGTAAACTCTTAAAAAAATAATCCTTAAATTGAAGAAAAGTTTATTTCTAGTAGTTTATTACTGAAGCACTGCAAGAACTTTGAGTCTCTAAAACCATGATTGCTTGTACAGTATGCCTCACAGCTTGCCAATACAAATGGTGCATATCGAGGAATGATATAATTTTGAACCACTCATTACATTGAACAGTGCCCTATTTATCTTGTTCATTACAGACAATAAAGTAGGTACCCATTATGGATGAAGCAATTCAACGCCATTGGAATTTAGTGCCTATGCTAAAGATCACTAGGTAAGCAAGATAATATCCCTGGAGCTTGGCTATGCATAGAGGCTTTGGAAGAGTATATTTTGTGCACTGCAATCAAGGTTGGATGCAATGAGAATTTTTGTTGAAAAGTGTGCAGAGAATGATGCAAAATCTGGATAAACGGATAATGGACGTCTCCCATGGGCTCTACATTGTAGCCCTTAACTTAAAAGTAATAAGACCAATGGTGAATCCTATATATTCATTTAATTCTCTGCATTGTGGACCCTGAGCAACTGAGGTTAGCATGTGGTGTACTGAGGTGTAGCCCCTATGAGCAGGAATCTGATTGTCAATAAAAACACAGGTTTGTGGGTCTGTTTCCTACGTGGACCCCTCCATGTCAGTCTTTTATGGTAGATGGGAACACCTTTGACTTCCATCAATCTATTATTAGATTGTGACCTGGGTCTAGTTGTGGACACTGTTTTTCCAATAGGAAAAATCTTATTGAAAAGGATGGCAATTTGGGTATTTAGGAACCTCTAAATGCTACTGTGCAGAAAAATCCCAATGAAAGTGACTGTAGGTTTGTTGTACACATGGGAGGATATCAAGGAATGTGTGTACCTTATTTTATCTCTACATCCATTGGGATTTGACCTTATTCTCAGTGTTTTCAATAGTTTCATTACTGTAGTAGTATGGAGCATTATTTATTCTCCCAACAGTTGTGGGTCTGTAGGTTGTCATCCATTGATACCATTATTGTAGCAAGAAACAATTTAGCCAGCTTATGTGGAGGATATTGTTGGTGAGTGTTTTCTAGAAGGTTCGTTACTTGCAGCTAGGATAGCTGCAACTTTTTACACTATTTTGGTATATGCTGAAGAATAGAGACAATAAACATGACTGAAATTACTCCAGAATAGACTCATATAATTCATAAGCATAATAAGAAGTCTGATCGTCCAGTTTTGGCACTGCCATAGACACTGATAATTCATAAACATTATTAGAAACTGATGATCATCATCCAAGTTTGGGACACCTGACTCTTAAGACCAAATTTTGACATCATATTCCTATAATATACATATACTTCAATTCTGAAAGTACCTTAAATTACTATTATCATGAAAATATGACAGGACTGTTGAAGAGTGCAGTAATCATTTTATAACCACCGTTTTGATCGTATGCAGCTGGCAGCTAGTAATGTAATAGTTAAGATTCTTTTATAAACTTTTAAGAGGGAATATTGTATCATCTTTTTATACAGTCCTCTTTTACACGTATACATCTTTCCCCTCCTCTTCTTCCTCCTCTTTTTGTCTTTCATGGGGTTTGAACCTTCGCTGCAACATTAACGACTTCACTATCACAATGTGAAAACAATCTTTTCTGTTATAATATTATTATTAATTATTAAGATATTTATTTTGTTAAAAAATAGTTTATTAAAAATATGATAAATAAGATAATAGCTGTTAAAAATAAAATTTTATGTGATATTTAACTAAAATTTTAGTATAGTTTTGAATCAAATTTATTAATTTATTTATACTTTATGAGTAGTAGTTGACAAGAATCTATTTCTGAATTGTCCACTTAATACACATTGTATTTAAGTGATGTCCAGGTAAATTTAACTCAAAAACTGTTCAATTGAATTTAATAAGACAACATAATTTGACCCATTTCTAAGAGCATATCTTACATGAAGATTTGTATTCTTAATTTTTTTTAATAATTATAGTGATGACTACTATATTTGTGTAAAGGAAAATAAACTTCTTTAAGTTTAATATAATAAAAGGTACAAATTAACCTAGATGAAATAATGAATGTTGTGGGCATAATAAATTTGAATAAAAGTTTATTTTAGAATTTAGTAAATATGAAGTGAAAAAGGAGTACATAGCTTGATGGCAAAAGATGAATGATTTTGATGAAGAATGTAAACTATGTTGGGCTTTGAATTGAAGTCTCTTTATCTAAGCTTCACTTACAATGTGCCAAAACATTGTGTTCTATTTTAAGTCAAGCCAGTGCCTTTAGATCATTTCCGATTTTCTTAGATTTGCACCAAAATAGCAATTTATTTTACACCAACTCTAATTAAAAATGAATCATAGATTTATCATACCTTAGTCACTTTGCACTCAACAAGACTTGCTCATTTAGAACCTTTCAACTTCACCAACAGACAAATGACCCATTTATTGAAGAGAAAAACTTTTTTTTTTTCACATATTAAAGGGAGGGTACCTGTAATTATTATAACTAAATTCATGTATTCTAAGCTCTTAAACAATAGATTAGATTTTAACATTTTTTTTTGTTTTCTTCATATGCAACTTAAGATTGTTATGTGCACAAGGGTTGAAAAGTGGTAATTTTGAGTTGATGTCCATTGCATATTTTCTAATGACCCATTAAATACTCACTTTGACCACCCCAAAATTTGCACAAGTGATCCAAAACTTATATATAAATGCCCCAACAATCATGCAATATCGGTACCAATAAAATGTGGGCAATCATTGGTCCACTAGATGATTTTTAGTGGACTTTTAATTAGCAAAATCCAATGAATGGTAGGGGAAGAGCCTATTAATTACCCTTCACTTCTTGTTCACCCAACTCCCCAATTACTAAATTCAAAGAAACAAAAAAAAATGATATTTAAAAATCTATTAATAATTCCACATGTACCAATAGCCGCCCTCTTTACCTGTCAATGTGCATCCTACTGCCTAGAAACCTGAATCACAGCTATAAACAATTGATTGTGGGTGCACAAAGTTAACTATAATGGTTACTAGTATGCTTCCCTAATTGAACCCCTTCCCCTAATAGACTTTCCTGGGAGAACCTATTTTTGATTTAAATTTTTCAAACTTCTCAAATTAATTTTTTAGGTTAATTTCTTAAATCATGATACTACCACGGCAGATCTCTTTGCTTTTGCTTTAAGTAATTGCAAAAGAACATATTCATCATGGCACCGATTTAATTTCTGTCCCATTCCATAAAGCACAGCCTTTGAAAAAGAGTGTGGGCTATGCCTATCCTATTTTTCATGGGTTCAAAAATAGTGGGCTTAGAAATGCTGCTAAAAATGATTGTACTGAGGGTTGGTGATCTAAAGTTGGTAATGGGCTTGCAGAAATCTCATTAAAAATGATTAAAGCGTTGCAGATGGTACACAACTGATGGGATGCTGCGCTTGCGGCTATTAAATCCATACTATTCAACAAAAAGGACATTATATGTCAAACGGTCATAATCATGGTAAAAAAATAAAGAACCAGGCTAATAATTTATGTATTATTTATTTAATTGCAGGAGAATACATGCATTCCAAGAGCAGAGCTTTTAGGGTATAGACAAAAACCTTGGCAGTATCATATCATGTGGAGTGCTGGACTAGTGGGACCAATCATAATTGACAGAGCACATGGGTGGAAGCTTTTGATCCAACCTAAAATTTGATGTAACAAATCCTCGTGAGATACACTGAATAATGGGTTACATATTTCCAAACAGACGGCAGAGAAATAATAAGATGTTAACAAAATCATGAGAATTTCTTAATAATATTATAATGGTATTAGATTTCATTTTATTGAACATGTGCTTTAGGCAGTGGTTACAGGAAAAAGTTTCCATGAATGAATTTTATATAGGAATGTTGAATTATGTGACAATAGAGAAAAAAGTTCATCTGAATAAATTTTATACGGAAAAGTTGAGTCAGGTGAGTATTTATATAATTCCTCTTTTTAGATTGAAGGGAGTTTATATTTTGAGAAAATCAAAGAAATTTGGTAAAAAAGAAAAAAGATCTGCACCAACGATTAAGGTGAGGGTATGGTGAGGGTATGGTGGATAGATAATTTAAATAAATGATTGATTAAATTAAGTGTAAATTAATTAAAATAATAAAAAAAGTAATATTAGAATATTAAAAAAGGTCAATGTTTTTTATTAAGGCAAAAATAGGTTTTAAAGGGATGGAAACTCTTTAAATAAAAAAGGGTCAATGTTATTCAATCAGTAATATCAGGTTCTACACTTTCTCACATTCTTACCAGTGAATCTATATGATCCAACCAACCTTCAACAATGAACACAACAAATTTAAATTTAACCATCTTCCATTTGTTACAACTGAACACCATACGAAATTTTGATCTCTCAGCTGCCCTCATCAATTTCCCTCCCTCCAACTTAGGGAACAAAGAGACGTTTCACAACAATTTGAACACATTAATAAAGATTTAACTTCTCTGAAATACTTCCATGCAGGAATCAGGTAGTACAATGCACGTGGGAAAACCGTAACTCGTGACCTCATGCTTTATCACAGGAAGCTCTCAAAAATCGAATCAGATCCCAACCCCTTTAATCTTTTGATTTAACCCTTACAACATCATTTACTTCTATGACCAATTTTTTTATATTTTTTATAGTTTTATTGTAACCATCACCAAGAACATCTATAATAAAGATGTGTCATAGATGCACCTTGTTACCTTAGAATGGATGCGTCATGACTCATAACAGTTCTACCTTCTAGAATAGTAGCCATTTGTTTATAAATGGAGTTGATGGGTCAAGACATAAAAGGAAAAAGTGTTCAGACTTATTGAGACCAAAGGAACAAAATCAGTCGCAATCTTTTTGTTTAAGACCTGAGAAAAGAACTATTATAGTAGTTTGAAAGTTGAAACTCAAAATACTATATTACTTGTGATGAAGACCTAATTCATCTCTACTTCACCGCAGGGGTAGGAAGTGGTCGGTGAAATTCTACACAGAGGATAAAGTACTGATTCCATGCTTGTAAATATGCATACCCAATGACCATATTGACTACGATGGACATCTGGAGGATGTTTCCAAATTCCAATGTTTGAATAGCATAAAGCCCATAAATGATCATGAAAAGACAGTCTAAAGGAAGGTTAAAGATTTATTTCTTAGGACCAAACTCCGACATGCATGCTTTGTGGGGCCAGATGAGATCACTTTTGTAACATGGCAGGAAGGTGGTATTGAGCAATGAGATTTAAAAATTTGGGTCATAATACAAGGACACGTTGAGTGCACATGGAAGCAATCAGGAAACTGGATACCCCAGAATATTGATAGATTCATGCTTGCCTTGCCATCTACCATTGATACAAATGCTCAGTCATAATGGCCTTGGTACTAAGCAATGACATCTAAGCTTTGGGTCAGAAGTAGGATCAGAATGCACTTAACAATAATTCATCTTTTCCACCCACTAGTTCACTTTTTGCCATTTATTTGCTTACCGCTCTGCTACACCTAACAGTCAGATTACCCCAGACGTGCAGTCTCATTCAAAGGCTTAAAAGAATGTCATCTTGGATTCTGAAAGGATAATGATGGAACCATATGCTAACTGAAATAGTGCAGCTTAATTGTTCTAGGTGGTGTGGTTTACTAACTTGGTTTAGTCTGGAAAGATTGTTGTTTTTCTGCCTGTGATTTTGTTTATACTTAATAGGTTTAATCTGGTCATCTGGGTGGAGTTAAATTAGCAGCATGGATAAGCTTCAAGCTGGGCCCAAGTATAAGTACCGAGCCCACCCATTAGAGCCAAAAACTCTGTTCTTTTACTTAGGGTGTCTTCCATGTTTTGGAGGAAGATGATTCCTGTGTATTTGGATTTTTTTTTTTAAAATTTTTGGCTTATTTAATGCTGCCTAAGAAACAGAATCAAGGACAAACTAAACCACCTGCCATGTGCTGGCTGTACATTTCAATATTGGTATAAAACAAAGGCTGAGACAAAAATCATAAGGGCTCTACCATGTGACCTCTCATCATTGGTCTTCAACTGTGTGCTAATTAGGAAGCAATTAGGCATTGAAATCGGTGTCATTGGACTGGTAATACACTAGGTCATACAAACACATTGGACCGAGAGCACTGGCTTATGTGAACTGCATTGGTTGCCATGCAGTCTTTTACTAATATCTGCAAAAATTACAGACTCTGAATGTTTGTTATTTCCTTAACAAATCCTTTTTAGCAAGAAGCCGGTGTCACTAACTTGGAATCCCAATCCAATGGATTAAAGAGTTTTTATGGGGGGATGTACACAGGAAAGAGAGTATTCCCGTATAGCATTGGAACTTACTGCTCTGGAGTCAAACAAGACTGGAGACTAGTCACTCTGGGAATCTGCTTTTGCTCAAATTTTCATGTTGGTGTGTACCGATGTACTTCTGATTCTCTCACATAGTGCCTAGTAGTGCTTGCCAATCCTATGGACCTCCACTGCCTCATTCCCCAGGTTAATAACGGGCTTGTTGTGAACTTGGACTCTCAAAAACCGAAGTATTCTAATTGTTTATAGAAAATATGGGTCTTGTTTAGATAGTTTGCAAATGAGACATGAACACTTGGCCATTGGCAATAGTATAACGGTGCAACCGTATTGCTTATGGGAAGGAGTGCAGCTGCTGGTGGGAGAATGAGCTCATGCTACTATAACTGAACGGTACACTTAGCTTATTTCATATTAGTATTAGGAGCTGCTTGAAGAACATAGATAGTGGTTTCTGCTTTGCCAAAATGTCTGCAAGTGCAAAGTTCCTTCATGGAATATCTGATGATCCCCAACTTGAAAAGCAAATGGAGAAGCAAATTGGGTGCATGGCGGGATTTCTCCAGTTGTTCGATAGACACCAGATTCTCACTGGCAAGCGGTTGTATGGACCAAAGAGACTTGTTGCAGCAGGTCACACGGGCTCCAGCAACTCCAAACTTGATGCTGCAGTGGCTTCTGCTCAAAATGTGGTAATGAAACATGCGCCTTTTCTAAGTAGCATCAGTTTTTGCCTCAGTAATTTTTTAGTATAGGCATTCTATCTACATATAAATCAATTAACTAGTGTACCAGTAGCTGACATATGTTCAATTCATCCATTTTGTGGTACTGAAGGACATTTTACAAATATCAATTTTAACAGCATATAGATTCTGATTAAACTCGATTGAAATTCTTAGCATGTTGTTTCATAAGTTTTTTTTGAATGAGAAAGAGTTCTCTCTTCAAAATCTAAGAAGGCTTTTGTGTAAAATATCAAAGTGTCTTTATGTTGAAGAAGAACTCATCTTACAAAATTCTTCCTAGACGGGAAGTTTCAGGATTTACAGTATTGTAGCATTCATATGAAGTTAACCATCAGTGAAAAAAATTCTAGTAGTGGCTAATGCTGTGCTCTACTTTTTTCAAAATGTAGACAAGTGAAGATAGTCGCAAGCATCCACTGGATTCGTGTGGCAGTTCTAATGCAGCTTCAAGGGCATCTTCTATGGACTGCAATGACAGTACATGTCAATCCTTTCTTTCCAAAGAACAGATGCTGCCTGAGAATTTCTCAACAGCTAGAATAGCCCTCCAATCCAGAGCAAAGGAGAATTCATCATCGCTCTTGCCGGATAACAAAGATGCAAAAGCAGCACACGTTTCCAACAATTCCAGGGCTCCAATTCTTTCTAGGGACCAACCAAGGTTCTCTCTTGATTCATCTAGGCATTCACTTGATATAAGAGATGTGGTTAGAGATACATTTTATAGAGATTCCCCAAAACCATTTATGGATACAAGAGTCCAAAACAAAAAAGAAATGAATAAATATAGTGCCAAAAACAAATCTTCGATGGATGGGAAGGTAACTGCAACTACTGGTAAAGAGCCCATTAGCATGTCACCGAAGTCCCTGCCAAAGAACAGAGAACAACTTCAAGCATCACATGAACTGGCTGCAAAATCAGTCATGGATGCTAACCTGAAAAAAGCTTCAGGGAACTCTGAGGATAGCCAAGGACTTAAGAAATTCCCTCGAGGATCAAAAGAATCTCTCCAGTCATCACATGATAGCAGAGAAATAGCTAGAGCATCCTTTTTTGAATGCAAAGATGCCCTTAGCTCCTCTTTCAAACTGAGAGAAGCCCCTAGGCTCTCCTTGGACAGCAGAGCTCACCTTGGAGGAGGCTTTTATGGAAGAGAAATTACAAATGATAAGCAAGGAATAGATGTGAGTGGTCACAACCATGGTAATCTAAATTCAAATGTAGAAGAGATGAATGATGGGAAAAAGCGATCTCCCAGTGTTGTTGCACGCCTTATGGGATTAGAAGCATTTCCTGGTTCAAATTCAACATCTCAGAAAAGGGCAGAACTGAGGCGATCTGCTTCAGAGTCAAGGGTTACCTATGATATCCTTCGCTCTCAGCACAATGAAGGAAAGATTTTTTCTCAGTTCAAGACTCCCAAGGAGGCTAAAAACAATCATGATCATAAATCTGTTGAGAATGCTGCTTCTAGACAGAGCTTCCCATCTACAAAGCAGAAAGACAGCAGTGCTTTTGTTTTGTCAAAGACCCCTAAAACCCCCCAAAGCAGAAGCCATTATGAAGAAGACAAAAGAAAGGAAGCAGAAACAATAGAGAAAAAGCTTCAGTTTCCAGAGGGGAGTGTTTGCAGTTCATTACAACCTCACTCTAAACAAAAGACAGCAGATCCAAGACCTGTCAATACCCACAGGTACCCAATTGAAGCTGCTCCATGGAAACAACGAGAGGGTTGGCAGAGTTATCAACAAAATGCCTTTGGAGCCTGGAGCTTTTCTCCAGAACGAAAAAAGAACAGCTCACAAGGGACTTATGATCTCTACAATGAGATTGAGAACAGGCTTAAACAACGAGGCCTCGAAGGATCTGGCAAGGACTTTGAAACTTTGAAGCAAATTGTGGAAGCTGTGCAACTGAAGAGCCTTCAATATTCTGAAAAAGACAGGGGACTGAATCACAATCAGCAGTCAAGCTTCTTTCATCAAGGTGGACTTGATGAATTCAATTATACACCAAGGACAAGGATATTCTATGAAGAAAACTCATTGTTACAACAGCGAGAAACACAAGATAAGATTGCAAAATCTTTTGAAGCTCCTATAGTTGTAATGAAGCCTGCAAAGCTACTGAGCAATTTAAAATCTCCACGAGCTTCACAATCTCTCCCTAATCAGCGTGAGAAAGTTGGCAATGCTTCATCACAGATTGGCTACAGGGGAAAAGGTGATAGGGCTTCCAGTCCTAGTAACAACACAAAAACTAGAGAACCTGTGGACAATTGTGGAAATGATATTGCTTCAACTGTTAGGCAAAGACGGGAACGCATCACAAATGAGGCTTTGCAAAGAGAGCCTAACTCGAGGAGGCCTCAGCTATATGTATCTCCTCCTGCTGCTGCAAGATCACCACAACCTTCTCATGCTTTGAGCTCTATGAAGAGTCCGAATTCTCCAACCCAAAACAAGCAAAGAAGTACAAAGGCTGAAAATGAAAGAATGGCTAAGCATTCCGGAAGCCCAACGAAACAAAGGGATACCAGCAGAAGTTCCTCACCGTTACAGTCTCCAAAGTCCGCAAGACAAACTACTGGGAAAAAAAATGGACCAGACAAAGAAAACAGCTTTTCTCGCAACAAAATGAAGATCAAGGAAACATTTGCTACAGAGCTTGGTGAAAATGAACTGAATTTGAGCTCGAATAGTCCCTTGGTAGATGAAGTTTCCCTGCTCTCAGAAAGTAACAGAAGTACAACATCTCTAATGGAAATGGAGGTAAGTTTTCTGTCTTACTGTTACATCAGCTAATTACTTAATCGTCATCAAACTTAAAGCCAAGATTTTTTGTTAATCCTCTGGAAAACTTCTCTCAAATTTGCAATGAATATGCCTGCAGAAGTCAGATTCAACCAAAACCGAGGATGATGGAAGCTGTGATGCAGAAACAAATTATATTGGATCAAAAGATTCATATCACTGCGACAAATCATTGGGCTCTACTGAGGTTCCTGAGCAGCCAAGCCCAGTATCTGTTCTTGATTCCTCTTTCTACAAGGAAGACTGCTCTCCATCTCCTGTCATGAAACGTTCGATAACTTTCTCAGGTAACATGACAAAACTTTTGATTTTTGTTCAGCATTCTTATCTTCATAACGATCATTGGTCCAAATCTCACAATGTTTTGGGATGTCAAGGTTATGTAGCTTCTAGATGGCTATTTTCATCTTAAAATTAGTAAGAAACATCCTGTTAAAAGTTACATGGGTTTTATTCTTCAATTTTGTTACAAATACTGATATTTGAACCAAGGCATTAAGTATTAGAATCAAAATCTGGGTCACACCATATCATCGTGGTATAAGCAGCATAGTAGCTATATGACAGAAGTGGCAATCATATGTTTTGAAATAAGATATCACATCAAATTCATGAAATTTCAACACACCATAATGATCAAGATTTCACTTCTGGATTTGACTATGTATGTTTATTTGTTGTCAATATTTCTGATCAAACTCTATGATCCATCATCAGGACAGATAGTTAGAGAAGAGAAATGATCCATCATCAGGGCAGATAGCTAGGAAAGATAAATGATCTTCTCTAGCTATCTGCCCTGATGATGGATCATAGAGTTTGATCGGAAACGTTGGCAACAAACAAACATACATAGTCAAATCCAGAAGCAAAATCTTGAAGATATCATGCATTCCCATGCATCATACAGTATATGAAAACAAAAGTATTTGATTATGCAATGACATAACGCATGGTATAAGGAAGATAAGCGAATTTAGAGAAAAAAAGAGAGAACATATATTTCGTACAGGTACATCTATATGAAAATGTAGGCTTTATGGGACAGGTCTTCCTCTTCATTTCTTTATTTTGTTCTTTCTGTGAGAACTAATGCACACAATTTAATTTTCTTGAATTCTGCATAAGTACTGTTATTTATTCTTTTTATCTTTTCCGTTCCTCGCCTAGTAGTAAGAAACCCTGACCCAAGGTTTGCATTTCAGGATTTTTGCACCAAAATGGGTTTGTATTGTTGTTGTTTCCAGTAAATTTCTTACATTTTAATTTTAGTTTTGAAGTGTACAATTTTTTTCTGATTATTTGCTAGTTACAAGTTGACTCATCATTTGGGTTGTTGAGGATATTGCCTACTACCATTGTTTCTTATGGATCCACATGTTCTCTTTCATTTCTTGTTTCTTTCAGATTTGAAAAGAAAATCTTCTTCTATTTTTCATAGCACATTCTAATCAGTTTAGATGGTTGTGTATTTCAGAGGAGAGAAATGATGATTCTGATCTAGGCATCTCCCATTGCTTGAGCTTTATTACCAATCAACAATGCCAATTGGATGACCTGAAGCTTGATGAACCTCTTGATTTTACTCACAAACTACATTGCAATTCAGCTATAGGGATCCAGGAGGCTGGAATGGATACCATAAGGCTCAAACTGGAATCCAACAGCGTAAACCGCAGTCACGGCGAGAAGAAGCCTAATCCTACCTATTCCTACATTGCAGAAATCCTCCTAGCTTCAGGGCTTCTAGAAGACACCGAAGCGTATCCAGTTGTGTACCATTCATCTGTTTCTCCAATTGACCCCCAGCTGTTTTCTGTCTTGGAACAGAGACATTCATTTTCAGAGACTCGGAATGGCCAGGGTCAGGTTTACACTCAAAAGAAGAAGATGACCTACATTGAGCAATCAAATAGAGAGCTTACATTTAGTACTGTCAATGATATCTTATGCACAAAGCTGTCTCCTTACCTGAATCTTCGGCCATGGATGTGTTCTGCCAAAAAGATTCAGAGAAAAAGACCCACAGGACAAGAGCTTCTGAAAGAGGTATGGGATGATTTTCAAGGTCTGCCCACTATTCCCTCAGAGGACATTTGTGAAACCTTACTCAGGATGCTTCAAAAGGATTTTGCAAGGGATGTAGATTCATGGGATGATCATGCAGCTGAGATTGCAGGGGCTGTGTTAGACATTGAAAGAATGATTTTTAAGGACTTGATAGATGACACTATTAGGGAAATGGGTGCTGTGGGCAGTAAATGCTTGGCTTCCATGCCAAGAAAAAAACTCTGCTTTACTTGAGTTGAAACTTTGTACAGAGATATATATGTTGTTAGTTGCCCTTCTGAAATAAAATATAGAGGTCGGATTGAGAGTGTCCTAGGAGCAGGAAAGTTAGTTATTTCAGTTTGATGTTTCTATTTTATTTTATTTGTAAAGAAATTGGGTGAGGTGGGGGCTTATTTCCTTGGAAAGTGAGGTATAAAAGGTAAAGGTGTTTTTTCTTAAGGTCTTGACCTAGTCACTATCCCTTGTGGAGGTGTGAAAACCCTATAGGGAATATTTTTTCTTGACTTTCATGATTGACTTTGGGAATGATGAACTTTTCCAATTTGTTTAAAGATTATAAGAAAGTATATAATGACGTCCGCCCTTACAAGGAATAAACTTTGTTCTTATTCCTTTTTGCTCCACTGCAAAGAAAAGTAACATTCACTAAGCAAATAAGATAAGCCATATATTAACAATAATGAATTATTTAAAGAAACTAAATGCGGAGGAGGAACATCTAGAAATAGTGTTGAATATATATTTGATGCAGGTATTGAAATCTATTACTTTGGTAAAAAAAGGGTAATTTGGATCTTTTTTTATTCTTAGATTTGTTTTACTATTTTTAGGTTCAATTCACAATTATGGGTCACTTTAATAGTTACAAACATGTGGTTGTGCTATGGGTTGTGGATATAATTTTTCTAATTGCTTTTTTTTTTTTTTTAGTCTATGGATTCATTTAATTATTTTCTTAGCTTTGATTTTCAAAGACTAGCAATGTTTAGAAATGCCTAAGAGATCCTTGGATCACAAGCATCATATTCTCTTAGGCCATCACCTCTTAATAGGATTAGTTTTTAGTCTCGAAAATGATTGGATGCACCTCAAAGTGTGTCAAAACATTTGTAATGGTGATAAAATTACGTACTTGTGTGAATTTCATTTAGGTTTGGGTACATTTTAAGAAAATGTCTTAATGCAATTGCATATTGACAAATGGCACAATCTTGTGCAAAGTTGGTTCATTCGTTTAGCATTCACCCCCTTTACCAACCAAACCATATGTTAACCATTCTTGCATAATCGCCCATATTTGTTTTAAGTAACAAAGAGATGTTTCGCAACCCTTTAGTAAACTTGGGAAAGGTGTCAGGGTTGTATGCTACAAAGGGGTGAAAGTCCTGAGATGACTGGTTATGAATGCAACTATGAAAATAAATCTACAACAAACAAAAATGATCCCAATGATAAGTACTATCACTTGGCCACAACAAGAATAATAACAAAATAACATTAATTAATAATGAAAATAAACACACTGCTAAACTACAGAATCACCAGACGTCCCAAGAAGTGGGCCCTGCCTCTTAATCCGCTCAAGCTAGCTTTTCTACATGGGACTGATCATGCAAGCATTAATTTTATTTATCAGGAAATAACACTGTTTATGATACGAAAGTCTGATATAGAAATCCTCTTACAATAATCTGCTTACAAAAGTCTGCCTACGTTGTTTACAACAGACCTTATAACAAACAAAAACCAATCAATACAAAATAGATTAGTTTGTTTTGGCTAGTGGCCAACAAACTATAGTTTAATGGTTCTCATAAAATGCTACAGTTGGCCACAAATTATAATATAGAGGCTTGTAAACCATACGCTAGAAATGACATTGTTATAACTGCAGACAAAAATAGGAAATAGCAGGTTGGTCATTTTCTCCACCACATGGTTGGGCTTCCCTCCTAGTTCGTTTCAATCATCATGGTGGTAAGGGTTGGCGGAGAGTTGGCGACATATTAAAAACAACCTTGTTACAGTAGCAGTCAGAAATAGCCAACGAAAAGATTCTTAAGTCTCTTCTCAACCGCTAGAAAAATATATATCTCCATTCACAAGTTCTTATACTGATTTGAATTTGGTGCATGTAGTCAACACCAAAGTAGAAATTGATGCCACCTTAGAGGTTGACGTCACAGAAAGTTCCTTCATAAAATGTGACAGGAAATCTACATGCCCAAGCTATATTTTCCAAGGCTTGAATACAAGATACTTGTTTGTAAAGACAACCAATAATTAATCTTCATATATTTATCCAAAACTATATTAAATATCATTTATATATATTTAATCATATGCAATTTAAATGGTAGAATGATATTAAAATGAAATGGAAATGGAATATAGAAATGGATATGAATGTATATGAAAATTGCATAAAATGAGGTCTCATCCCATAGAACCTACAAAATAGAGACAAATGTGTAATGATAGCTTTTATTTACACAACTAATGATAGAAGCAACTGCAAGTTGTGTTATTGACCTCAATCATGAATGAAAGAGAGGAGCAAGTAGTGCTAGAAATAATTTGTCTATACACAATGATAATATGACATGTTTTTATGTTGCATATGACGAAATGACATGCCATGTGATGAAGCTCCTTTTGGATAGATGATGAGTCTCTATGAACTGACCTATAATTGTGTATAACCATGACATAAGAGCATTAGTAATATGATATGCTTCCCAATACATGCAAGGAAGTAGAGGAGCAAAAAATAATAGATGAAATGTAAATGGAAGCAAATCATACAACTCAAGAAAAGTAGTAAATGTAATAAATGGATCATGTAATAAGAAACATTTCTAAAATGATAACACATGAAATCGTATGGGATGGAGATGAATCTTGAGGTATAAGGTTGTTCCATTATAGGAAGATAAAGAATAGTGATATGGTCCTTAATGGCTCAAAAAACCCATTTAGGTACATAAGGAACTAAGGTGGTCATATGCTCTTGATGTGGTATCCAAGAGAATGAGCACACCATGGTTGAGATAAGGCCGTAAGTTGCTAGTGGTAACTTTGGTCTAAGAATGTGATATCAAGGTAATGAAAAAGGAAGGTGTGACACCTTCAATACAAATAAAATAGAAGATCAAATTCTATATTACCCACCTCTCTCTATGTCCCTCTATCTATCTCACACATCTATTTCTTTATCTAGGTCTCTCACCTCTCCTTCCCCCTCTAGGTCTCTTGCTTATGTACTTACCCCTCTCTAGTTCTCTCACTCCTTATCCACCTCTCTCCCTTCCCCCTTAACCCTATCCCTTTATGAACTCTCTTCTTATCTTCTCTCTCTACCCTCACCTCTTTATCTCCCCCTTCTATAGGTTTCTCACTCCCTCTATGTCTACCTCTCCCTCCATCTCTTCTTACTCCTCTCTCACTTTGTTTGTATATCTCTCCTCTTCTCTCTTCCTTTCTCCATATCCCTCTTTATCTCCCTCTTTCTCCTTACCCCCATCTCTTTCACCCTTCCCTTCTTACTCTCATTCTCTCTCTCCATTGTCTAGGTTGTCACATTTCCCTTCCACCCTCTCTCTTCCGTCTCTATGTTTCTCTCTTCCTCTCCACCTCTCTGCATATTCATCCATGCCACATTAACCACCTCCCTCTATCCCCCCCCCCTCTCTCTCTTTCTCCATATAGGTATATGATATAGGGTGTAGGATATAGGGTTTAGGGTATAGGGTTGAGGGTATAGAGTTGAGGGTTTAGGGTATTGGTATAGTTTTACAAGAATGAACTAACATAATGCTAGCACACTATCATGTTATTGTGTGCCTTGGATCAATGCTCTCTCTTTTCATCTCTCTCCCACTTTGATTAAGGCTTAGAGTTTAGAGTTTATGATTGATGATAAATAGTTGAGGTTTTACCTTTCACTCACACCCTACCTCCTTCCCTCTCTATTAATACTTCTCTTTTTCTCTCCCTCTATTATCTCTCTCACCTCTCTCTCTCCCATATATAGGTCTCTCCCACCATATCTCCTTATCTAACTTACCTTCCTCACCTCCATAGCTCGTATAACTTCCTCTCTCTTCTCCTCTCTCATATTCTTATTGTTTTTCTCTCCATTCTATCCATTTTCTCTATCACTACCCCCCTCTCTCTCTATTCTTCCCTCTCCCTCCCCTCTCTAAGTCATCACATCTCTCCTTTTCTATTCCCCTCTATCTATATCACCCCTCTCTCTACATCTAGTTGCATGACAAGGAATTGTCTATGTTGCCATTGTTGTCGAGCTATCCAAGAGTTTGTTGAAATTTTAGTTACTTTGTCATAGCATGCAAAGAATTTGAGGGACAAACTCAAGTGTGATTGCATTGATTTCAGGTATCCTAGAGTTTGATAAATTTTTAATTACTTTTATCATAACATGCAAAGAATTTGAAGAACATAGACAAGTATATTTGATAGCTCTCTTAAAGTTATTATTATGATTTGGTATCAATTGTTCATGATTGTCTAGCACGTGTTGTTGTCTAGATGTGTCTATGATATGCTATTGAGGTCATTTCTCAAAGACTATATGTGCACCTAGTTGCACTGGCATGATATTTGGTACCACATTTTACCACGATGATGTTTATAGCTTGTGGTTTTGAAGCATATCAAAGTGACGCATGAAGTTTGTTATTCGAGAGTTTTAGAGGAATTGGTCAAGCAAACAAAAAGTTATAAATTATAGAGTGGTAATTGTTTCAGGTTGATGACTATGCTAATGTTCTTGATGGATGTTGTAATGTCCCCTTCTTGCACCTAGTTAGTTTGAGGTTTCCATTAGCCTTTTTTTGGGTTCCCATTGACTAAGTGGATGTGCTAAGGGGACTAGTCGTTCTAACGAGATCTCTAGTAGGTGTTTTCAATACATTTCGATATAGTATTAATTTTTAGCATATGGATGTTTTTAGTAAGTGCTATATTTAGCGCTTGGTCTTGGATTTTGCCTCTATAAAGTGGGTAAATGGGATCCACTAGTCTAATTATGTAAACTAGGGGTCAAACTCATTTACCACATCAATACATTAAAGAGATGATCAATAGGCCCTACCTCAGACCTATTGAAAAAACCTAAGTACTATTGATCTATTCTCCTTCTAATTGAAATTTAATTGATTTGAAAGCGATGGGAATTAGTGGTAGAGATGTAAAATTGAGACTAATCAACATAAATAGAAAGTTTCACATCATACATGTGTTGGCAATTGACACTCATTCGGTGGATTCTAATTCATGGATAATGGATTAGGGTTGTCATTGATGGAAAATCTCCTTGGAAATCCTATCCGATAGTCATGGTTCTTGGTAACTGGTAGAGGAAGTGATCCAGTAATCTATCTCCGGTATCTCAGGATAAACAAAGCACTTTTGGTCTGGAATCTTTGCGGTGATTAGGGTCATTAGATTCGTGTATGAGATGATAGGGCTGACATATAGAAATCATTTGGATATTATTTGGTTGATCTGCATGTTTTATATCATCCGGTCTAAGTTGACACCCGGTTACATGCTACATTGCATATTGTGCTTGGTCGACTAGATGAATGTCTTATTTTGTGATTGCGTATATAGGTGATTGATGTAGAAGATCTTTTTGGATGATGGTAGGAGCAAATTGTGATTCAGAAACCTTGGCGTAGTTTCACGTGCGCATTCTTGATCTGGTAGCTGACTAAGAAATAGAACAAAGCAGAGTAGCAGAGGTGTTATAGTCAGACTTTTTGCACTTAACCGGAACTCATCCAGGCTATGTTTGATGCTATTTTGGAGTTCAACAATTATAGTTATCATTGTAATTGATTTGTGAGCCAGTGAGACTTCCATATTGTAATTGAACCTTTGGTTCTAGGTAGCGTGCTTGAATGCATGTGCACTCCCCTTTTGTAATATTTATGTA